>NC_059129.1:132574453-132889095 GCF_020740605.2 Lemur catta | reverse complement strand
CCCTCCTGACACCTTGATCTCAGACGTCCAGCTTCCAGGACTGTGAGAAAATAAATTCCTGTTGTTTAAGTGACCCCAGTCTGTGGCACTGTTATGGCAGCCCGAGCAAACTAATATAACTAGCAACCAAAAGAAAATAAAGGCCATTATTCTTGAACGAAAGCCAGATATAATCAGATGCTGGATTTGTACAGCAATACTTAGGATTTTTAGCTTTTCACTTATAACTTTAAAAACATCTATTAATTGTCTTTCAGGGGAAATAACTTTGCTATTGAGTATTTCACATTTTGTAGTCTCTATATATATGTGTTTACCATTGAAACAGTTGTTTCTATAACACTATATTGGATTAATGATGTTTTACAGTAATTAAATTATTATGTTATAGTAGAAAAACCACTCCTATCATGACTTTTTATAATTATTAGATGATATAAATGAAGTCATGTTGTCTGTGAAGTTATCTAACAGCATTTTGAAAGATATAAATTTCACTTTATCAGAACATGTTAAGCTTATATTTAGGGGTTGATACTTTCCAAGAGTTGACAGGAATACTAATTTTTTTAACTATTTGAAAAGGCATTGGAGCCCTGTCATTTATGCCCTTCTCTACCCAGGCTGAATGTACCTGGAACATCTGGTCTTTCATTCATTAAATCCAGCATTCCAGTGGAAAATGCTGTTGGAATGTGCAGAAATTCAAACAACAAGCCAGGACAGCTGCATCTGAGACCAGTTTTATTTTGAAACCAGAAAATCCATGCAAATAAACAAAAGCAACACACATAAGAAGTGAATTAATGACAGCTTACTGGAGATGACTCAAAAAGACAAAAATTTCAATTGCAGTTTCCAGCCTTCTCTCGAGGATTAAAAGAGGTGGGTTACTAATCATCCCAAATGAGATGGTAGATTTATATAAAACAAATTTATACTATATCACATATAAGAAAAATTTTCGGAACATTTTAGTCCCAATGATTTTTCTAAATAAAACAATTCCATTTATTCTTCATCCCAAATCTCTCTCTCTCTTTCTCTCTCTCTCCAATTCTAAACTAAGAGGAAGAAATCAAAAGTTTTCTAATGTATTGTCATTATGGGGCCCCCTTAACCGAAGGCCTGGAGTCATGAAGCCTGAGAAGGCAATTTCTGGAGTTCACATGGTTGTTTTCATGGGCAGCAGAGCTCAGCTGGAAACTCCCAACTTGCCAACATTTTAATCGGGGAAATTAGCGAAGATACCTACCTGGAAAAATTAATTTATTCATCTGGTCAAAAATTTTTAATTCAATCCTTATATATTTAGTAACAATGAAAAGTTTTACAATTAGATTGGGTTATATGCTACTTTTATTAATGAAAAACAAAGGAATTTAATTAAGATTAAGAATATTGAGGAAATAGGCCATATGGTTCACTATGAAAAAACTCTAGAGTAAGCTCACTGTTGCTTAATTACGGTATGGTATGTTGATTTGTGGAAACTTCAGGGATGCTTTTGTTCCAAATTGAAAATATGCTGAATTTCTTAATATGTAATTTTTATGCTCATTAATTTACCTGTTGGAACACTGTTAACAACATAGTTTAGTGTTGTTTCAAAAATAAATTTAATGACTAGTTCTTCCTCTATTTAAAAAAATTTCTTTTAGTTTATTTTATTCTCTTTTTCAAAGTAAGCAAAAATTTTAGAAATGCTTCCTGGCATAGTCTCATTGTTTAAGCTTGTTACTTTATAGCCAATCTCTTACTTACTAACAAACTTTAATTGCATCAATCACTCATTCTAAAATTGTGCTTTTTATCTTGACTTGTTCAGTTCACATGGACTCCTGATTACAAATGAGTTTTCTGATGTTGACACTGACAGAGTTCAGTCTGTGGCATCCAAAACACTGGAAAATGAGGTTAATCAGGCTGGGCGTGCTGGCTCATGCCTGTAATCCCAGCCCTTTGGGAGGTCGAGGTGGGAGGATAGTTTGAGGCCAGGAGTTTGAGACCAGCCTGGGCGACATAGTGAGACTTTGTCTCTACCCAAAAAAAAAAGAGGTTAATAAGTCTGTTGTAAAATATTTACTGAAACATTCACTCTTTACAGACCTTTGTCCTAATCAGAAGCATGTGAATCAATCTGCTTAACTTTCTTTTCTTACTCTTACATTCTGCAAAATCTAGTCCTCAGTCACTTCCTCCTGGAAGGCTTCTAAGATTACCCATCTACATTACTCATTTAGGTCTTGATTTGTAAAATTTTAAATGAACATTTGTTGGCATGTTTCTTCATAACTTGTTTTCTAATTATTTAGTTCTTATGATCTATCTTCATATTAATAGTTAGACTGTAAACCCTCAAGGGTAGGCACCATGTCCTCTGTTGTTCGTATGATCAGCGACATCACTAAGATTAGCACTCTTAAGCTAAAATAATATTTCCTTTTTAAAAAATTAGAAAGTAATTTTTTTTTTTTTTTTTTTTTAGAGACAGTATCTTACTATGTTGTCCAGGTTGGAGGGCAGTGGCTACTCACAGGTATAATCATGGTATGCTACAGCCTCGAACTCCTGGCCTCAAGTGACCCTCCTGCCTCAACCTCCTGGGTAGCTGGGACTATAGGTACTTACCACCACATTTGGCTTAAAATAATATTTCTAATAATAACATTTAGTCACAGTAAAATTCTGAAGTGTTTTCTGAATAATTTTTTTTAGATTTTTTTTATAGATTTATGCTGACAGCAAATGAAGACAACTTAAATGGAATTTCTTGTTGTACTCTAATTTTTTGATATTTGACAATCCTTGAATGGTGAATGTGTGTAATCACTTTCAGATCTCAGAGTATGTTATCCTCGATCATTCTGAATAAACAGGAGTTTTCAATGTGGTATTCTGCATAAAGCGGGAACTCAGAGATTGTATTTGATTTTAACAAAATGGAACAAAACCCCAGGTAGAAGAAAAGCTTTTCAATTTAGGTCCCATAATTTTGGACTATGTGATAAATTGTCAGATAGTACCTGGGCTAAAGTATACCTTTGTTTTAGGTATGAAAATGGGGTTTACCCAGTAAATTATTAACGTAAAGAAGGTGAGAAAATTTTAAACCATTCATTCATTCAACAGCTAGTTATTTAGCCCCTACTAAATACCGTATACTCTTTTAGACTCTTGGGATGTATAAGAAAGCAAAACGGATGAGAATTCCTGCCCTTGTGGAGTTTCCACCCTAGTGGCATGGGGTGGGGCAGGAAACACAATTAAAAATTAATAAATCTATTGGATGGTGATAATTGTTACAGAGAAAAATAAAGCAAGTGGGGGAAAATGGAGAACGTGAGGGGCGAAGGGTGCAGAGGGTGGCTGGGTAAGCATCCTCTGCAAATGTGATGTTTGAGCAGAGACCTGCAAGAGCAAGGGCTGAGCCATGAGTTTAGGTGAGTGGGAGGGTGGAGAGGCGGGGCCTGCAGGTGCCAAAACAGTGAGGTGGGCCCCTGCAAGGCACAGGCCCCAGGAAGGGGCCCAGTGGCTAGAGTGGGTTGGGTGAGGAGGAGAGTGGTGGAAAACGAGGTCAGATCATGCAGGACTGTAGTTCTCCACACAGCTGCACATACAAATCACCTGTGGAGCGTTTAAAGGATTCAAGCCCAGGTGATCCACTGAGGGCCCATTAGCCACCGTAAGGACTTTGGGTTTTATTTTGAATGAGATGGGGGCCATTGGATGGTTTTGAGCAGAGAGAGGATCTATCCCTTAAAAGAATCACTTTGGTTTCTGTGTTGAGGGGCAAGGGCACAGGCTGGGAAACCATTGCCTTAATGAAAGCTATTTGTGTGCAGTTTTACAAAGAACTAATGTTAGTTCAAGTGACTTTTATCAGAATGTGATTATAAGACATCCTCTAAATTCTACTATCAATTATGGCTTAGTGCAAAAAGTATATTTCAAGTTCCTTCATTATTGCGATATTTTAAAAGTATTCTGGGAACCATGCTTTTTGCTAGTTTGATTGACTTTTCGTACAGTGGTTTGGGTTGGAGAGGTTTTGTGGAATGAAGAGGAGAAGGCCCTTTCCCTTCTCTGCCAGCAGTGCCACTTCTCTCTCCCTTGTCATTCACATGTCAGGGGCCTGGGAGATAGGCAGGACCAGAGAAAAAGGAGCTGGTGATGGTATGCCCAGCTTGAGGGGTGCAGAGCCAGTGCAAGGGCAAGAGGCCTGTCGTAGTCTCTCTGCGCTTCTAACACCATTCTCTGCTATTTTGCATTGAGGTGAATGGAAAGGAAGAAGGAACTGCAGCAGCATCTACTCTACTAAGCAGAACTCGGTGTGAGACCTGAATGACACAAGGACCGTTTTATTGGGATATTTGCACCTTGGGTTCCTCATCTTGACATAATAGTACCTTATAAGGTGATTTAAGGATTAATGAGATAATGCACATAAGGTAGTTTGCACAGTACCAGCTACCTAATAAGGACTTAAAAATATTGTTATCATGCTATTTCTTTATTGCTTAGGTGTTTAAACTTTAATGAATTAATCATAACCTTTTAATTTTATTCTTTGCTTAACAATATATAATTGAATTTAAACATGTTTCACATTTTTAGGAGAGAATTAGCTATTGAGTGGAGCTTTGCTGTATTGAGATTAATGCTTAAGATCTCTTATAGATAATGCACCCGTGCCTAGGTGCTCAGGGCTTTTATTTGCTAATCCACTGAAGAAAATGTTCGGTACTAACCTGCCTTTTCCTGAATTTCTCTCTATAGGGAACAGTGTTGTGTGGCAGTGCAAGCATGCACAATGTCTGTATTTTTAACATATAGAAAAAATAAAACTAGGCACAGTACCACATTGAAAGCAAGTTCAGTAACAGCCTGAGAGTGGCCCTGTGTTTTGTCTGCTGGCTAGGAAGTTAATATATACATCAGCAGTTTGCATTGAAAGAAATGCCTTTACGATGACTTTTAAAAAGCAGAATTCATTGACCATTTTAAAAAGTCACAATTTCCTAATACTCTCTTAAAAAAAAACCCGGAAAACAAAGTTTGCTTGTGTATTTTCTTGTAACTTTATGTGAAGGAGAAACTTATTATTTCTATCCATTCAATATTTCTGGGAGCATTTCTAGTTTCGGCATACATTTCTACATTTCAAGGCCTTCTCCAGTTTTACTTGTTTTTAAAAATAGTGCTTATTGTTTTCCTATTAGAAAAGTAATACATGCTCAATGTAGAAAAGTATAAAGAAGAAAAGAAAATTCACTTATAATCCTTTCATCTATTGATAACTCACATCAACATTTTGTGTTTTGCTTTCAATATTTTTTTCAGTACATACTTTTTATGGTTGCACAGTTGAACTTAAACAATATATTAAAAAACTTTTTAGCCTGCCTTTTCCCCTTAATATTATATCGTAAGTATTTTCTCATGCTACTAAAAATTCTTCATTTTTAAGGGCTGCTAAATATGCCACTGTCTATATATGTAATAGATTACTCAACTAATCCCCTATTGTGATAATTGAGTCTCCAAGTTTTGCCATTATAAATAATGCAGTGATGAACATTTTTGTGCATAGACCTTCTGTCAATTATTCCCTCATGGTTTCAGGAAGAGGAATTAATGGGTCAAAAGATCTGAAATCTTCTAGGGGTTGTGAGTTATATTGGTGAAGTTCTCTCCAGAAAGGTTGAACTAGTTTGCCTGTGGAAGGACTTCAAAGCACGATGGGCTTTCTGGCTTTAATTTTAGAGGGATTTTAAAAATGTTTCTCTCATCCTGTTTGAAGAAACAAAGTAGAGTAATATCAAGTATTACCAGTAACCTAGAAAAATTAAATTGCCACAAAAAGAAAATTGTTGTCTTGGATCTACAGAAATAATTTGTAGAGAGGTGTACACTATATAAATAATATTTGAAAATTATTTTTCATATTCTGTGCATATACGACATATGGAAGTCCATTGATACCAATTGGAATTTTTTCAGACTCTAAGATCTTAAGATCATGGCATTGATTGAAAATGAAATAGCCATGTATAATTAAATTTGAGAAACTTGATTGGAATTACTTCATTGTGAAAAAGAGATTTCTTTGGTAGTGTATATGTCTTTTTTAAAAAAGAATAAATTATTTAAAAGAAATACTAAAAGAACTTATGAAATACATTTTGTTGACATTCATTCTCTGAAAACAAAACTAAGATTTAATTGTTTTAAACTGCATAGTGTATTATTATTATTATTTTTGAGACAGAGTCTTGCTCTGTTGCCCGGGCTAGAGTGCTGTGGCATCAGCCTAGCTCACAGCAACCTCAAATTCCTGGGCTCAAGTGATCCTCCTGCCTCAGCCTCCCGAGTAGCTGGAACTACAGGCATATGCCACCATGCTCAGCTACTTTTTTCTATTTTTAGCAGAGACAAGGTCTCACTCTTGCTCAGGCTGGTCTCTAACTCCTGAGCTCAAGTGATCCTCCCGCCTCGGCCTTCCAGAGTGCTAGGATTACAGGCATGAACCACTGTGTGCAGTGTATAGTGCATTATTGAGAGCAGTGGTTCTCAAAGTGGGGTTCTCAGACCAGCAGTAGGAACATCATCCAGGAACTTGCTAGAAATGCAAATTCTCAGGTCCTGTGACCTCATGAATCAGAAACTCTGGGGGTGGTGACAGAAATCCATGTTTTAATAAGTCCTTCAGGTGATTCCCACACAGGCCCAAGTTTGAAAACCACTGATTTAAGGTTTAAAAACAAATCAGTTTGCCCACCTACCCTAACCATCACCACCTGAGGCTATATAGCAACCAGCTAGAGGTATATAAGGAGTATTTCTGCCTCACAAATCTTCCTTATCTGTAAATGTTTGGAGAAGTCACTCAGTGTACTTAATATATATGTGACAAAGTGAGTATATAAGTTTGTTAACACAGACATCTTAGAACCATCTTCCTCTTTCTCACTTTGTTAGAAGGAAGGATTCTATGCTGCTTCCAAATTGTGTGGTATTAGTAGAGGTAATGTGTAGAAATGCACACGCAAAAAAAGCTAAGAGAAGGAGGTAGATCACTTTGTATGAGATAGCCCTAGTACTACATCTGGAAGATATGGGAGACTATTCCCCTATAAGGAAGTGCTCAGGCTCCAGGCACAATTGAGAAGTATTTGGTGCCCTCTGGCTTTCTCTCTTTACCTCCAGAGGCCCCATGCTTTTCATCTGCCCTTTATGGTACTGTGGGTAAAACCAACATTTCCTGAGAGACTATCCCATGGCCTGTTGAAGAGCTCAATGGAGATTGCATCATTTAATCCTTCAACTATATCAGGAGAATATGGCCTCTTAAAAATAAGACTTAGCGGGGTGCAGTGGCTCAAGCCTGTAATTCCAGCATTTGGGGAGGCGGAGGTGGGAGGATTGCTTGAGGCCAGGAGTTCAAGACCATCCCGAACAACACAACAAGACCCCATCTCTATAAAAAATAGCCAGGTGTGGTGGTACACACCTGTGATCCCAGCTATTTGGGAGGCTGAGGAGAGAGGATCGCTTGAGCCCAGGAATTTGAGGCTGCAGTGAACTATGATTGTGCCACTGCACTCCAGCCAGGGTGACAGAGTGAGACCCTGTCTCAAAGCAACAACAACAAAACAAAATGCCAACCCCCCGACAAGACTTAGAGAGGTAAAATAACCTGCTCAACATCACAGAGATATGAGTCAGAGGCTGAACTTAAACCAGGGCTGATCCCAAAGTATTTCATCTCTGTGCGAAAGTGCCCACCTTCATCTCTGTGTGATAGCGCCCCAGATTCCCAAACAGTGCCTTCCTGCTCCTTCCAGCCACCTCCCACTCATTCAGGTTGTGATCTCAGATGCTCCTGGCTCTGTGGGCATGAGGAAGGCATGGGGGGGTTGGATGTGGGGGAAATCACACCATAAGTCAAAGTAACCACTCTCAGGGTTATTTGCATTTACAAGGACAAAGCTTGAAGAGGCAGTTCTTAGATGTTAATTTGGGGAAGCATTTCTAGCACTATAGCAGCTAGACGGATAAGGTACATTTGACTTTCCAGTAACTTTTAAAATCATGTCCTTCAGGCAGCTGCCTTATTTTGCCAGTGAGTCAGGATAGACTGTTTATATGCCTTCGGGTGTGTGTGTTTGTGTGTAAATAGATCATTCTGTGGCAAATATGGATTTACTTGGAGTGAAAATTAGATCTAATTTTGTTCTTAGATGTGACTTCCTCTTGGTCCCGATGAGAATTCTTAGAACTAACCAAAAAGCACTTATTGAGTACCTCATATGCACACATTGATAGGCATTGGGGATACAAAGACTGACTTCAAGAAACTAGTACTCTAGTGGGGGTTCTAGAGACAGAACACTGTAAACATTGTTGGGATAGTGATGGAAATATTCACAGGGAATTATGGAGAAGACAGGAGAGACACCCAGCACACCTTAGGTAAAATCTGAGATGGATTCCTGGTGGTGGAAGTGACCCATTGGTTCAGTTTTTTTTTTTTTTTTTTTTTGAGACAGAGTCTCACTTTGTTGCCCGGGTGAGAGTGAGTGCCGTGGCGTCAGCCTAGCTCACAGCAACCTCAAACTCCTGGGCTTAAGCGATCCTCCTGCCTCAGCCTCCCGAGTAGCTGGGACTACAGGCATGTGCCACCATGCCCGGCTAATTTTTTCTATATATATTTTTAGTTGTCCAGATAATTTATTTCTGTTTTTAATAGAGACGGGGTTTCGCTCAGGCTGGTCTCGAACTCCTGACCTCGAGCGATCCACCCGCCTCGGCCTCCCATGGTTTAGTTTTTAAGAATAGATACAGGCCAGAGGGGAGAGGCACTCAGGCTGGGTATGTGGGGCGATAAAATATTTTGGTGTTGCTACGGCAGTAAGCTAGTGGGGATGCAGTGAGAAATCTCACAGGAGAGGTATGATGTTTATAAATCCTGTGTTTAGGAGCATTGGCTTTCTGCTGTGGACCATGCAAGGCTACTAAATGCTCTAAGAAGAGAAGAGATGTAGTTCAATATCCATTTTAGGCATATGAGCTGGAAAGGAGTGTAAGTTTGAGGAAACCAAATGGGAGGAGGGATGTTACAGTTAATCATTGGTGGGTAGAGCCTAGAGACAACACACCTACAAGATTGTCATCATTTCTGTCTATTCACCCCATTAATTTTAATGACTTTTATTATATTTCCAAAATGTTTTTTAAAACCAAAGTAGTACATACACACAGAGTTATAAGCCAGAGTCCTCTACTTACCCCCATTCAACTCTAGTCTTGTTCCCCAAAAGTCAGCACTTCTCTTTGAGTTGGTCTTCTTGTAGTTTGTTTTATACTTCCAAATGACATTCTCTGTCCCAACTTTGTGATTTATTTGTTATAGATATTGTCAATTGACTTCTTGTCATACTACATGAAGATATAACTTACCCCCCCATCCTTTCATATTCCTGATATATTTATATCACTTTTTAAGTTTCTCTGCACATTTGCATAGGTCATGACCTGAGATCTGAGCTTCCAGTGACTAGTGCAACAGACCACAGTGGGAGAGGGGAGCTGGGAAAAGGAGCCTCCCTATAGCCCCTCAAACCTACTAATTGGAGAAATGTTTAATTTATTATGTAAATGTTAAATCACCCTTTCTAATTAGCCACTTATCAATCTTTTCTTAAAAAAATTAAAGTAGGAAATAAAATCTTCACAAAGATTTAAAAAAAAATTTTTTTTCCTAACTGATCCCTTAAACTATCCAGTCAGTCAGTTGTAACTCATTATGACCCAGCAGTTAAGAATGCTCTTCTGTGATGTATTATGGCCTTAGGTGGGTGGGAAGATTTTCTTTCTGTCTGTATGTGGCAAGAGCTGCTTCTCTCAAGAGTAGTGGCAACCAGCACTCCTTCAGCATGTGACTAATTCACGTGACTCAATCACAGTCTTAGGCTTTGTTGTGGAAAGAGTAAATTCCTGTCGGATTCATATTTGTTCTGATTGTTGTCTAAAATATGATCTAAAAATTCAGTGAATAATGCTTTTAATCATACATGTCTTCCTTCAGTTATTTTTTTGAGATTTGTTTCATGGCTCAGATTATAATGTAACTTGATAAATGTTCCACATACACTTGAACAGCATGTCTATTTTGTTGTTGGGGAGAATGTTTTATAAGTGTCAGTTACCTCATATTCTCAATATATTTACATATATATGAACCTTCTATATTCTTACTGATTTTCTATTTGTTCTATGAATTATTGAGAGGGGTTGTTGAATACTTCAACTATAATTATGGATTTGTATGTTTCTCCTTGCAGTTTTAACAGGTTTTGCTTCATACATTTTGAAGCTTTGTTATAAGTACATAAACATTTAGGATTCTTACATTGTTCTGATGAATTGACAACTTTATCATATGAAATAAATTTATCCCTGGTAGAATTCTTGGCTTTGAAATCTACTTTGTTAGGTATTAATATAGCTTTTCCAGCTTTCTTTCTTTTTTAAAAATATGTACACATCCATATAAATATGTTGTCTTTAATATGTATACAAATATAATGCACATATATAAAAGAAAATATACCATAATTCAGCTGGTTTTATAAGAAATGCAAATTTACTTTAATATTAGAGAATGTATTAGTGTGATTAGTTAACTATATTTTTTCCTGGCTTTCTTTTGATTGGTGTTAGCATGGTATATTTTTTCCCATCCTTTTACTTTTATTTTTAATCTTTTTTGTGCCTTTGCTTGTAAAACTCATGTTTTGTAGAAAACATATAGTTGGATCTTGTTCTTTTATTCAGTTTGACAATCTTTGCCTTTTAACTGGGGTTTTTAGATCCCACTTACTTTTAATGTGATTAATGATAAGGTTAGGTTTAAATTGATCATCTTGCTATTTGTTTTCTATTTGTCTTATCTTTTCATTATTTCCCTCCTTTTTTCTTTTTCTGCCTTCTTTTAAATTAATCAAGTATTTTTATGATTTCATTTTCTCTCCTTTGTTGGTTATAACTCTTTGTTATTTTAATGGTTGCTTTAGGGTTTATCATATATAACTTTGACTCATCACAGTCTACATTCAAGTGATATTTTACCACTTTACATATGGTATAAGAATCTTACAATGGTATACTTCCATTTCTACCCCCATTGTCTTTATGCTAATCACACTAACCCTAGCACTTTGAGAGGCTGAGGTGGGAGTATCACTTGAGGCCAGGAGTTTGAGGCTGCAATGAGTTATAATGCAGCCTGGGTGACAGAGTGAGACCCTGTCTCTAAAAAGAAAGAAAGAAAGAAAGAAAGAAAGAAAGAAAGAAAGGAAGGAAGGAAGGAAGGAAGGAAGGAAGGAAGGAAGGAAGGAAGGAAGGAAGGAAGGAAGGAAGGAAGGAAAGAAATCTTATGTATTTATCTACATAGTTACCATTCCCAATGCTCTTAATTCCTTTATATGGGTCTATACAGTCATCCCTTGGTATACGTGGGGGATTGGTTCTAAGACTCCCATGTATAACAAAAGCTGAACATACTTAAGTCCCACAATTGGCCACATGGAACCCACAAACATGAAAAGTCAGCCCCCTGATTATGTGGGTTTCGCATCCTGTGAATACTGTATTTTCTATCCGTATTTAGTTGGAAAAAATCCATATATAAGTGGATCCATGAAGTTCAAACTCATATTGTTCAAGGGTCAACTGTATTTCCATTGGTATCATTTTCTTCTGTCTCTAAGACTTACTTTAGCATTTCTTGCAGTGTGGGTCTTCTGGTGATGAATTCTTTCAGGTTTTTAAATCTGACTAAGTCTTTATTTTACTTTCATTTTTTGAAAGATATTTTAGCTGTGTATAGAATTCTGGTTGAAAATTTTATAGTTCTCATCAAATTTGGAAAATTTTTGGCCCCTTTTCTCATCCCTGATATGTGGACAGGATGACCCTTAATGTATCCTTCAACTCAACAAGATTCTGTGTGTGAATATGAATAGTTAGGTTGAAGAGATAGGTAAGCACCATACCGAGGGGTTTGGAAGTTATTCTAGAGGAATAAAAGGACTCCTAACCAGAGAAGTGACTGATTTAGAAAGATCATTCTGACAGTTTTCATGTGAATTGAAGGTATGAGATAAAAGTAATGACTATATTTATTAAGTACTCGCCCACACTGCATGTGTGTACATGTATTAAGCCGTTTAATCTTCACAACCAACTCATGAAGTAGATACTGATAACATCAAAGAAGAAAAACTGAAGTTTAGAGAGTATAGGCAACTTACACAAGAAAGAAGCAAGAAAGTAAGTTGTGCAAACCAAAGCTGAGATTTCAACTCAAGATAGTCTTAGTTCAGAACCTGTATTCTGACTAGCACAGTGAACTGACAGGTACAAGAAGCAGGTGTTAACTTAGGAAGTACGGCAGTAGATTAGGTCAGATGTGCAAGGAAGAAATGGATTTGAAAGATCTTTAAGAGAAAGAATTGCTGATTGGATGTGTGGCAATAAGCAAAGGAAAGGCAAACAGGAGGCCAAGCTGATTTCCAGATCTCTGGCTTGGACAACTTGAATGACCATCAGTTGAGATAAGGAGCACAGGAAATAGAAATAGGTTTTGACAAGAAATACAAGTTCAATTTTTGACACACAGAGATTAGAATTTTTGGGGCACATATAGGTGGAGCTGTCCAAAAGGTGATTGGATATGTAATGACAATACATATCTAGCTTTGAGATTCATTAGTAAATAGCTGGGACTTCTCAATCTTGGGACAATTGACATTTTGGACCAGATAATTCTTTGTGTTGAGAAGCTGTCCTGTGCATTGTAAGATGTTTGGCAGCATCCTTTGTCTCCAACTACTAGATGTCAGGAGCCTCACCTCTGAATCCCATTGTGACAACCCAAACTGTCAGACACTGCCATGTGTCCCCTGGAGGGAAAAATCTACCTCCAGTCAGTTGAGAACCACTGGCATATAGGTAGCATTTAAAGTCACAGAAGAGGAAAAAACTACCCAGTATAGGTGTACAGAGAGAGAAGAGACAGTGAGGACATAGCACTGGATACCTACATTTAAGTGATGGGCAGGGAGACATTGAGCCAGAGAAATGGACTGGCTGGGGAGGCAAGAGTAGAAGATTGGTGCAACTGAAACTATGGGGAGAGAGTTTTAAGGAAGGTATGTGGTACACAAGTCAAATGACACAGGAAGGTCAGGCAAGATAAAGACTGAAAAGTGTCTGGTACATTTAGCAATTAGGTTGTAGGGGACTTTATTGAGAGAAGTTTAAGTGGGGAGATGTGGGCAGGAGCCAGATTGCAGTAGTTTGGAGAGTGAGCAAAATGAGAAATTAGAAATGAGGAATGGACTTTGTTTTTCTTTGAACTTGGCTCTGAATGGAATGGATGAAGTTCACAGTAGTTACAAATGGATTTGGGGTCTGGGGAAGATTTATTTCTTCTTTTATCATTCATTCTTTCATTTGTTTATTCCTTTTTTCTTTCTTTCCAGCCTTTCTTCTTCCATCCTTCCCTTCCTTTTTTCTTCTTTCTGTTAAGCTAAGAGAATTTTGTAATCTGTAGGGAAAGGTGCACGTTGCTATTTCCTAAATGCATCGTCATTGGGTTTATGGGTTCCTTTGACCTTAAATGCCTTCTCTTCCTTCCAGCTTAACAGATTCCTAGCCATTTTTCAACAACTACCTCAAATGATACCTTCTTCATTAAAATTTTCTCTGATCTTTCTCAACTGGATGAGATCTCTTCATCTTTCAAATACCTGTAGCAATGTATCCTTTTTCTGGCCTGGTTATTGTTGAGATACCTGTGGGTCATAACCCACAGGGTCCTCTCAGGTCCTAAGGCTCCATGACCTTGTGCCATACTTGAGGTGGGGAGAGGGTTCAGCCACTCCGTCCGGTGTCTGGCACCTCCCAGGGACTTCCACAAATATTACCCTGGTCCTCACTTTCTCTGCAACCTTGACCTCCTTACCTCTTCCAATAAAGGCCTTAATTGCCATTGTTTCTTTACCACTTCTCAAAGGCTCTTTTCCTCCAGGACAATGAGTGCAGCTTCTTTAAAGAAGTTAGGATTTTTCAAAAGAAAGACAGGGAGTTATCTTGCAGGGAACCTTTGCTTTACACTCTGTAATTCCTTACACATCCCATTATCATGGGGCACAATGTCTGGCTACTTGCTTGAAATGACAGGGAGGACAAAGTCAAGCTAATATTTCCATACAGTTCCTTCTGTAAACAATATGTGGATATGAAAAGCTAAGGCAATAAGTTACTTTCAAAGAGCTATGGGGACAAGAGAGGCATTTCCTACTTTGAGGTTGTAGAGTCTGCGATTCCGCTGCTGAGGACAAATGCCCAGGTCCCATGACACAGTTTAGCAATGGGCTCCCTTAAGTGGGTCAGTTGCCCCCAGGAGACCTTTAGGTGACTGAAGGCAAGACCAGCCAGCCAGAGCAACTTGATTGCACATTTATGTTACATGAAAAATGGTTGGTTCTGGGTCCTGGATGCAAAGTGCTGCCACACCTTTGCGTTTGGGACTGAGGTCCTTTTATGTTTCCGAAAATGATATTGGTCAATGGAAATGTTACTCTTTGGAGACTTAACTTGGTGAGGTGCAGGAACAAAATTTTATTTTCTGTTATACAATCACTGCTTTCAATTACCCTCTGTTCATTCTTTTTGCTCTACTTGGTAGTAGCAGATTTTTAAGACATCTTGGGCTGAACCTCTTTCTAGTCACTTCCAATTTATCTAAATTAGTCCAGTTTAAACTCTACTACCACATCTCATTTAAAACATCCCTTCTCCCTCATCCCGGGTTAGACATCTGGCTGAAAGGACGTGGAGCACAGAAGGTATGTGTCTGCCTTTCTGTTCCCTTCCATCTTCTTGTTTGGAGGGACCAGAGACAAAGAGGAGGGGTGTAGACACCATCACAATCTCCTCATGTTGGTTGTTGCTGCTTCACTTGCTAAAATGGATGGGCTGTGAATGTTTTCTTTGTGGCAGGCATCCAAAGGCTGATTCTCTCATGGAATATTTAATGTTCTTAGGAGGCTGCATGAAGCTTCCTCATTATTCAGTTCCCTTTTTGGAAGGTCTGGCTCTCACCCACCCTGGTCTGTCTGCCCTTGCTGCTAGAGTTCTCTCAGTTGGTGGACAGATCCTCTGAGGGTGGCACTAGCAGGGCAGCTTCCTCCCAGCAGCCTGCCACGAGAGCCACTCAACCCACAGGAAACTCAAGTGTCCATTCCATGCCAAGAATAGAAACTCATGCCTGTTACTGCTGCCCTTCTGTAAGACCTACCATTTTCCTCTGTTTTCTTTTCTCCTGCTCAGGTTGGCACAGAGAAAGTCATCATTTAAGGATGCCATGCTTGATTTTCAGAGGTGTCTATAATCCTGAGTGTCTCAATCTTGGCACTGTTGACCTTTTGGGATGGTTAATTCTTTGTTGTGAGGGGCTGTCCTGTGTGTTATAGTATGTTTAGCAGCATCTTTGACCTCTACTCCCTAGTTGACAATTGCGACAATCTAAAATGTTTTCAGCTATTGCCTCCTGGTAATAGGGTGACTAACTTTTCTGCTGTTGGGCCTGAAAGTCCCTTGCCCTGGTAAGGTATGGAGAATAATGTCTTCCAAAACCTGACCACAAGCAAACCCCCAAAACCATGAACATACTACCTTACATGGCAAAAAGGACTTTGCTGATGTGATTCAGTATTTGAGATGGGAAGATTATCCTGGATGATTTGGCCGTGGCCATTGTAATCACAAGGGCTCCTATAAGAAGGAGGCAGCAGTGTCAGAATCAAAGAAGAAGAGGTGACAACAGGAGCAGAGGTCGGAGTGATAACAATTGCTGGCTTTGGAGATGAAGGCGGCCCGGAGCCTAGGAATGCAGGTGGTCCTCAGCAGCTGGAAAAGGCAAGAAATGGATTCTCCCCTAGAGCCTCCAGAAGGAACACAGCCCTGTCAACACTTTAATTGTAGTCTAGTGAGACTTCTGACCTCCAGAACTGTGAGATAATATGTTTGCCTTGTTTAAGGTCCCTATGTTTGTGCTAATTTGTTATAGCAGCAATAGGAAATTAAAACATCCAGGAATGCCCTCAGTCCCAACCAAAACCAGAATTGTTGGTCATCTTATCTGGGGGGCAAAATAGCTCCTGGATGAGTAACACTGCTCTAATTTTAGGAGTGATCTTATTGAGCTTTGCTCACTTAGCTTTGAGGAGGGACATACCCTTTTTTCCCCCTGTTCTTCTACGATGGGGTGGTGGTGGGGAGTTGCCTCTCACCACAGAAAATTACATTCCTCACAAGGCCAATTGCTCAATGTCTTCCTCTTGCTTCTTCACTAACTCCAGCCTTTGGGAAGTTAAGGGGGGCTAGAGGTTGGCTGGTGTGGGTTTTGTGGGGGTGTCTGACACAACCGATGCTCAGCTCCCTTCAGAATGTGGGGCCACTTAACTCCTTTTCATCCTCAGCTTTTGCCAGTTCCTTTTGCTAAATCCAAGACAGAAGGAAAATCTTATTCCACTTTCCATTAACCCCAGAAGTAACTTTGAGCTTGCAAAAAGCAACTTCTGCTTTCTGATTGTCTATGAGTATGAGTAAGAAGGTCTGATTTTAGTTACAACAGCTCCATTTCCTATCTGTGGTAGACTGCTACGTGTCCCCCAATATGTATGCTTCATAGTAATAGAGTTTTGGGCGGGGTACATGAATGACCAGCTAAAGAATACATTTTCAAGCTTTCCTACCAGCTAGCTGTTAGATAAGTGACTAATATCTGGCCAAAAGGATGTTAGTAACTTCTGGGTCCTGTCCTAAAAAGGAAGTGGCTTGTGCTCTACTTCCTCTTTTCACTCAGGTACGAATGCAGTTTGTGAATTAGCTTTAACCAGCAAATGAGGACAATATGCCACAGGTTGATAGAACCTGGATCCCTGGATGACCTCATGGAGTAGAGTTTCCTCCTCACCCTTAAGTAAGATTAAGTTATGCATGTAGTAGGACACCAAAAAATTATTTGCATCCCTAGAGCAGAGACCATGTGCATTATTTTCTTTGTGTTCCTTAGAGTAGGGGTTCCCAAACACTGTCATGCTAGTGATATCCTTGATATTTTCAGCTAAGTTGAAATGAAAAAAACATGCAGACAGATACAGCGACAGGGCAGCAGATCCATTTCAAGTTCAGTGCTCTCATTATTATGCCAGCCCATAACCCTCTGGCTACCCAGTTCTTTGCAACAGCAGGTGGTCAGTGATACTTCTCATTCTTCAAGACCTGGCTTGAACAGCATCTCCTCTATGTCATTTTCACCTATCAGCCAGCTGGAAAAGAACTCTCCTTTCAACATGCGCAGCAATTTTCAGTGTGATAGAGATCCTCTGGATCCAGAAGGGAGAAGAAACTGAAAAGCAAAGCTAGGCAAGTTGACCACATGTACTTCGGAGAGGTTTGCTCAAGCTCTGCAAGTAGGCATGGATCCTGCACCACTGGCACCATCTGTATCTGTGGTGAATGTTTCCAAGGTCTGGATCCTGAACTATTGTTTTTAAAATTTATTTAATTTTATTTTTTAATCGACAGGTAAAAATTATATGTATTTATTGTACGCAACGTGATGTTTGATACATGTATACATTGTGGAATGGTTGAATCAAGCTAATTAACATATGTAATATGCATTATTTCACATACTTATTGTCTTTGTGTTGAGGACACTTAAAATCTACTCTCTTGGCAATTTTCAAGAATGCAACATATTGTTATTAGCTATAGTCACCATGATGTTCAATAGAGCTCTTGACCCAAATAAAAAAATACAGCAATAAAGAAAATGACAAGTAAAACCACAGACTGGGAAATAATATTAGCAAAGCATGTATTTGATAAAGGACTAGTATACAGAACATATGAAGAACTCTCAAAACTCAATGATAGGAAAAGCAAATAACCCCATTAAAAAATGAGCAAAAGAATTAAACTGACGTTCATCATAGGAGATATATGAATGGCAAATAAGCACAGAAAAAGGTATTTAACATTACCAATCATTAGGGAAATGCAAATCAAAACTGCAAATACCACCAAACACATATTAAAATAGTTAAAATGAACAAAAATCAACATTATCAAACATTAGCTAGAATATAGAACAATTGGAATGCTCATCTATTATTGATGTGACTGCAAAATGGCACAGCCCTTTGGGAAACTGTTTGGCAGCTCCTTGTAAAGTTAAATATATGCTTACCACATGATCCAGGAATTCTTTTCCTAGGTGTTTACCGAAGTGTAATGAAAACCTATGTTCACATGACAACCTGTATGTGAATGTTTATAGTGACTTCATTCATGATCACCAAAAACTGAAAACAAACCAAATGTCTCTCAACTGTGTAATGGATGGACAAAATACATTCATGTGGTAGAATACTCTCAGCAATAGGAGGAATGAATTATTGATAAATACAACAACATGGATACATCTCAAATGCATTATACTAAGTGCAAGAAGTCAAAAATCACATACTCCATGATTTCATTTTATAAAATGAATGATATATGATAATCTTGCAAAGGCAAAAACTACAAAGACAGAAAACATCAGTGGTTGCCAGGATGGGAAAAGGGGTGAAAAGTAATTTTTTAGGGTGACGAAACTGTTTTATTTAACTGTTGCATTATGGTGGAGGTTACACAAATCTACGTTTTTCAAAACTTGAAGAACTGTACACTAAAAAGGGTAAAATGCCCTATATGTAAACTACACTTTAATAGAAGAATGGAAAAAAGAATAATGCAGTGAATTTTTAATAAAACTACTCAATTTAGAAGTGTTATATATTTTATAGTTTGTAGCAGCAGGTTGAGAGTAGTATGGTGTAACTTTTTTCTCCACGTCAACCAAAATAGATCCTGAATTGTGAGACTTTGGCCTATTGAAACTCTGATGTTTACAATTTACTCAAAGGATGAACCATTTTGTCACAGCATAAAGACTAATGAAACAGCTTTTATTTAGGTATTATGCCTTTGACGCAATTTCCAACTATCATAAATAAAAATAATGTGTTATGACTTTCTGGTCCCAGTGACACTAATCAATTAAAAACTTGTCAATATCCCCAAATGTCCATATGTATTGCACAAGGAATCTAAGATTCAGAGAGGATAAAGGAATTGCAAAGGCTCCACAGCAAGGGCCTCCTGTACTTTGATAAGGACTTGGAGGTTTCTAGCTCCCAGACTCATGCTCAGTCTACTAGGTCACTCTCTGAAAAAAATTCTGACATTAAAAAGATTGACTCATTCTGTAACCATGAGAATTGGAAACAACTACTGCACTGTGTGTGTGTGTGTTTTTAAAAGTTTTTATTACACAAGCAATACATGTTCATTATAGAGAAATTAGAAAATATGGATAACCAGATATAAGAAACTGCAGGCACAATATGTTTTATTTTAAATGCAGAAGAGAAAATTTGTTTTTACAATCACTGCGGGTTATTGTCCTTTCTACATTCACAAGAGCATCAGGAAATTCTTTTTTCAGAGATGGAGAAGTGAACATTTTCTTCCTTTTCCCACACTAGAGCTTCCCCTTTGGCCTTTCAGAGAGGGAGAATCACTTCTCAGCTAGTGGCGGCCACGTGGCTTCCGGTCTAGGAGCTTTCCAGTGTCTTCATGGAGATAAAGCAAAACCATGGCTGAAGCCCAGACGAGGCCTGGAGACAGTCCCATGAAAAATGCACTCCATCCTTGAGAAAAGCAAAAACGAAAACCCGGCTCCATTCAACACATTATTCAAGATTCAGTGAACCAAGTGCTAGGGAATAAATAATAATAACAGCTTTGCCCTGTGCCAAGTAGTTACCATAACAATGCTATGGGGAAGGACAGATCTGTTTTATATATGAAGACACTGAGGCCTTTTTTTTCATCTTTATCTAATATTTTTGTTTCAAAATATTTCAAACATACAGGAAAAGACAGAAAATAGTATAATAAATACACATGAACCTACCACCTTGCTTCAAAACGTCATAACATTTTGCCATTTTTTGCTTCACATCTTTTTAAATAAAGCAATAAAAATACAGTTAAAGTTCTCTAAGTGTTCCTCCCCATCTCATCCTCTCTCTCCCTTCCTTCTCAGAGGTAACCACTATCCTGAAATAGATATCATGTTCATGCATACTTTTATACTCACAACATATGTAGGTATCTACAAACAATACATAATATTTTTCTTATGCCACTGAGAATTTTGAGAAGTTAAGTAACTTACCTAAGGACCCACAGCTAGTGAGTTACCGGGACAGAATTTGAATCCAGACATTCAGACTCCAGAGCCTGCTACCTTAACTGGTACTCTCTGAAGAGACACAATTCTTAGGCTTGCTAAAGAAAAAAACCTGGGGGTGGAGGCCAACAATTTAAAAATCACGAAAAGTACCAACGAAGTATTAATGATCATCCATATGTCCACCACTCAGAATTAACCAGGTACCATATTTGTTTTCAGGATTTTCTGAAAAAAGAAACATCACATGCTTACAATAAAGAACTCAAACAATACAGAAATAAACAAAGAAGAAAGTCAAGAAGTGTGACCCAAAGTGCCTACCATGTTAGATAAACATCCTTGCAGACAGCTTTCTGTCTGTTTATTCAGATAGGGTGGCAGGCACTTTACTTAGTGCCCCTGTACTCATTTGGAACTCCTGTTCTTGTGACAGAGCATCAGTATGTCATGGAGGAAGTTTTTACTACTTTCCCCATTCTTCTAAAATTCATGTTGAGTTCTTTTAGAGTGGAGTCATCTTGCATCTACCCAGCCATCCTCCACCCATCCATCCTTCCATCAACCTAGACCTTCATCCACCATCCATGCACCCATCCTTCTATCCATCACCCTTGCATCCATTCAGTGCTTAGTGTGTATCAGATATTGTACTAAGTGTTTGGGATAAAAAGTTTCTCACACGTGGTGGAAGAAAACCTAGTGGGAAAACCAGACACTTGAGAATAGGTACAGGAATTTAATAGTATCAATAAAATACAAGATACTCTGCAAACACAAAAGTAAAATGACACCAATGAAAACTGATATCTATTGGTAAGTGATTGTGTCAGGCAGTATTCCAAGCTCATTTTTGCACTCGAGGAAGTCAAGGAACGCTTCCTAGAGGAAGTGACATTTGAGTGGAATCATGACAGATGAGAAGTCACTAAGCAGAGATTCAGGTGAGGAAAACGTATCCCAGGAAGAAGGAACAACTTATCTAAAACTGGAAAGAGTATGGTCTGAGAATTGTAAATGTTTTTGTTGGGACTGGAACCAGTTTTGTCAGGGAGGGAAGTGGCAACAGATGAGGCCAAAAAAGTCAGATTATGAAGGGGCATGTGAAAAATTTTAAGGAACTGCATGGCATAATCAGATATTTATATTATGAAGATCTTTCTGGCTGTAAGAGGAGGAGAGATTGTCGGAGAATGAGGATGCATGAAGGCAAAAGGACCAGTAAAAGAGACCTGTGAATGCTGATCTAGCCAAGCACTGATAAGGGCTTGAATGAAGAGTGCCCATGGGAATGGAGAGGACAGAAGAGATTTGGAGGTTAGAACCCCCAGAAAGTAGTTATAATAACAATAGGGAACATGTATTGAGCACTTTGCAGCTGCTCAACAACCTCCAGGATAGCCCTCTGGTGCAGACACCATCACTAGCCCCATATTACACAAGAGGAAACAGCTGTGATTATATAGTTAGCAAGTGCTGGGATCTACCTTTGAACCCAGGTTCTCTGATTCCAGAGCCCAGGCATTTGACCCTGGGTTGTGCTAACTCTCACCATTTTCCGTGGACCACATTTATAGAGGGAGATAAAGACAGAGACTCAAACAACAACTGAATGTGGAAGTAAGAGGACAACATCTACAATGACTGTGAGATTCCTATATTGGACAAATCCTGGGAGCAACTGAACTTAGTGTACCATCACTGTAGTACTCTAAAATAAAAATGTGAGGGTGTCTTAGCATACATGGAAAACCACTGCTAAGCAAATTGAAAATCATTTCTTCCTTTTCCTATGTGATGAAGAAGAGAACTTTTCAGTGTTCACTGTGACAGAGAAAACCAGGTATCTTCAGTAGTATTAATAAATAGAAGACATGATTTTTACATGTACTCATGGCCACCCAGAATATTATTTTTCCCAGCTCTATGTGGGCCACATGATTAAATGTAAGAGGAGTCAGAGTGAACAACTTCTGGGAAATGCCTTTCCTCCTCTTCCTGGCTGGAATGCTAACATGATGGCTGGAGCCGGAGCAGCCACCCTGAACCATAACGAGGAGCTGAGGATGGTAGAACAATAACAGAGAAGGAACCTGGGTCCTTAACACTGTAGGTGGAGGGACACATCAGCCCTGAACTGATGATCTCTGAGTTTCTTTTTTGCAAGCAAGTGACTTCTTGTTGAAGCCACTACCATTTTGATTTTTCTGGTACTTAACGCCAAGCCTAATCCTAACTAAAACATTGATTAGGAAGTATTTTGGAAAGTATATTTTGCTATAGCTTTTGTTTCAACCTTTGTTTTGGGTGAGGATATTAATTCATTCATTTGATGTTTATTTATAGTCACATGGTATATAATGACGTTTTGGTCAATAACAGTTGTGGTCTCATCAGAGTATGTAAGAAACCGTATCATTTCTATGTTTAGGTATATTTAGATACACAAATACTTACCATTGTGTTACAATTGCCTACAGTATTCAGTAAAGTAATATGCTGTCCAGGTTTGTAGCCTAGGAGCAATAGGTTACACCATGTAACCTAGGTGTGTAGCAGGCTATACCATCTAGATTTGTGTAAGGGAGTCTTCGATGCTTGCATGACAGCAAAATCACCTAGTGACACATTTCTCAGAACATATCCCCGCTGTTAAGCGACGGGTAGCTGTATCGAGTTCTTACTGTTTGTTAGGGATTGTTTTGACATTGATGATTTAGCAGTGAATAAAGCAAAACTCTAATGTTTTGGAGTTAACTTTCAAATGGAGGAGAGAGAGAGAATGAACCCTTGTTGGGTTCTGCCAATAGGGGGCACCAGAGGGAACCTGGACAGCTGGAAGAGGAGGAAGGGACATGCATGCTCTTTCCTGCTTGCCTTGCAGAGCCAGCTTCACTGCATTCCTCTGGAAACACCAGCCCCAGCCCCAGGTGCCTCCTTCTTGGTTGTCTGAGCTCCAGCTTTGCAGAAATTCCCACCTCCCTACTCCAGTCTTCTAAATTTTAATAATTCCCAACCTCATTTCTTTGCTCCCTCAGCCCTCAGGGTGAGAGCTACTTCCTGCAGTTGCCATATCCAGGCAACCTTGGTGGTGTTTCCTTTTTTACATTTTCAGTTCTTCAATACCCAGGAAGCAATTGTTTATATTCAGTCCTCTCTATCCAGATGACTGGTGTGGGTTCTCACTCCCAACCAGATCCCGACTGTGCGGGTGAGATTGCATCACGGTTGTAGAGACAGGAGTGTGATGTCTGCAGGGATGTAGGATGGGCTCCCGAGGGCTTTCAGGGGGCATTACTACCACATCTGTGCTCTGGCTTTTAGCCTGCTAGGCTCCCAAACGCAGTTTGGCCAGTGTTTCTGGAGATGGACAGGTTCTCAGCCATGGGTCAGGGCAAGACAACCTCACAGGGGAGGGAGATGTGGAATATAAGTCTGATCACGGCTTTGTTTGATGGTGTGGGTTTGGGATACCCGTGTTCTCCGTTAGCCCTTCCTTCCCTCAGGCAAGCCCACACAGGGATCCAGATGTGACCAAAGGATCCTCAGTGAGCATGAAATCTGGGCAAAGGGCAAGGGGGTGGCCTCAGCAGGGAGGGACCAGGTTATGGCATTCTAGCATATTCAAATCTACTAAGGGACAGTCTGTCAGGTGGATCAGCACCCTCCTGTTCACCAGTGAGGACACCTCTCCCCTAGACAGAGACACAGACACACGGACAATCTGTGGGTCCCTTGGGCTCCGTTTTTCTAGATTTCATGCAGGCCAGTGCTTTTTTTGTTCATATGTCTTTTGTCCATACATGGATTTGACTACTGCTCTCTTTTATGTTCAGTGAACGCCAGGTAATAGTTTCTGCTCCTTTCATTCTTTTGACTTATCTTCTAAGGTGACTTTTACTGAAAACGAATATCACCTAGTTAATTTGGCTGAGAGCGTATTATTTCTGAATCTGAGAGTGGTAACTCATTGTAACGCCCGGGAACGGGCTTCAGGTCATTAGCACCTCTGAGGGAAGGACGTGGTCGGCATCATAGTCAAGTGGAACACTGAGAAAACAGAGAGCAGAGACGAACATTCCTTGCTCAGGGGCAACCTCCCAGTTGGCTGGAGAAGAGAATTTATGTGGGACCTGCGGTGGGTGACGGATGCGGGGCAGTGTCAGATTGTGGAAAACGTGGCATTCCAGGCTAAGGAGTTTGTACCTTATATAGACATTAGGGAACCAGGGCAGACTTTTGTGTGGGGCTTGGGGCATTAGCATTGAACCCCAGCCTTGAGACTCCAAGTTCAGTGCCTTGCAGATGACCAGCTTCTAGGCATAAGTCCTTGTTATGTTCTCTTTATTCTACTCTTCGTAAAACCTTACTTTCAATAAAGATGCTGGGTGGAGCAGCACTTGAAGGGGTGAGCAGTTGGGGGTTGGTGGAGCTGAGGAAGCTTAAGGAATCAGGAACAAAAACACAAACATCAACCACAGAAGAGGAAAGTGAGCTATTGGTTATTATTTCCATTCCTGTGGCTCTGAAATGCTATCCCAATTGTGGGAAGCTGAGAAAGGCCACAGCAAAATAAAAGAGAAGCAGTCGCATTAAGAGTGATGTTCAGATGTTGGAAAACAGCTAAGGTGTAGACTTACGTTATGGAAATATCCTTAACCTCAACCGAATTCCAAGAACATTCTAAAAGAGAACGCTGGCAAAGCTGGCTTTGCTTTGTAGGGTCTTCGCCATTAGAGACCCACAAAATTGTAAACCTTGGAAACTGCTGTGCTTTAAAAAAAGGCTTCTGAACCCTTGTCATTTAAAATGCATTTTTTCCAGCATCATTTCAAATGAGTCAAAACTCTCCCTCTCTCTTTTTTTTTTTCAGACTCCAACTCCAAATTTAGACTAAATTTGTCTAAATCAGATTTAGAAATGATACAATTCTAAAGATGAGTATATATATCCTAAATTTCCAGCCTCTCTAATTTGCTGGGGTGCAAAATGTTTGGGTGAAAACAACAAAATATAACCAAAAGGTTTTTCTAACTTTTCCTCTACCACGAGCATCACTGGAAACGGGGCCACACCGTGTCTTTACTGCAATGGCTCACACTTTCTCTTCAAGTCACTGAAGTTCTCTGAAGCCAGTGTCGCTGATTGCTCCTTTTGGCCTCTACTGTTTTCTGCTGTGGTTTGCCTTGCCATGTCATGGGGCATCTGGTTCCTGTCACCATCCCTGCAGGGTCACTGATGTTTACGTCATTCCTGACTTTCCTCCTGCACTGAGACAGCATCAGAACTCCTCCCCCAAGCAGTGTTAATGTTCCTTATTAGGCCCCTGATGAAAGAGGCCTTGATTCTTCTATCAGTCACAAATATTAGTCACTAATTATTAGCCATTAATGTCAGAACGCTCATTTGACTTGGTCTTGGAGGTTTTCATAAAATTTCTCTATCGGGGACCCTGGCAAACATTCCTCTGGGAATGGGAAGACGTTGCCCCTTTACAGTAGGGTCCCAGCTCCAAGCATGGGCACTGTGACGCCGGGGAATTCCAGGTCTTTAGGCCCTGCCAAGGAGGCCAAACTGTGGCCTTCGTTCTGCAGACCAGGCGCTGCCTCCCCGTGCCCCGGGCCCTCGGGCCAGCGCAGCCCCCGCGGCCTGCCTCCGCGTTTCTGGATGCCCACGGTGGGCGTGCAGGACAGGCATCGCCTTCAGTCTAAGCTGAGACGCATTCACCCGACCCTGCCTTGGAGCTGGCAGGAGGCAGGCTGGGAATATGCCATGGAAAGAAGAAAACGACCCTGCCAGACTCTCCAGTTTCCAAAGTTAAGAAGAGATCTGCGGCCCCAGAGCTGCCTGCCGCCCAAACAGCCCGCTGAGACGGCTCCCTGTGAGGGGCCTGCCTGCCACGGGCCGCCCAGGAGGACTCCTGGGTGCCAATGCCACCGCCTGTTCCGGAATATCCCTTAGCAATTCCTTTCAGGGAAATTATGGGCCTGGTTTGTAGAATTGAAGAAGCCTATTAAGTCACTCTGTATTTTCAGGGCAGAGGAGGGACTATTTTTTACCATTTGGGGGAAACTTTGTTCACGCCGTTCCTTTGGAACAGTCTGTCAATCTGCATAGACTGACATCCTACCAACCCCTTATGGTTTGCTTAACATGGCACTTCTTCTTGAAGACTTTGCCAGTTCTTGCCCAGCTTACCTCCTATACACATCTTTCATATCGTAAATTACTGCAAAGTGGTGACTGGCAATCTTGGCTTCCACAAGCACCAACATAACGTTTTGTGCGCGAGAGCTGCCAAATTAAATTGAGGTTTCTGTGTCTGCGTAGTAATACGAATTTGCTAAATTTAAGTAAAAACTTTGTTTTGACATAGATACCTGATTTATTTCTAATTAAAAATATCTGTTTTTCTGTAACAATCCTAAAATGACTCCTTTTTCCTAATAAGTAACAATATGTTAACAGCTCTGAAAATTAGACATCATTATCAAAACTTCTCAGCACGTGCACTTTGTCTACATTCTGGAGAAAAAAACACAGTATTGAAATTTGGTCAATTGAATGCTCCTTCACAAAAGGTTATTTAACTCTTAAAAAGAGTATTAAATTCAGTTTTTTTCTCCTGGATTTAATTTTTACATATAGGACGAGTTCATGGTGGGAGCTACCGTCATGCTGAAGATGACAGATGTGATGTGGATTTGTTGCTTATTGGTGTCCTGTGGGTTTTTCTAAATGGCAAGGATTTTTATTTGGCCAAGGTACATGGTACTCTGAAAGTCCCTGCCATTATCTCTAGAATTTATTTTGCCAGGTGACAACTCAAGCAGGTAAGATTTTTATGCAGAAAAGCAGATCTTATAATTGCTGACTTTGATGCTTGGCATTAAAGTGTGGCCATGATTTAGAGCCTCATGATCGTCTCTGTTTATGTATGTATGAAACCTCTCTGTTATAACTTTGGACACTTTTTTTTTCTTGGAGACAGGGTGTTACTCTGTTGCCTGAGCTAGAGTGCAGTGGTGGTGTTGTACCTCAGAGCAACCTCAAACTCTTGGACTATAATGATCTGCCTGCCTCAGCCTCTGAGGTGGCTGGGACTATAGGTGCACACCACCACACCTGGCAAATTGTAAAATGTTTTGTAGAGACAGGTCTTACTATGTTGCTCAGGCTAGTCTCAAGAGATTCTCCTGCCTTGGCCTCCCACAGTGCTGGGATTACAGGCATGAGCCACCAAATTGGGCCAAGTTCAGACACTTTAAACATACACGCAATTCTACTAGACCTAGTTCCCTGAGCTCCCTATTTCCTGGTAAATATGACATTTCTTCAAGGAACAGGGACTTCGCTGAGCTTCATCTGGTACTTAAGATCACATTTAAATGGGCTCTGACAAGCAAGTTTCCACCTGCTCAGAGACAAGAGTCCTGACTTGAACTGGGGTCTTTGGAATGATTTGTATGCAGAGCTACCATAGGGATGCTAAATTCATTCCCCGTGGGTTGATAAAGTAGCGTGGGTTGTGCATGCAAGAGAGGACCAAGCTTGATTCATGTAGTTGATTAGAAGTTATTTTAGCCTGGAAGCTACTGTGTCTTGGCTGGATCAGCTTAATTTAGTCGTTCTCTGGAGGAGACATAATCCCTCCTTTCCGTTTTTTCATCAACAGTCAGACATGCATGGGCTCTTGTCCCCCAGACGTCAGTTAGCTATCATAAAGTATAATTTGGAGCTTTAACAATGCTGTCAATATGCCGTGGCATTTTGTCATCACTTTGCTATTGGTTAAAATCCCTTTCACTTATGGAGACTTCGCCTGCTTTCATCTTTGTGGTTGCCAGACTTGTAATTTGTTTTTCTGTTTAATAGAAACCTTAGAATCATTGGTATAAAGTAAAATATGCTATGAAAAACACATGCTTTTTAAAATAGCTCTTTTCGTCTTTAAAAATGAAAATACTGTGCTTTCATCTGTTCCAATACCAGTAAATGCATATTCTATAGCATCTCCTTTAAACTCTTCAACATAATTAAAAATTTTTCGTATACTGCAGTCAACTCTCTGAAACTACTTTTATATGCCTCTTCATTTTCCTTTATACGGAAGAGATGTAGGACAGAAAATTCATGCAGCAAAGAGGACACTGAAAAATTTCAAAAATTTAAAATTAGATAAAAATGTGGAAGAACCAAAATGCGGTAACTCTTTTAAAATTCTTGCCTTGTCTTTCCTCAAACTAAAAAGGGCTCTTTTGAGAAAGTGGATGATATGAGGCCTCTCCATTGATCATTCTAATTAGAAAGATAAAAGATATTCAAGTTCAGAACTGTGATTAAACATGACTTAAATGAAAAACTTTTCAACCTGTTCAAGAGTAAATATAGCTTCTAAATTTCTAATTTTAAGTATTTCAAAGCTCTAAAAATAGAAATAGATGGTCATTTACAGAACTATCTGGAAATTATACATTGTGGGAAATAAAGTTTTGTTTTAAATAAGGAATAACATGCATATGGTAAAGTTCGTACTCTTAATTGTAGGTCAATAAATGTCTTTCTTACATCTACCCCTGTGTAACTACTGGTCGGATTGAGATAGAGCACATTGTCAGCACCCAGAAGTCTCCCTGATGCCTCTTCTTGGTCAAAGCCACTGCACTGTCCCGCTCTGTCCGGGTGACCACTATTCTGATGTCTATTACCATAGCTTAGCTTAGCTTGGTCTTGCTCTTGCTCTTCATAGACACAGAAACATACCTCATGTGCTCTTTTGTGTCTGGCTTCTCTCAGTCAACATGTTTGTAGGATCATTTGTCCATGATGTGTGTAGCAACAGTTTATCTTTTTTTATTCTCTGTGGTCTTCTGAAAGATGGGTTTCTGCAACACCTCTCCTCCTGGGAGGTGGAGGGAGCAATAGGCACAAGGAGCAATAAGAAACAAAAATCAGCTTTACTTTATCATTAGCTGAGCGCGTGCCCAGTGAGACCTCTTAGCCCACAGCCCTGCTCCAAAGGCTCCAAAGCAGAGCTCTGAGGAGGCCGTGCTGGAGTGCATGGTGGGTCAGGTTCTATCTCAGCTTCTCTCCTCCCACTGCGAACCCACAGCTTGGATTTGACTGTCACCTGGCCAGCCACATGGACCATGACTGGAATGCTCCGGCGAAGGACGGTGATGCTGGACCTGTCCTGAAGAATGGGTCCTGGGCCTGTTACCTCCCCCTTCATGTGGAAATGAAAATGTCATAAGGGGAACTGTGCCTGACATTTTAAAACCCAATGATCCCTCCCCAGAACAAATGTGGCCTGGTCAATTTTTATGTTTGGAAGCTGTCTCAGCATTTCCATGTGAGGGTGATTGAGAAAGAGGGAGATAAAGAGGCAAAGGTCAGGGGAGCCTGGGAGTCCCTCCCTGGCTTGTATAACCCTATTTCATTTTGTCACTTTTAAAAAGTATTGATTCTGTGGCTCTTGAATGTAGAATGAAGTGTTACCTCTTGTTCTTTCACAGAACCCGAGTCCTGGGCTCTAGTGGGAAAACTGAGGCTGCGAGGAGGGCTGGGCTGAGTCCAGTCCTGAGGCAGATGAGCTGCAGGGCTGCCTTGGGCCACGTGCTTAATCCCTTTCATTCCTCATCTGTGGATCGTGGAGGCTGGACCAGTGGGCCCCTGGGTGCATGGGGAAGCTCTAAAGACTGCGGATTACAGGCCAAGCAAGAGAGTACATTTTACATCTCCAGCCTCTCCCCAACCCTTTTCCGAATAAGCATCTGTGAGACCTGCTAATTCTTCTGGAGATTTCTGAATGTCCTGCATTCGCCCATATTGGGCAGTGCTAAATGCCAGTTCTGACTGTGCTGCTGTTAACTTCACACAAAGGATCTTGTTTTAGTGTATTCAAACGAGGTAACCTGGAGATGAAACATTCTGAGAGATGAGTTGAGACAGAGTGGCAGGGTTAAGCCCACTAACATATTATATCTTCCTCAGAGAGTTGAACTGCTTCCTTAGGCTTAACAGAGCCCACCCATGCTGTGTGTGTGTGTGTGTGTTTGTGTGTAAGGGAGCGCTAGGGACAGGCTTTCCATGTCTGCACTGTGGTCAAATGTGGTCAGAACTCCTAGGGCCATTTATGGCTTTCTAGTTGTACATTTTTCTTGCTTTTTTTTGGCCACTTTCCTGAAAAACAGACTGTGCTTGTCCTGCTCCTCCTGCAGCTAGGAGATCAGTGCCACTCAAACTGTAGGGGAGTCATCACAGGAGCTTGTTAAAAGGCAGATCTCAAGCTCACTGCCAGAGGTTCTGACTGAGAAGGTATGGGGTGAGCCCCAAGGATCTGCATGAGTGATGAGTACTATTGTTATTAGCATTATTGACATAATTATAATTATTCGTATTATTGACAGGTTTCTGGGGCTGGAGGGTCATGGGCCACAGTGACTGGCCCAGCCTGGAAGCTCCTGGAAGCCCTTTGAAGGCCTGGCAAACTGGCCTGCTTCAGCGGCACTCTGTCCACACACTGTGAGTTCTCAGTGGGGAAAGAGCAGAGTCATTTTAAAGGAACATGGATCCTAGGCTCTAGCAGGTTTTTTTCCCATCTGGCAGGCAAAGTTTATGACTATTATGCAAACAGGTGGGTGCAGGATCCCACATTCCTAGGTTCCCAGAGAGGAGGACACTTTTTTCCAAGAACGTTATCAGGTGGAAATGTGAAAAATTCACACAACTGCCAAGACAATGGGTCCTCATGAGCCCAAATATTCTGAGTATTTGAAACCATCGGAATGATTTATTGAACTTTTCACTTTCCACGGACATGGTTTCTGGGTGTTGTGCAGATGTAGAACTCACAGCCAGGGACGACGATGTCTGTAGAGAGGAGGATTCAGTCTCCACCAAACCCAACCCAACTTGTTTTTCAGCAGCAAAGCACTCTGACTGTGGCAATTTTCATAGCAGGAAAAATTTTAGATGGTTGTGTGGTTTCTAGCTTTACTCTTTTCCACTTTACACGTGAAATGTTTGGGATCAGATTGGTTTTCTTTAAAACTATGGTCCAAATTAATTTATACTGATGATTAAAAAGAGAGAGAGAAATTGCTACCTTTAAGAGATTTTGACCTCAAGTCCTCTGATATTTGAGACACATTTTTTTTTTTATCCCCTGGGTTGCAACCCTTCGGTAGCATGTAGGCGAGTTTCAAGTAAAGGAAAGAGTAATGAAAAATCTAATATAAAGGCTGTAATTTTCTAAAGAAGCCTGTTTTTTATTAAGATCAAGTATATGTCAGTCATCTTATATTTTGGGAACATCTACTGAATGTGGAAACTGTACTGGGTGCTTTTCCATGTGTGGAAAGTTATATCCAGTGTAATCAATTTTTCTAGTTCAATAAACATTAAAAAGAAGGGAAGTGAGATATTTCTGTATTGCATTAACATAAGTAATACATTTTAATTATTTAGTAGAAAAGACCCTTAACACTAGAAGACTTGGGCTTAACTCCTAGCCCTGTCTCCACGGGACTCATCTTCTTCACAGAAAGAATGGGTAGAATCTTTGTCTTAAGTACCACATAAGGAGCTTGCAAGAATCAAATGCAGTGAGATATGTGAAAGAGAGTTTTTTGTTTGTTTGTTTCTTTTAAGAGATGGGGTCTTGCTATGTTGCCCAGGCTGGAGTGCAGTGGCTATGCACAGGCGCGATCATAGCTCACTACAGCCTTGAACTCCTGGGCTCAAGTGATCCTGCTGCCTCAGCCTCCTCAGTAGCTGGGACTATAGGTGCGTGCCACCACACCAGTGATGTGAGAGTTTTATGAAAGAGTAAGAGCAAAATTAATATAGTTTATAATCATAATATAATATAGGTTTTGAATATAGTTTGTAAATATTAAATTCTAGGTGCAAGTAGAGCATTCCAGCCTTAGAATTCCAATTTATTTCCTTTATTTAAGTTCCTTCCAGTACTACAACAAAATTATTATATTATTTTGACATGAAGTCTATATTATATTTTGAGATGAATTATTTGTATCATTTTGAGATGAAAATTGGACAAATGTTTCATCTTTCTTTCCACTTCTTTTTCTTTTTAAAATCTTCTTTTCAATAGTAAGCAGCATGTGTCTGGAAGTCTCAGCATAATGTGGGTTTTCACATACTCGTTGGTCAGAGAGTTAAAGGTACAGTCAGCTGTTCTCCGAGAGCTGGGGTGGAAGGAGTTAGCCACCCTCACTCGTTAGCCCCCGGAGAACGGGGTCTCAGGACACACTCTCTCTTTCTCTCCGAGTACTCTCTCTCTCTCTCTCAAAACCCCGAGTTTTGACTGCAGTAATAAACGTGGTCTGCAGTACCTGTCCTGTTTTTCTCTTCCTTTCCAAACTTCAAATCCAACATGAAGACAGAGGCAATTTTAAATGTAAATATGAGTTTCTGATTACTTAAAAATATTCCTTTTCTTTGTTCTCTCTGTCTCTACACAGCACCTTTGTGTAAATACATGTCAAATGTCAAGGCCCATTGAAAGAAGAAATAAATTACATAATTATACTGTCCAATGAATCTGAAAATAAACACTTCAAGATTTATTAGATTTATCAAAGACACTAGCATAATTTTCTTCCTTGGGTGCTTTTCCTGTTTACAGAAGTAATATGGTAATCACAGAAGATGGGATAAATATGGAGACGCATGAAGAAGCAGCAAATTGCACTTTATCTACTCTTCAGAGAAGGCCCTTATTAATATTTTTAAAATAGCTTTCTAGTCTTGTTTTGGGGTATGTGTATATATGTATACATACTACTTTTTCACATATTTAATATTATATTGTAATTATGCTGGTTTTTTTCCCTCTCGAACAATAAACATTTATTTCTCACAGTTTTGAAGGCTGGGAAGTCCAAGATCAAGGGGTGCCAGATTCGGGTCCCGGTGAGAGCCCTCTTCCTATCTTGCAGACTTCTTGCTGTGTCCTCATCTGTGGAGAGGAAGAGAGCTCTGGTGTCTCTTCCTCTTCTCATAACGACAGTAATCCCATCGTGGGAGCCCCACCCTCATTATCTCATCCAAACCTAGTTACCTCCCGAAGGCCACACCTTCAAATAGCATCACATTGGGGGTGAGGGTTTCAACGTATGAATTTGAGGGGGACATAAACATTTAGTCCATAACATTCTGCCTTGGATCCCCCCATATTAATGTCTTCTTGCATGCAGAATACATTCATTCATTCCATTCCAGCAGCCTCAAAAGTCTTGACTTTTGAACATCAATTTTGAAGTCTACAGTCCAAAGTCCCACCTAAATATCATTTAAATCAGGTATCATAATTATGTTTTATAGCTTGTATGTTGTAGAGTCTATATTTGACATTTCCCATATCATCAAGTGTTCATGGTAGTACACTCCCTGAAACAGAGTAGGTGCTGAGTAAACATTTGCTAAGTTAATAAATAGTTTTTAATGGATTTATGGTGTTCTATCATATGAAAACACCATAATTGATTTCATTAGTTGACTAGTCCTTTCTAAAGCAGAAATATTATGGGGGAAGTGAAAGGTTATTCATATAACTATGGCCACACTGAGGCAGGAACAGATACCATCTGGAGAGAAGGCAGGAAATGGGGTGATACCCTTTGTGGGGCAAGGCCTGGTGGAAGGAGTGTGAAACTCCCAGCAATGACCATGAACTTTATGCCTGAACTCTATTTCAGATCACTCAGAGACTCACATATTAAACCTGGAATGATGTGGAAAGAGGGTCCTAAAGTGAGTTCAGAAATAGTTACGTGGCCTGAGTCAGCTAGTGAGAATGCTTTCAGCTGCAAGAAACAGCCCAACCTAAACTGGCTTAAACAATAAAAATGTACTGAATCATGTGAGTGAAAATTCAGAGACTGGTCAGACTTCAGTCATGGTCCAACCAAGCCTTCTGCCTTATTTTCCTGTGATTGTCCCAGCTTGGCACTCCTCTATGGACTGATTTTGTTCCAGGGTTTATTCTCCTGGAGGTCTACCAATAGGTGGCTGCTATTGGTCATCAGAGCTACATGGTTTTTATGCACAAAGATGTATTCATAAGAAAGGGAACAAGAAAGCATATCTTGGCATCTCTCATAACAGGAAGGAATACTTTTCGCTGAAGACTCCAGCAAAGCTCTCATATGTTTCTTTGGCTCCAATGGACTTAGACATCTCCATTCCTCAACCCATTACTGACAAGGGGGATGGGAATGGGATGATCATGATTAACTCACACTAACCAGCCAGGATGAAATAATTGTTGGTATGTGTAATACATTTCTGGGTAACAAACAACCACAAAGTCCTAACAATAAGCATTTATTTAGCTCATGTGTCGTGTCTTGGCTGGAGGTCGGCTGATCTCGGCTAGGCTCCCTCTGCTCCACAAGGCTGCCCTCTGCTCCATACAGCTTCTCCTCCTGGGACCAAAGGCAAGTTCTTCTCACGGTGAAAGCAGAAGGGAAAGAGGGCAAGTGGAAGCACACAAGGCCTCTGAAGGCTTAGGCGTGGAAGTGACACATCATCCCTTCTGTCTCATTATATTGGCCAAAGTAAGTCACATGGCTAACTTTAAAGTCAAGAGGAGGAGAAATATACTCTGACTGGTGGAGGAACATCAAAATCACACGGCAAAGGCTGTGGGCAGTACTAAGACTAGGGTGAGGGATGTGAACATTTGTCTTCAGTGGAAAGCTTTACGGGAAGCCAAGATACTTAATCAAGATAAATAATATTTTCATAAAATATTTTTTAAAAATCACAATTAATGCAGAAACATTTATGATGAACAAAATGCCAAAGTTTTAAATAAAGACAGGATCAGGATAGGGAGGGGTGAAGAATTAGGGCCAATAACTCAATCTAGTGTAGGCCACCGACCACAGCATCCCTTTCTAGGACTCACACAGAACTCCGCCCTCCTGAGGTTTGCTGCTTGTTTCCTGCTAGGTCTGTCTGCACCTCAAGTATCTGTTTATCCTGGAAGTCTCTAAGAAACTGAGTAGAAATAATCTCAAGGAAACACCCTTAAAAATAAAATATTTCTTAAATTTTTGTTTGGTTAAAAAAAAAGAAGATGGAAGAAAAGAAAATCAAGTTTCATTCAATGGTTCTTTTACGTTAATTCATTTCTTGTTTTCTAGTTTAAGAATTGGTACAATTTCCCTAAGAATTAGAATTAGTAAGGTAGTTCAGTGGTTCTCTCGAGACTGAGATTCAGAATACTTTTAGATTTTAAGTACAGTGCATGTTTTGACAAAGTGCAGCTGAAGTCTGTTTGGATCGATCACAAGTTATGCTATGGGTGCTTAACTTTTTATAAATGAGATAGGCTTAGGAATTCAAGAGCGTCCGTTCGTGTGGGGAGGCCTTTCTCCTGTCTCGTTCGGTGAGTGATGTGCTAATCCCAGCGCTGAAGATGTTGGCGGAGAGGACGGACTCCTGAAGCTCACGGGACGGGTGGGTGTGGAGCTGTCACGGGTCCGTGGGCTGCTACAGAATCATGCAGGAAACAATTTTCAAGGAAACAAGAAGGAAAACATTACTGGATCCAAAATTCTATCATTTTTTTTTATTTAAAAAAAGCAAATCTCTTCTCTAGCTTGAAATGCTAGAGCTACAATTTATTTCTTCTTGAATTTGTCCCAGTGGGAATCATAGTCTGGGTCGTGTGGGGTAACAGCCACCTTCCCACCTGAGCTGATACTGCCCCCAGAATCCAGCTGCACCCAGAGACTTACGGAAGGGAGGGGCGGGGTGAAGGCTGGCGCCAAAACAAGAAGAAACAGGAATCTTTTCATGTGGTGAGAACCGACCCATGCTCACTGAACTCTTCGCGGCAGCACATCCTGAGGAGTCTGAGACGTCCCACTGAGGAAGGTGCTGGACCTCCAGGGGCTTCTCTCAAAAGGCCGACATGCCGAGAGAAAGCGGTAACTGAGCAAGCGACTGGCTCACGGCGACAACTGTGCATCCAGTGGGATTTAAAATGGAAACAGAGAAAGAGGGAGTATGAATCCTTGAAGAACTGGTGCAAGCTGGATAGTTGGGGGACAGCAAGTATCACTTAGAAATAAGTGTGAGAATAAGTGATGTTTTTGGAGAAAACTATGAGGAGAGGCAGAAATGAAACCAGAGGTTCCAGAGGCCTCTCTGTCGATATCTTAAATGTCAGTATTAAGTGAATTTCGTAATGTAGGGTGGTACTAGGATTTCCCAAGCATGACCAAGATTTGGAGCAAGTACAGCAAAGGAAAGGATAAGCCTAATCAAAATCAACATACCCAATAAAAATAGTTAGCTAGTGTGATGCTTTATAATAATTCCCCCTAAATTTCCCCTTTAAAATCTGTTTTATACACAGTCTTAAGAGCTATCTCTCTTCTAAACACTGATGTAATGATACCATTTCCCTGATTTAAAAAAGTTTGGTGAATTCTCATTGTCTACAAACTAAAGTTTAGAATTCCCTGCATGGCATAAAATGCTCTTTAAAATCTGGCTTTATCCTACTTTATTTACTATTGGAAATAAATATTTACTGAGGGCCTACTCTGTGCGTTCAGGATCTGTATATGATGGGGAACAAAAAGCCACCGCACGCCCGCCCATGCCTTCCATACTGTAGCCACACAGGCCCCTCATTACTCCCACATCACGCCCTTCCCATCGAGTTTTACTCATGAAGTCTCCTTTGCCTCGGACGTCCTTCCTGCCCTTTGCCAGGGAACTCCTACACATCCTTCAAGACCCAACTCACATATTAGCTTTTCACTATAGCCTTCTCTCACAGGCCAAGCAGAAATAATTGCTCCCTTCTCTGTTTTCACATAGCTCATAGTTTGTACCCCAAGCATAGGACTTAGAATTTTATTATTATTACTAGTTGCTTATCCATCTCTGGAATTGGTTTGTAAGACTAACCAGTGAGGGCCCGTAACAGAGTAGGCAGTTGCCGACTGACAGTGAATGAGGGAAGAAACGAGGGAAGGAGACACACATCTGCACAGGAAAGCACAAACCTGAAACCAGGGCACCGGGTGAACATGGGGGTGAGGAGCAAAGAGGAGAGAGAGAGAGAGTGGGAGAGTCAATCTTAGATTTGAGTTGTCCATAAGGGCAGGTCCCAGATTTGCAGGTCCTGGTGGGATGTTTTGGAGGGCCCCGTGCTGAAGAGTTCACCTGGGGAATAACTAACCTAGGAGGTGAAGCCCAACTGTCAGAGCAGAGTGCTACTACAACAAGGCCCTCTGCACTGTGCTAAGCTCTGGGGAAGTGTGACCTAGAATTGCTTCTAGTAGGGTAGGTGCCTACAGGGGTGTACATGCCTGTATGCCTATGTGTGTCTGTGTGCGTGTGCGTGTGCATGTGTGCGTGTGTGTGTGTGTGTGTGTGTGTGTGTGTGTATGTAGGGGGACAGGAAGCAGGGAGAAGAGGCTGTAGCACAGTAAAGTTTGGAACTAGGTGAGCAATGAGACTATTAAAGAAAATAGAGGAAGGAATATTGCAAATATGGCCACGTCCCGCCCCGCCACCCTCGTCATTCCTGTGCTGCATAATTTGTCCTCTGTGTGTACGTGTGTTGGGGACAGGCTGAGCAGGGGGAGAGGGTGGCCATATATCCTCAAAGAGGCAGAACTATGGCAAAAGATAAATGCAAGTGGTCGTGGTTGTGGTGGCGGGGAATATGACTGCATCTGCGACAAGGCAGAGAAAGTAGCAGGTGCCCCAGACACAGATCACAAAATGGGCCCAGGGCCAAGGGGAGCAGCCTGAGCAGCTGGGCAAACCCAGCCTCACCTGGACATGAGCCTTTTACAGCAGACCTCCAGAAAGTTCGTTTCCCAGAGGGCACAGAAACAACTAGGGAAAATGCTCCCTTTGATAAGTTTGAATGGTCGAGGCAGAATTCGAGTGTGCACAGTGCCACTGATGGGCACCTTGGGAGAAAGTGTGTGATGGCGGCGAGGGACTCTCAGACGTGTTCAGTTGTCTTGAACTCTAAATTTGTAGAATGCCAATTTCTTAAAATTCAGGGGGAAAGATGGACCTAATTTTGTGGCCCAGGATTTGAGAAGAGAGGAACCCTGATGCGCTCCTCCCTGTGTCATTATGTAAGACTGATCTTACTGAAAATAAAAGGGAGGCACCTCCCTCGCCCCTAACCCCGAAGAGTGGCTGCACCAGGAGCTCTCTGATGAGCTCTAAATCTAAAGGGACACTTACAAAACTGATGAGAAAAGGGTATAATCAAGATGAAAACAAGTAAGCAACACAGATTGCATAAGTAAGAATTGTGTCATAGGAGCCCACACCTAAAAGGAGCTGCGAGTAGTGAAAGTGGCTGAGGACCCTGGAGAAGACTCTTACGGTCATATTAAGTCAGAAGATCAAGGCAACGAGAGAGCTGTTCGGCTGACAAGAGAACCCAGGGGTTGTGAACATGGGCTCTTACCCCTCAGCTTCCTTATCTATGTGAGGGACATTCGTGACACCTCCCCACAGGGTTGTTTTGAGAATTAAACGGAATAACGTGTGGGAAACACCTGGAACAGCATCGAGCCTGGGCAGGCCATCTGTGTCCTTATGTGTGGAGCAGGCTCTGTGCTGGGCACCAGGGACACAGTGTGAGCCACACAGGTGATGTCCCGCCCTCAGGATCTCAGGCTTACAGGGGCACAGTACGGACACCCTGACAGCGGGTAACCTGTGGGAGGGTCGGGGGGGGGGAGGCCCACCTGAGCAGCAGGTGTTTAAACCAAGACGGGGCAGGTGGGTGGCGAGAGCGGAGGAGCAGCAGGAGCCGAGGTGAAGGGACCGAGAGTCAGCCCCGACCCCTGGGCAGGGAGAACCTCGGCAAGTGGCTCGGAGGAAGCAGAACTCTGGCATTTCCCATTTGTTTTAGTCTTCCTTGCCCACAAGCATCAATTTGAGACTGAAAAGGTCTAAATATCAGAGCAAGGACATCAAAAGAGCACCTCGCTCTTCCAAATGCGAGCTGGCCCCTCCACCTGAGCCGTGGGCTCCGCCTCACTCGCTCTGACCATCCCACGTCGGTGGTTAGCACTTCATGGCCCCATCGGGGGCACCTACTGTGGACTTGGGATTTCTTTGACATTTCAACCTTTATTTTAAAAAGTCGTGGTCAAGCGGAAAACAACATAAGAACTCTCAGCGGTTTTGGAAAAAGCTTTGCTTCAATGGTATAAAGTGGGTAGGTTGAGGAAATCATCCATGAAGATGGAAGTTTATACTTGCTGGAAATTGTTTCATGCAATCTGCTAGGGACATGGCGTCCTGTAAGAAGGAGGCTCCTGAACACAGTTGAAATTTTAGGCCTGGACAGACCCTTTGCTTTTAGGAGCAAATTCTAGAGAGTCATTTCCCTAAAAGGTAGGAGTGGCTGTTTGATAAAACTCAGTAACTACTTCCACTTCCCAAAGGCAGAGGAAGGAGGAATGGACAGACAGAGATTTGCCTGAGAACTGGAAACCACACACCTACAGAGGAATGGCGGAACCACGATAGTGTGGAATGTGTGTGACTCTCAAAAAAGGTGCTGGAGGTTGTCCGTGATGTGTTATTGAGGGAGCAAAGTAAGCTGTGGAATGAAGTGCGTGCCGTTTCCATATTTGTATAAAGAAATTACAGAACAAGCACCCTAATTTCTCCCATACGCAGCAACATCTAATTGTGTGAGCATGGGTAGAGGTATTGTCTCAGGCAAGCAAGAACAGAGGCATTTTAGGAAGAGAAATAACTTTTATTATTATTATTATTTTAGCATATTGTGGGGGTACAAAATTTAGGTTACGTATATTGCCCTTGTCCCACCCCACCGAGAAATAACTTTTAATTTTTATAATCATGAATTGTTTTGTTTAGTTAAATACGTATAAATTATTTCTAGAACTTGAAATTTGATTTTTAAATACATTCAAGAAACAATTTAAATCAGATATGAGAAGGAAGAAGAAACAAGGAAAGACGTCATAGTAACTTCATATCCTACTCTATAATGTAAAATTACATTTTAAAGTTATCTGATGTGAGGAAAAAGCATCCAAGCGCTCCCCTCCTGAGTCTTTCGGAGAACTGAACAACACACCGTGCCGATCCAATGGCTGTGAGTCCCCTGGTCACCACTGCATGTCCCCAGGGGTGCTCTCAGCCCAGCTCAGGAAGCTAAGGGCTGATTTCTCCTAGCTCATTCTCTACTTTCCAAAAGTAGGATCTTTAAGCTCCACTGACACCTAATGTCATGCTCTCTCTCTCTGTCACTTCACAAAATCTATGGCCCTGCTCTCTTTGAAAAATGTTACTTCACATCTGTCTGGCAAACTCTTAGCATCGTGGTTACAAGGGTGGACCCTGTTGCGAATGCCTGGGTTTGAACCCCAGCTCAGCCATGTGGTAGCTGCTTGATTTGGTCAAGTGACTTAATCTCTCTGTGCATCAGGAAATGGGGGTAATACTGGTGTCTACACACGGGTCTTCTGAGAAGTAAACCTGTTGATATATGTAAAAGTGCTTATCCATGGCAGCAGCGTCTGCCACAGTGCCCATCTGTCCCGACTCTGCCTTGGCACCACCTCTATCTGGGACTTAGCCTTTCCTGCACTCCCAGGAGTAATAACTGTGCCCTCCTTTCTGCTCGCTCAGCAGTCTGCAACGTCTTCTGGTACATTTCATTGCATGATTCTCTTTATTTAATTTTCTTCCCTCACCCCCCACCCTCAGACTATAAGCAACTTGAGGGCGGGAACCGAGTCTCCATTTCTGAGTTGCCAGCATTGGTACGGTGCCCAGCATGTAGCAGGGGCTAAATTGAAGGGATGGAAGGAAGGATAGATGGCTAAATCCATCCCTGAGACCCCTTCTTATTGATACTGTTTCCAGCATTTGTGTTTGTCTTCTTACCTTTCATTGGTGTGCACTGTCTAATTTAGCGTTCTGTCAGTCGTGTTCCAAAATGACATTATGTACTCCTTTGGCTCACAGGCTGTATCTACTTTCTGTGGCATCTTTTTCATTTGCCCACTGGAAGTCTGAGCCTTTCTTCGTTTTGCTAAACAGAGTGGGAGGAACTGTGGAGGTGACCGCCGTTGTGATGTCCTGAAGATGGTGGCCAGAATCTCAAGAAATATTTTCAGATTCTATAGTATAATAAGAGAAGAGGAACCAACCCGTACCAGGTCTATGTTTCAATTTCATTTCTTTTCATCAGCTCCTCCCCTTTGATGGTAGATTGCAACGCAAACTATTAATATTAAGACAGGTAGGATACTTAAAGGGGACTCTGCAAAGGGACTGTGTTAAGAAGAGGTGCATTTCAAAGAATGCTCTCTATGCTAGTGGGGCAGTCCTTTCAGACAGGCAAAACGCTGAAGGTTAAGTCAATAAGGTGAAAATACCGCCTGTCCACATCGTGTTTGAAGTTAAAGTATTACATTATATAGTAACAAGTGTCTTCTATGTTTTAGGTTGTGAGCGTGGGGAAGGGTTCGCACAAACCTGTTTCATTTCTTGGCACACAGAAACTAGATGCAGTATTAGCCTCTTATAAATAAGCATGATGTCTCCTCCGACATTCATCATTACTTCTGACGAGTCCACTCGATCTGTGAAAATGAGATTACTTGAAGACCTGTCGGAGATTGTAAAGCTGAACAAGATATATTGATTATACAAATATTTTTATGTCACCCTATATCTTCATAAAATAACATTTACGTCTGGAGAGTGTGTCAGGCTGGAGAGCCTGCCCCGAGCCAGATCTGTTTTCTTAAATCAGGAAAGGCAGTGGGTTCGGCTGGCAGCCTCTCAGCTTGTCATGCTCCACAGTTGAACACAGATAATAATAATTTTGGGTGCAACACGAGCAGATTTCTGAAAGGAGGGAATTAACCCCTGTGTATACATAATGAATCAGCAGGCAACTATGTCGGAGGCTGAGACCAACAGCAGGCATAGCCGACTACTTCTCTCTCTTTAGAATTCAAACCTATGTGGAGAATCTAATGGAATTTCAGGTTTGGATTCTAATTTCTGGGAATTCCAGTTTATAACAAAGTACCGGAAAGGCTGGGCTGCCAGGGTGAGCACTGATGGGGCACCTCCTGGCACAGCCCTGCTGTAATTCCCCAGGGAGGAAGAAACGCACGTAGCCTGCCATCCTGGCGTGGTTTGTCCAGGGCCAGGCACCATGGGGATTCGATGGCCTTTGCGCAAGAGTCTAATTGCCCCATGGAGAGGAGATGGGTCATGAGTATGTCACATCCTTTTTTGCATGGCACAATAGTCCAGAACCAGACGCCACCTTGGGGTTCATGGGCTTTGGACTGCCAAGCAAGAAGAGCCACAGGCTTTTCAAGAAAAGTGTTTTTTGTCTCACACTGCATTGTCTTAAACCATATATTCTAGGAGACTCCCATTTTTTGGCAGCTCAACTTTTGGGGAAATGCCTCCTTTGGGGTATTGGGGGCTAGTTATTAAATCTTCAATTCTCTTTCATTGGGAGAAATGTAATTCCTGTTTTACGCCAAAGCAACTTCATGTACTCTGTAATGACACCCACCAACAACACATAGAAAAAGAATAGATGTATTTAGATTTCAAAGTGATAATAGGTTTTATTTTATATTTAAAAATTACTTTATATTGAATTAGTATGAATGTGACCGATAGTGATTATTTGAGTTATCTCAAACCTTCAGGAAGTATTGTGATTTTGTATGTGGGGGAAAAATGAATCAAACTTGATAAAGATGAATGTTGGGTCCATGAAACCAGTACGGCTAGAGACCACAGACTGGACTTGGCATTATCTAAATGATCGCTTACGTTTAAACACGATCTCTACAAGAGCATTTTTAAAATAAAAATGTGTGTAACAGGCAGGAAAGTGTGACATACTGAGTATCGTATTATACAGAGGTCAGTTGATCAGTTTCCTAATGGAAAGTGGAGCCTGGTGGCACAAGGCAGATGAGGTCTGACGGGGCGGGTGAGGGAGGAAAGGGCAGGAGCCTGGGGAAGGGAGCAGGGGACACAGTAGCCAAGGACGACCTCAGGGTCCCCAGGAGCAGCCTTGCTGGGCAGTAGAGAGTGGGCTTCGGGTGCAGTTTGTGTCCTTCCTGCTTCTCATTCCTGAGTGTGTGTTCTGAGATGACATCAGCAAGTCTGATTCGGTGGCTATGTGTACGTGCAATCAGACTCTAATTCTTTGGCTTGAGCTATAATAGAAATCACAATTTGGTTTGCAAGTCATTCCAGATAGCATAGTGTGGAATTAATTTCTGGTTATATTTGCCTGGGAATGTCATATGTAGTCTTGAAAATTTGCGGCCTTTCTTCAGCTTTCCTTTTTGATTTAATTTCATTTTTGTCTTATTTCTACCCACCGTGTTGAAACAGTGGCTGGCAAATGGAATTAATTTGTGAGAAGATTTTAAAGAGGTCCATATTCCAGCTATAACACCTTTGCAGATATTCAACCTTTTCAAACATTTATTGGATTGGTGTCTGACAGAAAGAAACACATATGTTATAATGATTTGTAATGGCACTTTTAAAATATTAAAATCATTTATAATGCACAGGGTCAACATTCTATTGATTAAAAGAGTGTAGGCAAAAAGCTACCAGTTACAAATAAAAAGCCACCATTAGAAAACAAAAAATGGAAAAGTGGTTTGCCTACATGTATTATCAAGTATTAGTATTAAACTTAGCTAAAGTCTTAGTCTTGGTCTACTTGGGCTGCTGTAACAAAATACCATAGACTGGGCAGCTTAAACAATGGACATTTATTTCTCGCAGTACCGGAGGCTATGAAGTTCAAGGTCAAGGTGCTGGCAAAGTAGATTTCATTCTGAGGCTTCTTCTCTTGGCATGTAGGCAGCCACTGTATCTTGCTGTATCCTCACACGACCTCTTTTTTGACCTCCTGTGTTTGTGCGGAGAGAATGAGCTCTGGTGTCACTTTCTCTTGTGTATGTACATTTGTATGTATGTTTGCAGAGATGGGGTCTCGCTATGTTGCACAGGCTGGTCTCAAACTTCTATTCAAAAGCAATCGTCCCCCCACAGCATCCCCAAATGCTGGGATTACAGGTGTGAACCACTGCGCCCAGCTGTCTTCCTCTTAATATTAATATTATATAAATGCAGTAGCACTATTAAATTAGGGTCCCCTCCTTATGACATCGTTTAACCTTAATAACCTCCATGAAGGCCTTATCTCCAAATATTGTCACATTAGGGGGTTAGGACTTCAACATATGTATTTTGTTTGTGTGTGTGGGGGGCACAAACATTCCATCCATAACATGTATCATGATTAAATTTGTAGCTCTAAATATCTAGATTAGTTAAAATATAGCTATTTGACTTTATTATACTTTAAAATATAACAACTTGAGTTTATATTAGTCCAAAATAATGAACAAAATTCAATGGATATTATGCTTAAAATCTGTTCATTGTATTGCATGAAATTATACCACAATAAAGACAGAATTAAAAGATAATGGAAAGAGTAGAAAAAGAAAGGTAATGGTTCTTGATTTAAATCTCTCTAGTCAGCAAGCCTGAGATGTTATCACTATCCTTTAATGATGATGATGATGATTTTGTTCTTTAGTTTTACCACAATTTACGGTTTTGACCTATCTGACCTTATTTACGCTGGAGTTGGAGAAGTGCTCCCTGAAAGCCTCTGTCCATTGAAAGGTGGTGGGGTTGCAGCAGAGAAGGGCAAACGGGGTGGTGTCCCCATGTCCCTGTGGATGCAGAGACTCTCCCACCATTTCATAGCCTGGAGGAACCTGCCACCACGGCAGGAGGTGGCCAGCTAGCTGACTTTTTTGGCACACAGCCTATTGAACTCTCAGATTCCCCTTCCCCTCCTCCTGGGCTAAGCAGGAAGACCCCTGCAAGGCAGACAAGGAGGGGCCTTGTCACACCCCAGTTACATGGGTAAGGCCCTTAGCCGAGGGTGTAGCCCCCAGAGAAACTTCAGTAAAATGTAGTTATGAGAATTAATGATACTAATACAAGTAGCACAACAGGGCAGTTTGGCACAACCGTCAGCAGGGTCAGTCTCACCATTCTGGGACTGAAGCTCTTGCTACTTTCTGCCACTTTCAATCCCAGGGCTGTCTGTACCTGGGCTGTCAGCTCTGGCCACAGGGCCCCTTTTTTCATTTTGGAGCTGATTCTAGCCCTGTGGCTGAGGATTTGAATAGACTGGCCTTGCCTGTGTGCAGAAAAGCCTGACCAGTAGGCCAAGTTTACCTGTCAAATGTACTGTCCACTAGGCCATCAGCCCTGTGAGGACACGAGACATCTCAGCATGTGTCCCTAGAGACAAGCTCAGTGCCTGGCACATAACAGGTGCTCAAGAAGTATTTGTTGAATAAAGACTCACACTTCATAATTCTGAGCCTCTAGAAGGTAACCAAGTGCTAAGTTCAGGAGCTATCAGCTACCCCTTGTTAATACTATTGAAAACCAACCAATAAGAGAATGCAGTAAAGAAATCTATAGAAGCAGCTTGAATAAAATGCAATCTGATTTTTACTGCCAGTACCTAAGCTCACTAAATTTAAGTGAAATATCCCAACACAATGCCAGAACATTGACATATGCATTTTAGTGGGTAGACTGGGATTTTGGCAGGGCCTTAACATGCTTAGAGCACCTTTGATCACCACAAATTCTAGGCTCATCCATGACATTGTTTTGACGGTGATGTTGTGGCTGGAGCCGAGGCCTTCGTAACACATGGCTTAGCCTCTGCTTCCTAAGCCATGTTCCTGGCTCAGGTGACCTCACCACATAATCCCGGTAAGCTCTAGCCCTGGCAACTCTGGGCAAAGTTTAAAGTAATGGCGACCAGGAGGCTAGGCCCAGTGCTAGCTTGGGCTTGTCCATCAGGAGATCATATGACAATTGTGTTGAAAACAGTCAGACATGCCAGTCTCACTGAAAACACAAATGCTCTGGGTGTGCGATATCTGTGGTGATCCCTTTCTAAGAGTCACTTGAGTTTTAGACGGAGAAATGCGTTCATCTCTGCGTATCAGTTGGTGAGGCCCTGACATTCCACAGTCAGTCGAGTTAATCCCTTGTAGAGGTCCCAGAGATATTTCCACTGCCGCTGTCTTCCCTTCCAAACTGGTCATCTGAATATGATAAATGTGAGTTTTACTGCTAAGATTAAACATTCCCTTAGCCCTGGCTCTGTCAGGTGGGGAGGTGTTGAACATGAACATTAGAGAGGTAAAAGGGGGCTTGTTTGGCTGTGTCGTCGGAGATGTGACAGCCTCCGTCGGTAAGTAAAGAAGCTGCCTTCGAAAAGGAAACCTGCTGAGCTCACATAGCCTGCAGAAGGGAGCAAAGGCAAGTCTGTGTTTTAAAAGGGAAAGTGTGAGCCCTGCTGCCTCGGACAGGCTCCAGGTGTGCAGGTCGGGTTGGGTGGAGCTGCTGGGTGTCGTGGTGGAGGTGGTAGTCCTTGGAGGGACTGGGAGCCACAACAGCATGCCACTCCGGAAAGCCTCACTCAGTACAGGGTCAGTGGGCTGGACCACGTAGGATCACTCTCAATCCCAGTAAGTTTTTTTTGTTTGTTTGTTTTGAGACAGAGTCTTGCTCTGTCTCCCGGGCTAGAGTGCAGTGGCCTTATCATAGCTCACTGCAACCTCAAATTCCTGGGCTCAAGTGATCCTCCTGCCTCAGCCTCCCGACTAGCTGGGATTACAGGCATGTGCCACCATGCCAGGCCAATTTTTTAATGTTTTGTAGAGACGGGGGTCTCACTCTTCTTGTTCAGGCTGGTCTCAAACTCCTGAGTTCAAGTGATCCTCTTGCCTTGGCCTCCCGGAATGCTAAGATCACAGGTGTGAGCCACTGCACCCAGCCTGCAGTAAGGTTGAAACTAGTTGGGGTGCCTCATGCAGATGTACCCAGGTTTGGGACCCTGGTGGAGCACAGGCCAGACACCAAGCACACCTTGCGACTGCTGTACTGGGTAAAGGGCAAGGAGGAAAGGAGCAGAAGGGCAGAGGGGCCTGGAGCCAGGGAAGAAACAGACTTCTAGAGATGCCAGGGGTTCTTGGGAATTCCAAAATTTCCATGTGGAGCTTCCTGGTGGTTCAGCTGCAGTTTTGGTAGATTGCTGGATGTGTGGACTTTGCCGGGCAGGCGCTGTGCCAGGCGTCGGGAATACCGAAGCCCTGCGGAGAAGGTCCCTGCCCTGGAGGAGCTCAGGCATTAGTGAAGGAGGGAGACGAACACACGCAGCAAAGGCTAGCGGGAGTCTGGGCCAAGCCCTGCGGGGAGAACGGGGAAGGGGGAAGAATGAAGTGCCAGGGGAAGGCTGAGTGCGGGGCACACGCACTGCAGCACGGGGAGTGGGCAGGGAAACTTCACGGAGAAGGGGCATCGTGTCCCCGAGCCCACAGGGCCTGGCAGACGCAGTGTGTAGCCCTTTGGTGAGGAGCACCCTGAGCTGCTCCAGGAGAGGGGGAATTCTGGGAAACAGCAGCTGCTGGCAGCGGAGGCAGGGCCAGCCAGAGGATGGCTGACCGTTTTGTTGTCACAGTGTGCATCTTGGGAAGCCATGGAAGCCTTGTGAACAGGAGAAAGGCAGGACCGACTGCTTCCCCGCTCCAGCACGGAGTGTGGCCTGGACCTGGCCCCTTGGCAGCTCCACTGCCTTGTCAGGGCTGTGCACGGCAAGCAGGGGCAGCGCCTCTCAGAGGGAGGAGGCCACAGCTGGGGACGAGGAAACCAGCCACAGGGACCGCATGGTATCTTTGAGGACTCCCTCCTGAGTGCAGTGGGAGTCCCCCAGGGGGCCTCCAGAAATCCCTTGCAAGAAGACTTTGCAAAGAGTGGGGTTACACAATAACAACTAGGGACCAGTAAAGTACAGGAAGAAAAAAATTAATCTTTGTATAAATTTACTTGCAAAGAAACAAAAGGTAGATCATGTGTTGCACGTGGCTCGTACCTTACTCTGTTCACTTAGCATTATTTCAAGAGCAGCTTATACACAGTATTTCAAGATGCCTTACACGTGTTATTATTTCTTGCGAAATTCCAAGGAATTCTTTATGCTCAGGGATAATACTTCATAGCACCTAGCACAATCCACAGAGGGGTTTTCATTCAAGTAAATTAAAATATTTTACTCAGGTCAATTTAAAAAACAAAGAGAGTTGGGAAGATAAATTATTTGGCTCTGCAGGGGCATGTTGGACCAAGCATAATATAGCAAAATATCAGTCTTACAACAAAAGTCAAAGGAAAAGATTATGTTCAAAATTGCTCCTGGCTGACTAGCCTCCTGGTTATTAATTCAAATGTCCCTCCTATTGGTGCTGTTAATGGCTTCAAACAGCTCTTGTCTCCTTTTATGCAAGGGGAAAATTGGACCCCTTCCAAACAAAATAGCAGTAGCAGAGGGAAGCCAACATTTGCAGCATTGTTAGATAACTCCAACTATTAATTTTCTTCAACCAAGTTCCTTTTCATTTTTTATAGATATTTTTTACACTGCCTAAATCTACAAGTTAGACATTCCTATTACTTAAAAAGGTTTTTAAATAAAAAAGAACTTTCCCACTTGATTAGCATCATGTCTCTTTTTCTGGGCTATTTCACCAGCAAAAGGTTCTGGGAGAGCAGCAGAAACTTCAGATGTGGTGTTTCTGGTTCTCAGTTGGCCTCAGGGAATGAGGGACAGCAAGGGGCATTAGAATCTCCGGGAACAGGGAAGAGAGTGAGGCAGAAATACTCTGAAAAATCCCCTCCCCCAATTCTGGTATGTTCGTGCATTGAAAACTATTTATTTAGAAATGTAGAATCTTAGACTTTAAGGGATCTCCAAGTTTGGCCAACAATGCTTCCTACTGTTTGATCCTGTGACCTATGCTTGAATACCTCGAATGAGGGTGACCTCACTGGGCATTACATTCCTGGATCACTTTAATGTTTAGAAAGTATTTCTTTATCTTGAGCTCTGCATATTGGTCATTTTTTATTTTTTGAGTACCTTAAATCCATTCTCCCTTCCTAAGAGGACCATGGTTTTCTTTTGGGGCATAAACTGCTTTCTACTGGAGCCGCCTGGGTTGGACAAATAAATCTAGATGTCCCCACCTCTCCACTGTAGAAGTCAAAAAGATCACTGGAAGTTCCTTCTGCCAGACTCTTTCTCTCTCTCATTTCCCTGGGACAGTCAAGGGACAGGTGTGTGACCTAGGCATGTCTAGTAAAACTCATGCTCCTGGGACTTGAATCTTGAGCAGAGTGACAAGGACCATGGACATGGCTGGGACTCTTTTATTCTAAAGGCAGTGCCAGGCATGACAGTCAAGAAGTTCCTGATACCAAGGCCTTCTGGAGCCACCTGTTTCTTGTGGGTCTCCACGCTGGTTCCCCAGCCTTTCTAGGCACTGGTAAAGCCCCTCATGTACCTCCAAAAATGAATCTTTTTGCTTAAACTAGTCAGACAATTTTTGGTACTCACGGCAAAAGAGTGCTAACTGACATTGTCTGCCACCGCAAACTGTACCCTGCACATCTTGGTTCTGCTCTCTGCTGGTACACAAAGCACATGTGATCCCCCTTCAATATGATCTCTGAAATGTTTAAAGACATCTATTATGCTCCTCTTAGAATGTCTCTTCCTTGACCGAGGATCCCATTTCCTTTAACACTTCCTCATCTCTGTGCTTTTGGGAGCCTTCACCACTCTGTTTTCCTTGGCACAGAGCCCAGTTTATCAAGGTCCCTCTTACAGTGTGTCATCTGGGATCGAAACCATAATCCCCACTTGGTGCTTTGACTAGTTCAGATTATGGTCATATGTTTCCTTGCCTTGACCTGAATATTCTATTTATATGACTGCAAATAGAACTTGCCTTAGCTTTTATTTTTACATTCCACTCTTGCCTCAGATTGAGTGGCACACGGTGAGCATTTAAAAAGCTGGAGTTATTATTAATAATAAACCTTTTGGCTTTTTTCATGAGAAGTGCTGAAGTCAAATTTCCCTATCTTGTAATTTTTACAGTTGTTTTTGAAATGCTGAAAGTGGCACTTCGCATTTATTCCTGTTAAATGGTGTGCCTTTGGTGTTTGGTCTAGTCTTAGGCCAATGCTGTTTTCAAAAAAATGTTTTTTGGACACTTTCTAATCTTAGTCGTTTCTCACATCTTTTTATCATCGACTCATTTGGCAGACATGCCTGTGATGTTTCCTTCAAGCCATTGAGAAAAGGCCTGCGTAGTTCTATGATACAGCCCCAGAGATCTCCCTCCAGCTTGAAATCAATTCATTCATCATCTCGACTGCCTGCAAAGAAGCCAACTGCACTATATTTTTCCATCTTGTTCACAGGAAAATAATGAATGGCACCGTGAGATATCTGGTTGAAAGAGCCATAAACAAGGTGTACTTGGCAGGTGGGTGGGCATCTGTGAAATGAGGAGGTGGATTCTCCATTTTCTTTTTCATACGGGCACCAGTCCCCCCCAAACAATAGGCAAAGCCCCAATACATAAAAGAGAACAGTGGGTAGCTCAGGGTTAACAGGAGGGCAGGTGGGCAATCTTGGCTCCTGGCTGGCCCCAGGGCCCTTCAGCCAACCCCTCACCAGCCCCTCCTTCTCCTCCTGGCACCTCTTAAGAAAGGGGTGACCTCTAGGGGCTGATGGCTTTTACATCCCTATTTAACACATCCCGAGCAGCAGAGCAGCAAGCGTTCCCTTTATTGCTTCTTCTGTCTTCAAGTCTACAAATGTCAGCAGGGGAAGCCAAGATTTTATCAGATAGTCTGCTTTCAGTAGGTTTCTCTTTCATCTGCAAAATGTTATTGAAAATGTCCCGTGTGAAAAGCTTCGTACGAGGAGCCGTTGGTGAATCAGGAGTGTCTTGTTCAATACATTTCTTAAAAGAGTTGGATGAAAATATAAATGACAAAAGCATGAGAGTGACAGAATAAAAAATTTTCATAAACCAAAGTGAAAGACTTCATGGGGATAAATGTAAAAATGCCACATTTAGATATTAAAATGTTTAAAAGTGAATTACACAAGTACAGGATTGAGAAATGGAACTCAGCATTTTGGCTTTTGCCTTTGGGAGAAAGTTGCAGGGCCAGGGTGGTGAAAAGTTATGTTACCATTTATAAAGGGCCTGCTCTGGATCAGGCATTTGATGTAGATGATGAAGGTTATTCTGGTCTTGAGAAAATGATAATCTAATAAACAACTATGTTTGGTGGTGCAAAAGAAAGCAGGACTAACCAATTGGAGAAAGCCTTCCTGGGCTGGATTTTCACTTGAAGAATGTCAGATCCACAGGTCATTTGGCAAACAATTACTTAGTGCTTGTGTTAAGCCAAAGTCTCACGTTGGCGATTCAGGAATAAAAACCCAGTTTTGGCCTTAAAGAGGCTCACAGTATTAATGGATAGGACAGACCAATGGCTCAACCATGACATTTATGTGTGACAAATTGGACACAGAGGTAAGAGCAGGTCTTGGGCAGCTCTAGGCCAAGGCAGGAAGGAGGTTAGTTTGCCATGCTCCAGGGGGACCTACCAGGATAGGCTTCCTTGACATATGGTAGGGGTGTCTCAATGGGGAAACAGAGCAGGGACACTGAGAGGGAGGGGACTTACTGTGGATGTGCCTGGATGACTGAGATTCTCTATCACTGCACTAAGTTGCCCCCATTGCAATTTGTGCTGGGCAAGCTTCATTGCTCACCCCTTGCCAGGTGGTCACTACAGCATCCACCACTTCATTGGTTATTTTCTCTCATCATTTATTGTTGCCCATGTGCTCTCCCTGCAAACTCCACCTCCGGGTTGGTGGATTTCCATACAGGACAAATCTCGCCTGCGCGAGGAGTGGAAACCAGTCAGGATAAACGGGACCGGGTTCTCCCTGTCCCATAGCAGCTGTGGCTCCCTTTTGGGCTTCAACTTCCGCACAGATCTCTGCAGGGGAAGTACAGCAGTGTCCCTCAGGAGGGGCAAGGGCGTGACAGGCATTCCAAGGCTTGTCCTGATCTGCCATGCATTCTCAGGAGCCAGTTGTGTGTAGAGGCTAAAATCAAGGGCTTTGGTTCCAATGTTTATCAACTGACTTGATTCTGGGCAAGCCTGCTTCTCCAAACCTCAGTTTCCTCATCTGTAAAATGGAATTCGACTTTGTTGGATTAAAGGAAAGAACTAATAGAAGGCAATGAGTGCAATGCTTGGTACACAGTAAGAGCTAAATAATTTAATTTTGTTTATTATCCAATACAGTGATACCCTCCCTCCACTTCTGGATATCCTCGTCCAACTGTATTCCTGTCACGAGCCTTGTTCCCTATCTTTGTGATCCTGCGAGATCATGATTCTGCTTTGTGTGAAAATATCAAGCCCCCTTTGTGTCTGAGCCCGTGCGTTGGCTGACTGCTCCGAGGCCGGCCTGTGCTCTGCCCTCTTCCCTGCTGTTTTCTGCAGAACTTTGATGACCACTTCTCAGCCATTCTTCTTCTCTCTCTAGCACACGTCTTGTTCCCTGTCCTGTAAGTTCGCAGTTGTATTTGGGGAGTTTTCTCCTCTTCCCCTCAAATTTCTGTTTCTGGTTCTCCCGAGCAGGTCAGCGGGTTTCCTGCCAAACATGCTCTCTGTAGCATTTGTGGATACTCCCAAAGTCCTTTGCCAGTAACCCATTGTCCTGTGTGGTGAGCCCTGGTCCAGAAACCCAAAGCCTGCTGTCTGATACTGTGTAAAAGCCAGCTGTTCCCTCCCATTTCTTCTTTTCTTTTTCACAGTTGTGAAACTTCAACTGGAAGAAGAAATATAAACACCTCTTCTGCCCCCCGATGTTTGAGCTTCCTCTTACCAAGGACTAGAGATCATTTTCGATTTCTTCCCTACTGTCAACTTTCCAAAAGAGAATTTCACAAGGGTTTAAAAAAATATTTTCCTTAATTTAAGATCTCTAACTTAGCTTATTCAAATTTCTTCTTTCAAGAGAAATTAGGCTCATTTATATATTATGATATACAGTGATTAAGCGCCTTTTTTAGACTCTCCATATTATATAGAAATTTAAAGCATATGAAATTTACTCTGAGTATCAGCCCCAAATAAAGTTTGAAATTTAATTTGTAGGAAAATTAGAAGAAAACACCACAAAAAGTTCTTAAACTATTACTACCTTCACACATGCAATTTCCAGAATGTAATTAAGCATTTAATTGCATTTAAGTATATAACCACAGATGCATGCCTGTTTTCTTACTAGTTTTTCCAGCATTTTCTGTGGAACAGAAAATAAATTCCTTGGCATTAAAGTGGTGACTGGTCAAGTTCACAAAGCATGTGGTAGTTAATCATCAGCTCCATTGCCCTTTTCATATGATATAAAAGGGAATCATTGTCTGCATTTCACCTCCCGTTCCTAATGTTCCCCGCAATACTGATGTAAAAGTTCAGAAGTACAAGAACCAAATTGTAACGTTAAGGCCCCACGTTTGACGTGGCGACACAGGACTAGAATGTAAGTGTTCTGAAGGCAGAAGGCCTGCCTCTACTTCTCCCAGGGCTCCTTATGTGAGTGCCCAGTGGGAAGCAGGCGGCCTGTTCAGTGAGTGAGCTTGTCCGATTTCCACCCAGAGCACTTTTCTCTTTTGCAGCAAAACCAAGGGCTGTGAGTGCACAAGAAGTCCAGGGAGCTAAGTAGCCTATTTTCAGTTCTCCTAAAATGCCAGAATAGCAGCCTGACCATAGAAAAACACTTCATGTAATCTCCTCACTTTTCCTGTGAGTGCCAGTGTGTCAAAAGTGGGGTCCAATAGCCAGGATGAAAACAGACCTTCCAGTTCACAACAGCTCATCCTTATGGCCTTGTGGAGCAAGGAGGCTTCCATCAGAGCCGTTCATTCGCCTTGCAGATTCCCTGTGCTGTGTGGTGACGCTGGCTAGAACAGTCCATGCACATATCATCAAGGAAATGGAGTCAACCCTCATGTGGCTCAGTGAGCTTTGCTCTGATCCCTGGCTAGAGAACTTGATATATTTATTTTTAAACTCTATAATCCTTGCCCAGGTACTTGACCTAGAAATATCTATTATTGATCTAAGTTGGACCAGACCGGTTTATCAGTCCTTTTAAGGTAATCTTTTTATGTCAGGTTCCCTGATGGTTGGGAGAGTAAGAGATTAAGAAGCACGACTTCCCTGCCTGGGCAGGAAAGCTGAGCTTCTTAGGCTTGCAGAGCTGAGGTGCATGCACAGGCCAGGACTGCTAGGATGAGGGCAGAGGGAAGTTCACCACTTCTGATGAAGGGATCATCATTTTCTATGTCAACTAGCACATGCATGGGGTTCAACATGCTGAATACACAAATAGATGAATTAGTGAAAGATTGCAAATGTTCATGCATGAAGTTAAAAGGTATTCACTATCACTTATCATAGATAATAAATGCATCAGACCACAAGCCTCTCACTTTGTTTAATTTCATCAGTTTCACCTGGTGTACACTCAGACTGGCAGAGCAGAGAGGGACCTAGGATTTCATTATACAAAGTCCGTTTAGCCAAACTTGGGCTTTTTGACATTCAGCTGAACTCAGAGCCAAGCCTTTCCGTTATTCTAACTTCTTACCCACTTCTGGGAGAGGTGTTCAAATATATTTTCAGAACTTGAAACTAGCCAATGTCCTGAGCAACTGCAATTAGAATTGGAGAAATATAAAACTTGGGCCCAAATAATAACATGACCATTCAAAGAACAAATAAACCAACTCAACAGTACTCTGCTTGATGGCCTGAAAACTTAACTACAAGGACATCAGTAGAATCAGGCATGACATTTTAGGCCCCCTGTGGGGGAAACAAGAAACTTAAGATGAGAAGTTGCAAGGGACCCGACCAGAGTCTTACTGAGCAGGAGAGTCCTCTGTGGTCAGTCTGATTGTCCTCAGCACCCCCCCAGTCTCCAAATCCCTGCTCCTTTGGGTGGCCACCCATGGCCAGGCTTCCTTTCCATGCCCTGCTGACTCTGTGCAGTCTCCAGTTTCCCTCATGGAACGAAGCCCGTGCAGCACTGATGTGGCTCCTGGAGTCCCCGGCAACCAAACAAAACCTCTGTGGACCTTATTCTGCACAGGGTGGGTATGCAGATACCAGGGGGAAGAACATTTTGCCACGAATGATGATGGCAAAGACTGCCCACTCTTGCTAGCAGCCACCCCCTTAAAAAAAAGGTATAGACACACACACACAGACACATGCACACACACACACGTCTTTCTTTAAAGGTTTGCTGGGTACTGTCTGCATGGAGCACACGTTTTCTTTGTTAAAAGTACATTGCCAGTTCAGGGTTTTACTTTGCACTGTTGATGGTTTCAGCCTCATTCTTGCGTTTGGTTTCTGACACCCTGTGTTTTTTCTTCCTCCTTGGTTTTGGCATCTCTGGTGTTTTCTTCTTTTTATCTGTCTCTCCCTGCTCCCCGACCCGTCGTTCACAATGCATACCCTTCGGTTTCAGACGGCTGACTGGCTTTCTTTCCGAGTGGGTTATGTTACGAATACTTTTTGAGCTTCATTCTTCTAAAGGTCCCATATGCGCTAACTTTGTTCTCTCCTCTATTTCCTATTAGCATTACCCTTTAGTGCCATCTTTCCAATTGTTCTTTCCCCCTTTTTTCCAGTCTCCCAAACAAGAAGAGAACAGTTCTGTTTGAGGGATCACTGCGCCCTCTCTCCAGGGAGCTCTTTCAGCATCTGTGTTGATTCTCTGAACACATACACGAGTGCGCGCGCGCGCACACACACACACACACACACACACACACACACACACACACACACGCTCACACACACACACACACACACACACACACACGCCCCTCTTGCTTGACTAATTGGCCATAGCTATCCCGGGGTTTCTGTGGTTCTTACAGGCCAGTGTGATTGAATTGGCACTTTGGGACTCTTAAACTGAGCACATTTAAAAGGTTGATTTAGAGGGAGCTTTGACAAAGGCTCTTTTAATTATTTTCTCCTCTGCTTTGCCAGTGCACACTGCCGTAGCCAGTCAGAGGCTGGTGCCTGAATCGTTAGGGGGCCAAGCCATTAGGTGTTCCTGCTTACTCTGCAAATATAACAGGCTTATCACGTAGAGCTCTGTCTCCAGCTGGTTTAAAATGTAGGTGGTGCCAGTGGGTAGCAGCTGTCACAGGCTGGGGAGCCAGGAGACAGTGGGGACATTTCATGGCATGAGGAGGTCAGAGTTGAGAACTCCGTACAGTATAATGGATCTTTCCATCCTTAAGCCCTGGCGGCCGAGAGTTCTGAAGGGCGTCCCCTCCCCAGGGGTCCCAGATGCCACCCTGCCCTTGCCAGCCAGATCCCAGGCAAGCTTACCACCGGCTTTCAACTCGTGGGGCCAGAACACTTAGTCACATTGCAAATAATGAATAATTCATACATTTGTAATTCAAATAGTCGTGATGATGCATAATTCAAGTGAAAAGTTGTTGTAAATGAGGGGGAAATGGATTCATTTCAGAGATTTTTAAAGAAATTTTAAATTATTATTTTCCTCAGGTTTCAAGGTTGGGGCAGCTTCTATTTTTGCAGCTGTTTTATCTGACTTGGCACTGGGCTTAATGGCTTTGAGGCAATGTTGATCAGATAGGGTGGTGCTATGCTTGGGACATTTCACTCAGTAACGTGTACTGATTTGCTTTTTTCGTCCTGAGAAATGAGGTTACTATAGACATTCTATTTGTTCTCTCTCTGTGGCTATGCTGGCTCCCTGCCCCAACTATGTTAGCAGATTTTTTACAAAAACACTTATTATGAAGAGCTTCAAACACACACAAAAAATGAAGAGACCTGTATAAAGAACCCTCATGCACCCGTCACCCACTAACAACAGTTATCAAGACGTCCCCTCCCAACCCATAGATTACTTTAAAGCAAATTCCACATTTTAAAAATCATTTCATTTGTAAATACTTTAGCATGTTAACAGCTCTTGATTTTTAGGAAGGATGACTTATATCTTACCCAAGGTCCGGAAAAGACTCCCCACTGGGGATGTGCTGGGGGCAATTGTAGTTCCACGGGACTGGAAAGTGGGTAGCGTGCTGGCCTCACTCCAGTGGCATCGCAGAGGAAACCAGTCCCTTGAAGGCGTGCCCTGAAGTGCCTCCTCTCCCCTCCACCCCTTAACCAGCGGCCTGGCATCGTGGGAATTTGCCTTGTCTGCTTGTTCGTGGTAACGTGATGCTCTTTCTCCTGTAGCCTGTATCAAGTGTTTTGCGTCTCCGAGTAGCCTAGTGCTGGGACATCAAGGAGCCAGATTTCTTCACTCATTTTTCATATTTTCAACACAAAGTAGACTATCAAAGTTGTAGTTAGGGTGATCAGAGTTTATTGGAGCAAAGAAAAGGGTGTAAATTTTAAACAATGACCCTGGACATAATACTTAGTCACCTATGGGAAAAGGCTGAAGAATTTGTTTACCATTTCTACTTTCTGTAACTCAGACAACATGGCAAGAAAAAAACTCTAATTCCAATATTAAAGGATGCTTATAAGAGGTGAGCCTTGCTTTCTATAATATATATGTTCCTGAAAAACCATGTATACTCTGTTTCACTGTTTTTTTCTGTGGGTCGGTGTACATAATTTCTGTTGAATCTGGAGTTCCCCACAGGAATTTTGAAATAAATCTGTTCGAGAAGCAAACAGCCCTTTAAAAAAGTGCATAACCACCCTCTTCATCCATGCATATATTAATTCATTTGTCAAAACTTTTTGAGCTCTAAATACTTCATTAATTTGTACATTTAATAAATTTGGGTTTGGGGGCGTCCAGCATTGCCTAGTTGGCATTTTGCTTTTCTAAACAGTGGCCTCATGGAACTCAAGAACTGAAATTGATTACCCTGGGATAAAAGCACATTGATATTAGGAAAACACAAGTGTCTTACATTTGTTTTTGCACTTAGTGTCTTACCAAAAAAAAAAAAAAACAACAAACAAACAAAACAGCATTAAGTGAACAGATAATGCTCTGCGGTGGGATTTGTCCAACGATCTCCTCATCTTCCTATCTCTCTGATTTCTGACATGTTCCAGAGGAGGCTCAATTAAGATAAAACAGTTTTTACCTGGGAACTGCAGCAAATATTACTGCAGATTCCTATTGCAAATCATCAGATGTGGGGCATCAGGCGCGTGAGCATCACACAGCAGGGATCAGAGCAGTGGGGACTGACCACAGAGTAGGGATCGAAGGGGATTACGGATGCCAATCACGGTGCTTATGTACAGACAGACAGACAGACAGACAGACACACAACACACACACACACACACACACACACACACTGAGGACTAACAGGACCACATTCTTTGGAGTCACTGAAGAATGGAAGTAGATGAGTCTTCACACTTCCCTTACCCCTTGTATGGTAATTTGCTCTTTGTCCATGGTCGGTCATGCCTGAGCCATAACTGTTTCCTGTGCCCTATGAAAAGGACAGGCTCAGCTCCAAAGCCAGGTCCCCCAGCTGTACCAAACAATAGCGTCAACCTTGGCTGGCTAGAAGGTAGGAGCCTCTCACTCAGCTTGTTTCTAAGCCTGATTTAATTAGAACCCCTCACGCTCCTACTGGTTGCTGTTTTGTACGTCTATCAGCTGCGATTGCACCATGGCTGTGTGATTCCTTGTTTTGGCTTTGGAGCTTTGGAGAGGAGAGGCCTCAGCAGGGCTGAAGCCCGTCCGTTCCACTTCCGCAGCCCCTTGGGGCCTTGTGCCTGCTTCTTTTCCCTGCTTACCCTCCTTGAACTTGTAACGCTTTGATCTTGGATTCTTAGCTCTTATTATTCCGCTTCTCAAATTCTGCTTGTTTTCGGAATACTTGAAACGTTGAAGCCTATTTTCTCCCAGTTCTTAAGCAATGGAACTGCCTGACACCAACACATACTTCTTTATTCATGGCTCCAGCAGGAAGAATGGTCTGACTTTAATAGCAGGTGGAGTTTATCTGGAGCCTGCCCAGTTTAAAAATTGTGTCCCCTGTCATCAACCATGGGACAAATAAAATTCCCATTTGTGTTCTTACAGGGTGATTGATCCGCAGATGAAGAGAAGCCCAAAGATGATTGCCCTGCTTCTCGTTCTGCTTGGGATCCCATGGGCCATGTCAAAAAGCTTCAGACTGCATTTGGAATCTGGGAGATTCTGAAAAATTTCCCTTAGACATTGAATTTCACTTCTTCTTTTCATTAACAGATCCATCTTTTCCTTTCCAATTTCCTGATGTGCAAATTGGATTTAGTTATGGTAAAGCTTTCAAACACAGATGGACTTTGATGGCCTAGAAGCAACTTCTGAAGTTGCTATTTCTGATTTTTTAAAAGATGTGTGTCCCTATTGCCTGCTCTTGAAGTAATTACAAATTCTCTATTTCCACTGTTTGGCATTTAAATACTAACACTGAAAGTAGTATCTTCATCTTGTTATTGTACAATTTGGCTGTATTGTATGTGGCAAAGTACAGTTCTAAATATCTTTTAGTTGAGAATGCCAGCTTTACAAAAAAGTATTAATAGAAAAGTATTAAAAGAAATTTTAAGCACTGGACCAAAACACAAATTCCAGAAAGAGACCAATTAACCCCAACATCCTTTATATACATAGAACTGAAAAATGGCCAAAGAGCAGCATGTGCTATCAATTACACTGACACTTTCTAAAAACATATATATGTAGAAGAAAATACCTTAATTCCTTTGTCAGCTCTCCTTTTATTTTTTCAAGAGTCTGCTTAACTCCCACATAAACTTATGTAGGGCAGCTTTAACCTATGTATCAACCTGTCCATGATTTTCATAGGCAAAGCAAAGAATATTCTTACCTGCCATTCTAGGACTGATTTCTTCCTGTTGCTCTTTTGTTCTTTGAGACATTTGTGTGCTCTCTTACCTCTTGTGGCACTTTGGGCTGGCACACATCCCTAGACAGGGAGCAGACTCTAGCAAGAAGAATATTTCCTTCATGTCATCTGAGTGAGAACCACAGTAAGTGGTGCCACAAGTTACACTAAACTGAGGATTACCAGGAGCAAAAGGAAAACAGGATCCATCATTTCAGAGTTCAGCCCAGGAGCCACTGATATGCATGTCAGCATTTGACAGTACAGATAGGAAGATTTACAGGAAAAATCCATGCTATTTGACTTGATCCAGGAAAAATGTTTTGGAGTTTCAGAGGGCAAAATTAATGAATTTTTGCCAAAAGTAGGGTGTCTCTTCTAAAAGGGGAAACTTTGGTTATCTTCCAAAATGATTGGGTCACCATATTGTAAGATAATTCTTAAATGCAATTAGCTCCTTGTACTATACACAGTGTGTGCCAGAAATACATGATTACCTCTCATTCATTATCACCCTTCTCAGCTCACGGGCTGCTATAAACATCATTTTCTTCCAAGGTCAGATGTAGTTACCACACTGAGAACTGTCTAGGTATATTTAACTTTGGGGATGGGTCCAACATGCCACTTTAAAAGCTGATCATATTGTTTTTCCTGCTTTCCATTTCTGAAAAGGCAAAGCTTTGGCCAGTGGGTACTCTACGTATCTGGCTGCAAATAGGTTACTAGGAGCCAAGCAATGTGGTACCTAATTTCAGCATTCACTTAAGTAAAATTATTTATGACAGTCTCTATAGTTTTTTTTTTTCCTTTTTCTAAAGGGGGAGGCATGTAGTCTCAGCCAGATTAAAGGAATGTTTGCATTCAGCCTGAGCTACTGATGCACTTAAAATACGGCTTTGAAGGTTTAAACTAGGGATGGTATATAAAAAAATTGAACTAAATGTCCAGAAAATGGAAAGCAGTCATTGAAAACATCACTAAATCAAATACTGAGATGGTAACATAGCTTAACATTTTTTCACATAAGCAGCTGAAACAACATCAGAAGAACTCTCTAACCCGATACAGGCAATCAGTCTGTATCAGGCACAGAAAAACCTGGATAATGGGGATTTGAGTGGAGAGAATTGTCATTTCTATCCATCCAGACTTGTATTACAAATTGAAAGTATTTTCCAGTGGATTAGGATGGGGCAGAGAATCTGGATCATACTTGATAAGATGGCAAGACAGTGAACAGCAAGAAAGACAAGCTCCAATTTGGAAACTCGTGGGGGTTCTAGAATCATTCCAAGTCAGAGCTGGATGAGTCTTAGAGATCAGTTGTTTTAATGTCTCTTTAGCTGCACAGATTCTGCAAACTCAAACAAAAACAAGTGGAAACAGGAAAAAATCAACCGAGATGTTATCCTCATTGATAGGTCACAAAGCTCTGAGAACCAAATTCCACAGCAGAAACATAAAACGGGCTCTGTTGTCGGTAGTAAAATAGAGCTGATGAATCCTCATTTTCTTACCCCAAAAGCTTTTTGTGATGAAATATTCCTTTTGATTTTAATAAGATAGCCTTTTGAGTTTGTATTTCATGTTGTGTGCTTGTTGCTAGTCAACAAAAAAAGAATTTTTTTTTGTTAGACTTGATCTTGGTTTGGAAAATGAGTTTGATGCAGGAAATCATGAATACAAGTGGGCAGTGGTCACAATCTAACAGAAAGATGGATTTATAATACTTGCAATTTTCTTGTTGATTTTGCTTATTAATTAGTGATTCCTAATAGATGTGGTGTGGATTACTTAGGAAACATGATTCTATGATAGAATCATGAGATGAGGGAGAGAGAGAGAGAAGGGAGAGAGAGAGGGAGATAGAAATTGAGAGAGAGAGAGAGAGAGAGAGAGAGAGAGATATTGGGGGGGGTAGAGAGATTGAAAGAGAGAAAAGGAGAGAGAGAAGCAGTCTCACATGGCTGCCTGAGGCAAGAAAAGTATAGGTAAAACTTCAAATCACCCATGAGTTCCCTATTTTCAAAGAGAGTAACCGTCACATACCGTATTAATCAGAGTTCGCCAAACAGAGCCAATGGGATGTACATAGAGATACAGAAAGAGATTTATTATGAGACATTGGCTCATGAGATTATGGAAGCTGAGTCATCCCACAATCTGCTGTCTGTAAGCTGGAGGCCTGGGACAGCCAGTGGTGTGGGTCCAGTCCACACCGGAAGGCCCGAGAACCAAGGAAGCCAACAGTGTAAATCCCAGTCATAGTCCAAAGGCCAAAGAACCAGGAGTGCCAATGTCCAAGGCCAGGAGAAAAGGGGTGTCCCAGCTCAGAGAGAGTGAATTCACCCTTCTTCTGCCTTTGTGTTCCATTTGGGCCCTCAATAGATTGGATGAGGCCCACCCACGTTGGTGAGGTCTTCACTCAGTCCGTTGATTCAAATGCTAATGTCTTCCAGAAATTCCCTCACAAACACATCCAGAAATAATGCTTTACCAGCTACCCAAGCATCCCTTACACATAAAATCAACCATCACATGTACATTCACGTGATCAAGAGGAGGCGAATAACTCTCCCCAAGTCTGGTAAAGGGCTGGAATACTGGCATTTCCCAACATCAAACCTGGGCTCAGATAGTCAGAAACTCACTTTTCTTCTGCACAGTCTGTTCTACTTGAGTTTTATAAAGAACACACCCCCGACCCACACACACTCTGCCCATTTTCCTAGAACACGTGGAGAGACTTTCACCCAGTAAGTTAAATGCCGCATTTAGAAAATGTGCAAACTGTTTCACTGCGAGAGGGGCGGGGACAGGAAAAATATGGCCCTTGAGGGTTCTCCCTCGGACGGTTGTAGAAGTGGCTCTCTGCGGTGTCCCCAAGCCCTTTCATGGGGAGCTAACTATTTTTATAATAACACCGAGATGCCATGTGCCTTTGTCACTGGGTTGACTTTTGCACTGATGATGCAGTAGCCATGGAGGGTAAAACCAGCTGTGCCCAGGACAAGTCAAGACAATGGCACCAAACTGTGCTAATGGTCATTGTGCTCTTCACTGGCACACTCTTGCTTATAAAATATGCTGGTGTCACTTAAGAATGCCCTTATGAAGCAGTAAAAATTAATTGTGTTGATGTTGATCCTTGGTTACAGGTTTCTTGAATATTTTGACAAAATTGGAAGTGCACGTAAAGCACCTCTGCTGCATATGTAAGAACCGTGGTGGACCTGAGGAGCGCTGCCGTGCAGCTGTTGGGTTGTAAGCGTACCTCGCTGCTTTTTCACGGAGCACCATTTCACTTGCAACAATGACTAACAGGGGAGTTGCGGTGATTCAGACTTGGATATATGGCAGACATTTTCTTGAAAATGAACTAAGTGAGCTTGTCATTTCAAGGAAAATAACTGACAGTATTTGTTGCCAACAATAAAATTCAAGCTTTCAAGTGAAAATGAGATGTTTTAAGAACTCAAATTGTCCATAGTGGGCTTGACAGCTTCCCTAACCTCCAGAACTTTTCCGGTGAGATTTGTAGTGATATTAACAAACGTAACATTGGGAGGATATTACATAATGAAATGTGCCAACATTTGGAAGATCTGGATAACTCAGTGAACTTCCAAATGACCAGTGTGTGGTGTGATAGAATCATGTATGTGTTCATGGTGAAATACAGTCCAGTGGAGTTTAAATTAATAGGGTATGAAAAGTTTATTGATAATGGATTCAGTTTCCATTTGCAATTCACCTTTTTTTTTTTTAAAAAAAAAACTCCCACTTGTTGAGTTTTGGTATGGTATTAAAGAATATCCACAACTCTCTGAAAAGAGATAAAAATATTTCTCCTTTTTCCAACTACATATCTTTACAGAGCTGGATTTTCTTTTCTTATTTCAACCAAAACAACATATCACAACAGATGGAATACAGAAGAAGAGATGAGAAATCATATATTGTCTTCTCTTACGTCTGCCATTAAAGAGATTTGTAAAAATGTACACCTCTTACTAATTTTTTACAAACATAGCTTACTGTTTCTGAAAATGTTATTTCTGCAAATATGCAATAGGGTTATTATTTTTAAATGAATTAATCAATAGCTTTTAAATTTTCTGGTTTTAAATTCTAAAATGGTAAATATCAACAGATATGACCCACATAAACAAAAGCTCTTTGAAGTCCCCAATAATTTTTGAGAGTATAAAGAGGTCCTGAGATCAAAAAAAATTAAGAACTGGTGGTCTACAGGTTACAGGAAGGGGCCCTTGGGACTTCCAGGTCTATGAGATACACACTGGAAACTATCAAAAGTAATGGAAGAATCTGGAGAGTAGGGAGATGGGGGAGAGTTTCTCTGAAACAAGAGGAAACAGTTTCTAGGACGCCACATCAATGTGCAAGGTGCAGGGGATGAATCAGAGCCACTGATTGAAAATAAAGGCGTCATAAAGTAGTGGGTAACTCTGAAAACAAAAGAGCACTTTCTACAGACTCCCCTTCTCTTAATTGGTCCTAAAAGTCTTTCTCCAGCTCTCCGTTTTTGAAAAAGAGAAATGCTTTAAAGAGCAGATTTTAAATGAACAAAAACTCAGTTGGAATCTCATCAAGACCACTTCACTAGCTGTGTGATCTGGGCAAATTATTTAGTCTCTTACTGCTTATCTCAGTTTCCTCATCTGTAAAATGGGGTGGTAACACATAGAGTTGTTAGGTATAAAGTGTGGCATTGTATACTTATATACTTGACCCAGTGCCAGGCACATTGTAAGTGCTCAAGAAACGTTAGCAGGTGAATTAAATACACACAAGCATGTGCATGCACACACACACTAACAATACTAAAATATGTAACATTTAGGAAAATAAAAATTAACTTTGGAAATAGATCTGGCACAACTATGGCAAATGATGGCCCTGCCTTATGTGGACCAGAGATTTCTCTGTGAAGCTTCTGGGCCCTAGTGGCTTGAATTCTGGGAAGGGTTCTGTATGACTTTGAATTCTCTGGATGTCACTGACACCCCCCCCCCCCCACATCGTCTACTATTATAATTAGTCACTGAGTAAGTAACAATGAAAGAAGGAGAGACGTGCGAACCAAAAAGAAAGTTCACAAGTTTCCTGGACACAGCTCTTTCTTTTCTAAATCTGGTTTTTGCTGGCAGGATACTAGCAGTCTCTTTCCTTTGCAGTCAGGGATTTTAATGGCATTTTGAAAAGTACTAGGTTTCCTTTCTCTATTCATTAGCGTGCATTTCCCAGGCATTTCTACTGTAGTTCACCAAACAGACTTGGGACACAAGATCACAGAAAGTCCTTTTTCAAGAAATACTGACTGTTTCCTGCCTTCCATGCGTTCTCAGTCAGTTTGTTCTGGAGACGTCGACTGAGTCTCAAGTCCTCCTTCATCCAGGAGATCAGGTTGAGAGTGCCGAATCAGACAGGGTTTAGAGCTTCATTGCTGTGTGAGCCTCAAGGAGTCCACCTCACTGAGCCTCAGTCTTCTCATCTGTAAGAATATGAAAGCATCTTTCCATCCCTACCCTGTTCCTGCCCACCCGGAGGGCTTGTTTCTAAGTGGACAATCCCTTCTGGAAGCGTGGGCCCGGGACCCCTCCTGAACCAGCGTCAGCACGACTTGGATGCCAGCTTCAGTCTTAATGCCACTCTTCTTTTGCTCATTCTTTCATCTTCTTTTAAACCTTAATTCCAAATGAATTGTTTTTCCCCCTGAATAAGCATTATAATAAATCTTTTTTTCCTTGAATGAGTATTAATCCTTTTTCCTGAATAAATATAAAACATGTGCAATGTTATTTTGGCCTTCTGCAAGAATGAGTCGTTCTGTGTGGTCAAGAACCAATTTATTCAAGTAGCAAATATACTGCAAAGAATTTTTTAGGCAGTGTCAAACAGGAGCCACTGAGGGCTAACAATAAGCTTTCTATTTTTCTGAATAGAAAATATATTATCTAGTATATTTGTTAGGACTAGTTTCATCACTAAGTGCAGAGAAGCCTAAATAAGTAACTTAAACCAGATGCATAGGAGATTAGTATGCAGTTCTGCAGCTCAGGGACCCAGGCTCCTTTTGTCTTGTAGCTCTGCTGTAAATGACCTCCATTCTCAAAGTCATGTCATGTTCTGAGACAGTCACTCCAGCTCCAGCTTTTGCCCCTACACTTGCATTTCAGTCTTCAAGAAGGAGCAAAGGGAAGTCTTCAGAGGATTTTTTTTCCAGCAGTTGCATGAAACACTTCAAATTACATCCCATTGGCCAGGACTCAGTCACATGGTTACACCTAGTAGCTTGGAAGTCTGGGAAATGCAGTCTTTGTTCCAGGCAATCACGTGCAGGCTAAAAATGGGAGATTCTATGACCACAGCAGAAGAGAAAAACAGGTATTGGGGCCGGGCACGGTGGCTCAAGCCTGTAATCCTAGCACTTGGGAGGCCGAGGCGGGCGGATTGTGTGAGCTCAGGAGTTCGAGACCAGCCTGAGCAAGAACGAGACCCCCGTCTCTACTAAAAAAAATAGAAAGAAACTATATGGACAGCTAAAAATATATATATAGAAAAAAAATTAGCCGGGCATGGTGGCACATGCCTGTAGTCCCAGCAACTCGGGAGGCTGAGGCAGTAGGATCGCTTAAGCCCAGGAGTTTGAGGTTGCTGTGAGCTAGGCTGACGCCACGGCACTCACTCTAGCCCGGGCAACAGAGTGACACTCTGTCTCAAAAAAAAAAAAAAAAAAAAAAAAAAAAAAACAGGTATTGGAAGCAACAAGCAGCCTCTGTCACCAGTGGCTTTTATGCTGGCTTCACCACCCTGCTGGGGAGGAGAGGTGCAACGGGCTAGACCAAGGGCTGTCAGCTTTTGTCTGTGGAGGGCCAGATGGTAAATATTTTAGGTTTTGTGGCCATGCTGTCTCTGTTCCTAGACTCAACTCTGCTGTTGCAACGAAAACATACATAGACCTCCTGTAAATAAATGAGCCCATGTGGCTGGATTTGACACTTGGGTCTTAGTTCGCTTGTCCTGCGCTAAGCAACAGTACTAATACTAAAATTAACACTTGCCTCCACTTACCATGGATGTACGAGGCACTGTACTCAGCTGAGCACCCCAGAGGCGTTTGCAGAACCATTTCCTACAAAAATTCTGTGAAGTAGGTATCATCATTATCATCATGTTTTATCTACGAAGAAGCTGAAGAAATTAAGTGGCTTGCTCAAGGTCACATAGCTTGTAAGTGGCAGGTGGGTTTTGAATGGAGACATTGACTCCACAACCCATCCTTACCCTTCTCCCCAAGAAGTCTGGGCCTGGGGTAGCCAGAGGCTGCTGAACAGGGATTTGCTGCAAGGCAGTAAATTCAGAGGGCACAAAAGACAGAAATAATGTGTTTAAAAGCTTAGTACCTAGTTAGCAAAAACAGCTGGTTTAAATGGGAAGAAGCTATCACACAGAGAGTGGTGGTAAGAAAACTGTAAGCCATATCAAGAATTATGCTGTTGATGTAAGGCCTCCTTTAAGTTATCTCCTAAGCACCCTAATGTCTCTGAATCAGAGTGACTGGCTAGATGAGATACCGTGGGGCTCTCGGGAGGAGGGCGCCACTGCAGGCAGGTGAGAGCTGGTTGGGGCTCCCCTGTGCTATCACATGACCATGCAGCTCCGCAGGGCCTCACAGGGCACCATCTGCACCTCCGGACGAGGTGGTCCGACTGGTGGGTGAAGGCAGAATGAGACAGAAATTCAGGAACTGGGAAAAGCCCGGTTGAGTGACAGGAGTGAGACAGACTAATGTTATCGGAGGCGAGAGCCTCGGGGGAGCTTTATTTTCAAATAAAGGGTGATATATTTGGGTGGGGGGAGAGATAAAGGAGAAAGTGCCCCCATTGTTGCTGTTGAGGAAATGCTTGAATGCAGAAAAACCTTCCTTCTCTGTAGGTAACTGGCAAGTCTATTTTTTCACATCTAGCAGCTTTGTGTGACATACAAACAGATTTCCCTGGAGCGATGCCGTCTCCAGGGAAGGCCGTTCAGCTAAGCAAAGCACGAGCCTCCTTGGCTTTGCTGCCCCAAGGCCTAGAATTTCTTTCCGGCTCCTTTTTGACTCCTGGAATGCCACTTGATTTCTCAAATCAGGGATAATGTATTATGGATGAAATAGCCGAACAATACGTATGGTTTGCAGTGCAGTTGCATGTGTGTTATCTTATTTGACCTTCACAGAAACTCTGAAAGGAAGGGTGAGCAAAATGGAACTAACGTGTATCGATCTCAGATGCTAGGTGTGGCTGGCTGGATACTCTGACATGCGTGTCTCGTACAGTCCTGCAGCATCCCGGGAGGTGGGTCGCCGTTGTGTGCCAGTTTTAGAGACGGAGGAGCAGACCCAGAGAAGTTAAGTAATCGCCCGGGACCCGACCGCTCACAGCTGGACTGTGACATTGCCCAAACTTGAACTCAGTCTTCCGGAATCAGTCTCAGCGCCCCTCACTGTTGTTCAGCTGTGGTGCCCACAGAGTACACAGGGCAGTAAACACTGGTGGATGCCAGGGACTTTGGAGGAAAACAGATTCTACCCAAATTCCAGAGCTACTACTTCAAATGAGATTAAAAAGCCACAGCGGTCCCTGAAGAGAATTAACCTGTGGAGGAAAACCAAGGGGCAAATCCAAGAGGTCCATATCAGGCCTGGACACATGAAAGTGCCCTGTAAACCCTTCTTTAGTAATGCAGACCTGTGTGCATGGTGGTTCAATGCAATTAACCAGGAAACATTCATTCGTACATGCGACTGACATTTACTGAGAGTCAGGCTCAGCTGGGACGCTGGGCATAAGAAGGCTGATGTCTGTCTCTACTCCTCAGTAGGGCCAGAGGAGGGTTAAAGACGGGAGTCCATTCTGCTGGGCTGGAGTCTGTGCCACACCTGTTGTTAATAACTTGGATACCACCAATAGATGCAGCATAAGCAAGTTCCTGCCCTGTGCACCTTACGTTTTCATGAGGGGAGAGAGTCAATTAAAAAAAAGATCAACTAGGCCGGGCGCGGTGGCTCACACCTGTAATCCTAGCCCTCTGGGAGGCCGAGGCGGGTGGATCGCTCAAGGTCAGGAGTTCGAGACCAGCCTGAGCGAGACCCTGTCTCTACTAAAAATAGAAATAAATTATCTGGACAACTAAAAATATATATAGAAAAAATTAGCCGAGCATGGTGCCACATACCTGTAGTCCCAGCTACTCGGGAGGCTGAGACAGTAGGATCTCTTGAGCCCAGGAGTTTGAGGTTGCTGTGAGCTAGGCTGATGCCACGGCACTCACTCTAGCCCGGGCAACAAAGTGACACTCTGTCTCAAAAAAAAAAAAAAAAGATCAACTAATAAGTCAGGGCATGATAAGAGCCATAATACCAGTAGGACAGGGTGATGTGATGGAGGTGTGTGGCATGGTGATCTGGACACCTCTTCTGAAGAAGTGATATCTAAGTGGGGACCTCATGTCAGGAAGGAACCAGCCTCTGAGAGAAGGAAGGGCATCTCATGGAGAGGGAACAGCCACTGCGAAGGCTCTGAGGTGGGCATAGGCTGGTGTGTTTGGGGCACAGAAAGAAGTTCAGTGTGGCTGGGGCACAGTGGATGAGGGAGAGACAGGTATACACAGGAGCTGGGGGAGGACAGGGCTGATTCACACTGGGCTCTGACAGTGTTTGAAGTTTCTTGTAAATTTTAGGAAAGCCATCAGAGAGCCTTAAACAGGGAGTGGCATGATCTGATTTATGTTCTTAAAATATCACACTGGTTGCAGTGTGGAGATGGATTATATGGGAGCAAGACAGGAGGCAGGGAGGCCTGCTGGGGGGTTTTCACAGTGGTCTAGAGACTGTGACTCCGGAGAGAGCCCTGGTGATGGAGGGAAGTGGATTTCTGTGGGGTACGCGTTGGGTATGGACTTGACAGGTAATCTGGACATGCTGGAAAGGGAGAGGAATTGTGTTTGTCTCCCAGGATTTTGGCCTGAGCCGTGGAGATAGAGAAGACCATGGAAGAGCAGGTTTTTCTGCGTTAGACATGTTAAGTTTGAGATGCCTGTTGGACATTTACGTCAATATGCTTTTATGTGCAAGACCATCGTATAAAATGTGAACTATGTACGTAACATATGGAGACTCTTAGTCACATGATTGGAAAGGATTTCCTAAGCTATTGCTCTGGACGTGTGATAAAGTGTCAACACTCAGGGAAACTAAGGTGATTATTAATTTTGGACCCTAAGATTTGTGTGCAGAGCAGGAGACACAGAGGAGAGGTGGGCGAGAACAGGTCAGGAGAGGCCTTGAAGGCGATGGTGGGGGAGCCGGGGAAAGGATCTGAGTGCAGAATGATGTGACCACGCTGAGTTGTCAAAGATAACCGTGGAAGCCACATGCAGAAGAGACTGCAGGGGCCTGAGGCTGAAATCAGGGTGAAAATGAAGGTTCCTTGCCAGCAGTCCAAGTGAGAGATGACAAAGGCTGGAACCTAGCCGGTGACTGTGTGGAATAAGAGGAGGGAACAGACTCAGAAGATTGTGAAAAGATAGATCTGACTGTCCTTGGTGGTCTGTTGGCTGTGAGCGTGAGAGAGGAGTGCTCCCTGGCTCAGACTGTCAGCCTGGAGGCCGGGTAGATGTTGGGGCCATTCAGTGAGACCCAGCGTGTAGTTCTGTGAGTGCCGGGGTGGGTCTTATGCTATCCTGTTTTTCCTGTGCTGACTCCAAGGCTCATTTTCAGTGTGAGGAGCTGATTGGCTTTAGCATTCCCACTAAGTGCTTCCTCATTCAGGAGAGGCTGGTTTGGTGAATTAACAGAGAACTAAGGATGGTACCCAGGGGAATGGAAACTCCTCAGAGGTAGGCATGAAAGAGACTTGGCAGGTGTCAGGAGAACCAGAAATCAGAAGAACCAGGAACCAGCAGAGCAGAGAGGGAATGGTCAGCAGCAGTCCTCAGTGTCCAGGGGAGGTCAATGCCGAGTGCTCTCTGGGTGAGGGCACCAGCAGCCGTGGTGGCCAGAGCAGCTTCTGTGGTGTGGCGGCAAAGGTGGGAGCCAGGCAGTGGCGAGTGGAAGGCTGGACAGTTAGGACAGGAAGCAGAAAATACTGGGCTGAAAAACTCATGGGCAGTGCGGACAGGGTTGAGAGTTTTCTCGCCTGTTCCTCTGTTTTCTCTGTGAATGAAACGGAGGGAAGCCATGTGGAAGATTACAGATTGGCAGTGAATTGAAAAGATAGTCTTAGAAAGCTCATCTTTGAGTAACAGAAGACTTTGATATTCATTTCCAGCTCATCCTGACCTTGAGAATTGTCCCTCAAGGAAAACCTCTCTGCCGTAGAGACTTGAGTTTGACCTTGAATTAGCTGAAGTGCAGAAGCATGAACTCTTCTACCTGAGATCACAAGACGAATCTCTTTCTGAACTCAGAATTAATCCTTGGTGGTGGTGGGGTGGGGAGAGGGTGGGGGTTGGCCTTGACTGCCTCTGCTCTTGATTTTGAGCTCCGAACCATTAGACTTCAGGTTCATTTAGGTACTCCAGGTCAGGCCCGTCGGTTGTTTGCAGTTTATTGGGTTGATTTGCTTTAGCACTTCCATTAAATACAAAAGAGCTTGGATTTGGACCTCCATCCACTGCTAACACCAATAGAGGCTGGGAGAGTTCTTAGGCATTCTAAGTGCTGCCCTTCAGAAAGAGATGTTAAACTCTTGTTTCTTCTGATAGATGTTGGTAGCTGTCCAGAGAAAAGCTGAAGTTCCCATTGCTTTTTCCAGAAAGAGTAATGGGGAGCCCTTGTGTTCCAGCCAAGAATCCCTCTTCTCAATAAAACAAATAGGTTCTAATGTTGGCAGCTCTCGGAGCTGTTGCTGAGAGCATAAAGGCTGCTCTGTCTTTCTGCGTGGTAAATATACAGCAAGCATTTAACTCATTAGGAGATAAATCACGCTGAGATGGCTCAGAAGATGATGTGTCTGGTGCCGGTTTTTAATTTTTTTAAAACCTTGATTAATATGTTTCTCTTTCTTGACTAATTCAACCGCTGAGACACAAGTAAACATATTCAACAACAGCAATTTAAATAAAGCAACTAACGAGCGAGACAAATTGTTTAAAGAAAACGTGTGGCAGTGATTCTTAGTCCTCGCCCAAGGTGAGGTGCTCCTCCACCTCTCCCGCCCCCCATGGACCAGGTGGGGTCATGGACCAATTCTGGCCTATGGGAAAATGGGCAGAGGTGAGTGAGCCATTTCTATCTAGGCCTGGTCTTAAAATCATCCCCCAGATTCTCTAGCTCTCTTTGCCCCTTGTGGATGAACACAGAGGCCCTGTGTTCCAGGTGCTGTATATTTAAGATGGAGGAGGCCACCCAATCCACATCAGGCATTATGTGATCAAGAAATGAACCTTTGCAGTGGTAAGGCATTGAGATTTCGGGCTTTTATTATTACTGTCAAAGCGTATCCTAACCCAACTATACACAAATCAAAGGATATCACCTTATCAGGGAAGACAAGGTCTTTCATAAGTCCCCAAAGATAGCAGACGTTGAAATGAAGCAGAAGAGTTTCCTATCTCAGAGCCGTCCAGACAAAGGTCTGCTTTGGCCTTAACATCATAGTCTATCTGCCGAAATTTCCAGAGGTCTTTGCATTTAGCTATTATTGCGGACCCTAGGGTATCTCTTTGAGGCTACAACCTGATGGCAGTCGAAAGAATGAGTATTTATGTGTAATTTACTCCTGTGCTGGAGTTTCCCAAAGCCACACTGGCCTACGAGTAAACGGCAGTTGTGATCCCAATAACCTCCCCCCGCCATGTTTCACGGTCTCTTTTTGCTGCCCACTGGTACGGACCTGTTATGGAGGGGAGGGGGGTCCCTACAGGATGCTTCCCATGAAATAACGAACAAGTCTGATGGGCTCTAGCTGTCAAATGTCATGCCCCATTTGTTCTCTTCTGTTGTGCCAGCCCCCCTCCGCCCCCTGCACTGGGGACTGCTGTTTCTGCCAGTTGCTGCCACCTGCTCACCGTGGAGGCCAGCAGGACGACCTGCAGCTGGACGTTGCTTCTGCTGTTGGTGGGCACAGCCAGTGGACAATCCTCGTGAGAACCCCGTGCTGTGCTCACAGCCACCTCCCCCTACAATGACCAAGTCAAGCCTTCTGTCTCATTCTCTCAACTCGTACAATAAATCTTGCACAGGAGACTTCTGTTGGGTCCTGCTCACCAGTTTCCCAGATCCACGCCAGACACGTGGAATATAGCAGTATTTATGAGGCCACTGGTGAGCCCTTATAACACCTATAATTACTGTTTCCTTAAACACTGTGTTAATGTTGATGTCAGAAGTTTGCTAAGATGCCCAGGAGATTCTTAACCATTTTTCTTCACTCACTCACTCTCTTTGACCGAGGCCCCTCCCACTTTACCTGCACGGTTCCAGGAGGGATGGGGCAAGGCGGCGATTAGGAAGCAGGTGTCTAGGGACGTTGGGTCTCCTCACCGGACCACAGTTTGGATGATATCTTCCTACTATCTACCCTCTACATAGACAGCCCCAGACTCAGACCCTGGTGCACGCTGACTCTGGGATCACGTCTCGAGGACTCCAGTCTTTCCCAGCCTGTCCGAATGGAGTACGCCTCATCTGCATCTGCTCCCTGGAACCACAGCGAGCAAGCAGCTGGTTTGAGAAGTCCGGCTGTGCTTGGGATCATCTCTGATGTTGTCAGTCTATTCAAAACACTGTGTACACCTAGCACTCTGGGAGGCCGCTGCGGAGGATTGTTTGAGCTCAGGAGTTCGAGACCAGCCCAAGCAAGAGCAAGACCCCGTCTCTACTGAAAATAGAAACAAATTAGCTGGACAACTAAAAATATATAGAAAAAATTAGCTGGGCATGGTGGCGCATGCCTGTAGTCCCAGCTACTTGGAAGGCTGAGGCAGAAGGATTGTTTGAGCCCAGGAGTTTGAGGTTGCTGTGAGCTAGGCTGATGCCACAGCACTCTAGCCCGGGCAACAGAGCAAGACTCTGTCTCAAACAAACAAACAAACAAACAAACAAAAAAACCCAAAAAACCACTCTGTACAATAATCAACAAATATACCTTGACCTCATGGAGGAGAAGTGGGGATTAATAAGCAAGTTGGTGCTTTTAAAAACATACTAATATCTGAGAATCCATCTCAATGACTCAGCATACGGAGCCTTATTGGACCTATTTCCTCATCCACAATGGTATGTCATTCAGATCCTCCTATGTGCAAGACATTCTATAAGATTCCTTGCATGTATTATCTCATTTTTTTATAACAACTGTGTGGACTAAATGTTGTTATCTCCATTTGGCAGAAATAGAAATTGAAGTTCAGAGAATTTAAGTAAATTTCCCAAGGTCATAGAACTAGCAGATGACAATGCTGAGACTGAGATATAGAGATATTGTTTTAATCCTACATCACTATTGTAGAGGAACGTTTTCTGATCACTGCAGTACTGCTTAGCCCATCTGTGCAATCACGCCTGGACTTCCTACTACAAATGTCCAGAGCTGGCTTGAGCTCCAGACCCTTCCTTGGTCTCTGCCAATGTGGAAGGGAGAATTGACCTCCTTGTTCTTCCTGGTCTTGGGCAGCAGAAGTAAGAGTGGAGATTTAAAAAAATAGATCAAATATACTCACGCATCTCCTAAAAACAAGCAATAATTCTCAGAAATATCCATATTAAGAAAGAGAGGCAGTTTTCCTAACTTGAAACACACTGTGCGTGGATTTCCCCCACCCACAGCGTAATAGGTAAAGCAATTATTTAATCCATGATCATTAGCTCCTTTATTCATGGGCCTGCTTTCACGTTCTCCTCGCTTTTTCTCTCCCTACCTTCCCCCTGTGCTGTTCACCAGAGGCTCAGAAATAGTCTTGTTAAAAAAAAAATCACTTATGTCTTTGAAATTATTGCTTAAAAAATTAAAGAAATCACAGAGGCACAAGCTTTACAAAATTCAAGTAGTACAGAAGGAAATAAAATAAAACAAAATAAACCCATTCCTACCTCCACCCCAAGTCTAAGCCCTGAGAGATTACTTTTATTTATTGCTGTTTTAAATTATTTTAGTGGCTGCTAGCCTTAAACTAGAAATACGCATATGCTTCCTCTTGTTAATTTTTCAGTGTTGAGCAGTATCTATTGGCTGCCCACTCAGAAAGGTGTAGGATTTTACACACTTACAGCTACTATTTCCCATGTGGTCCCCCTGACCATTGTGCTGATTTACTGGGGGGCAGGGAAGGGGACGTGGGGTCTGGGGTTTGTCCTCTCATCCCACTGGCAGTCCTCTCAATAGTTGTCCTGAAGTCTGCCCCCTGGCCTACTTCTGTCCTCTGCTAGTTGACTCAGAGCTTGGCATCTCTTGAAACTTGTGCCAGTTAGGGGTCCTGTCAAGAAAACAGAACTTGTGCCAGGTAGTTCAATAGAGGGAATTTAATTAGGGGATTTAATTATTACATAAAGGTCTTGGAAGAGCTGACAGAGCAAACAAGATGATGAAGCAACTTAGATTTTAGAAGCGGAGGCGGCATGGGGGATGGTGTTCCTGGAGCTCAGCAGCCCAGGCCCCCCTGGCTGGGTGCTGGAACTCCAGAGTAGCCTCCTAGTAGAACCAGCCTTCCAGTAGGAGCTGGAATCACAGAGCAGATGTAGCTACTGCTGGAGACACTGCCCAAAGCAGAAGGTGGGGAGAAATGCCCTGGCTGCCTCCCATTTGCCTGTCCCTTGCCAGTGTCTCCGGTTGGTTGACACCGGCCAGAAGCCGGTTTGGCAAGGGAGTCTGGAAAATGTAGATTGTGGGGCTCAACAGTGTCAGTGACATGAAGAGGAGAGAGAGAGAGGAAATGGATCTGAAAGCACGCAGGTGAATGATGGTGGTATGGGTTGAATTGTGTCCCTCCAAAAGATACGCTGAAGTTCTAATACCCGCTACCTCAGAATGTGAACTTATTTGGACATAGGGTCATTGAAGACGTAATTAATTAAGGTAAGGTCACATTGGAGTAGGGTGGGCCCTTAGGACTGGTGTCTTTATAAGAGGAGGAAAAGAGGCATTGAGACACACAGGGAGAACCCACAGAACAACAGAGGCAGAGACGAGTGATGCGTCTACAAGGCAGGGAACGCCAGGGGCTGTCGGCAACACCAGAAGCTGGGAGAAAGGCCTGGGACAGATTTTCCTCTGGAGCCCTTAGAAGGAACCAACCTTGCTGATACCTTGATTTTGGACTTCTAGCCTCCAGGACTGCAAGAAATAAATTTGTGTGGTTATAAACTACCCAATTTGTGGCACAGGTACTTTGTTAGAGCAGCCTTAGGGCACTAATACAGATGGGCACAGGGTTCTCTTGGGAAAGAGCTGTGACTCCTTGCTCTGATTTTGAATCCATATGATCCATGTACCTGGTTTTCAGAAATATGTGAAAATTTCTGGTCCACTGCACTTGGTACTGCTACGGACTTATTCTGCTTTGTGTAAGTGTCATTTCAGTGGATTCCATGAGGGAGAGAAAGTAAACACATGCATTTAATCTCCCCTTCCAGAGCACAGCCTTCTGCTCTATGAGGGCCGGATGAACTGTTTAGGGTACCCCCCTTCCTCTCGTCCAGCAAAAGGGGTCTGTCAATAGCACACACAGTGAAAGATAGGCATATCAAATGTAAAACAAGGTTTTGGATAAAAGAAATCACTATATTCTTGTTATTGATTGAAGATGCAAACTGTGCTGCTTCTATTTGTTGACAGACACAACTTGTTAATTAACATGCTTAGGGTTTAACTATACAGATTACTGTATTCTCCATAAAGAGACCTGGTATGTCTTTCCTTAAAATTTATATTATTAATTTATCATAGTTCACTGTTAATGTTTTTGAAAATAATATCATTTAATGCCCCTTATAAATAATCAGTGTTGTGTGATATCCTCTACTTTTCCTCACAGCTAATCACATTCTCAGTGTTTCTTAGAACTTCTAAGAGTTCTTAAAAGAACAGCCAGCAATAGCAACAGGAACGATAACAAAAACCAAGGTGGTAGAAACTGCCTGAGACATGACCACTGGCACTGAGGAAAATTATTAATACTAGTTATGTGCCTACAGGCCCCTGGCTAAAGGGGCCACAGAGCCACACAACTTCTGAAATTCTCATTCCATCCTTATCATAGCCCCTGAATCAGCTATTCAGTAATTGCTTGGGATAGTCTTGTCTGATGGGAAGAAAATAAAAGCAGCCTTGTGATATATGATATTCTCTCACAAAGACTAATGCCAAGGATTTAGAAAATATAAAACCATTATTTTGAATGGCATTCTTACATGGGCTAGTGGTATTAAAGTGCGTGGTTTTTCTTTTTCTAAAAGAAAAGAAGAGTTATCCAGATCCACTCTTTTATCTGTTTTAAATTATTTTTCTCCTCTTCCATGGCAGTAAGATGATTTCCAATGGAAACACTTTTTGCAAAGGTGCATTTTGCTTTTTTTGCGTGTGCGAGAAGGGAAAGCTGAGACTTATTTTAAGGATTCTCTCAACAAGAACTTCTGTATGGTGATCTGAGAGTTCTCTTGCACATATTTGCTCATTTTCGTGGCTCTGTGCAGAATGGATTTGGTTTGGCGATATAATCCTACTCACATCTAAAGTTTGAGTTGGCAAAATTTGCTTGGTTTTATCTGAGAGTTGTAATCTTTACAGTACTGTATATTTCATAGGAGTGGGAATTACTGTTTGGCTTCTGCAGTGTCTGTACCTCAAGCCCTGTAATACTGCATGCAGCAGGGGACTGATGGGTGCATGTATGTGAGGAGACTACTTGAGGCTGGGGAAAGAACTAGCCTACAGGATTAGAGGGAACAGTAGCACCTGGTGCTCACACAGGCCACCATCCAGACTGGAGACCCTCCTAATTCACAGGCATTGGGTAGAGAACTCAAAGGGCACGAAATTAGCCCTAGATGAATGCTGCTCTGGGCCCATCTAACAATATTAAAAACAAGACTCAAAAGTGTCAAACTCTTTCCAAGTAATTTGACTGCATCCCAGAACAAAGCTCAAGAATATTTACAGGAACCCAAAAATATCCAGCACCCAACAAGGTAAAATCCACAATGTCTCATCCATGGTCACATAGTTCAGTATTTTATCTCAAGTTTGGCTGACTCCAAAGATCATGTCCCTTCCACCACATATGGAGAGTTATGTTGGCCTGGATTGGAATCAAAATACTTTTTGTCTTCACTGAGCACTGGAAAACTCATTGCAAGAGAGACAGATATTATGGGCCTCCTAACAGGATCAATAGTGAGTACTGGCTCCTCCCTTGACAAAATTGAACCTGAGTTTGATCAAGGCTCTAGATTCAACTACCAGTTGTAGGAAATACAAGGGACAGGGACTATATTAAATGATACCACAATGATACAATTAGCCAAACTCAGATCATGGGAAATTCTATAAAACGAATTATTTGGTTTCTTCAACAAATGAATGGCATGAATGGAATGGGAGGCAGGGAGGGAGGAATGCTGTAGATTAACAGAGACTTAAGAAACATATCAACCAAATACAACGTTTGGATCTTATTTGGACCTGATTCAAGCAAGTCAACTGTAAAAAGATGTTTTTGAGACAGAGTATTTAAACACTGAGCAGATACTGAGAATACATAAGAAATATATAAGGAATAATTTTTAAATTTTATTAGATATGCTATCAATAATGTGGTTATATAAAGTAAGAAGAGTCCTTATCAGAAATACACACTAAAAGTTGATATTGAGAATGTGCTTTAAAACACTCCAGGGAAGAGAAAATGGTGAGAATTGAAGGGTGATGTACAGACAAAACAATGTTGGCAAAATATAATTGCTAAAGCTTGCTGACAGGTACTGAGGGTTCATTATACTATTCTTTCTAGCTTTGCATATGTTTAAATTTTTCTATAAGAAAATTATAGAGCTTAAGTGTAAGCATTTATTTTATTACTACCACACTTTACATTCTACTAAACTTCTTGTTTTCCTGATTTTCCTCTGACTCAATATGGAACTATAACAACTCCATTCTGTCTCAAAATATGTGTTAGATCAGATAAAATAAAATTGTGTTTTAAAATGTCCTTATATTTTTTACTGAATTATACTACTGCTCCATAAAATATTAATATACAAAAAATTGTGATTTTAAAAAATATAGTATTACCATCAGATAAATCACAAAACAAAACCAGTGAAGATAAAAAAAAAATCAAGCACTTTTTGAGCCCTATATTTTTCTAGTTTCCAAAAGGAGCCCCATAAAGACTATAGTCCCTCATATAGAATGAAGGTTAGAAAGTAAAAACGAGCCTTTAAAAAATAACCCTGTGCCAAACATGGTGTCAGATGCTCATTTATTCCTCTCACCAACATTGTGAGATAAGGCAACTGGCCTCCAGCGTCAACCTGCTTGCTTAAGGTCCCAGCAAGCTGAAGGGGGGAGGTAGGCCTTAAATCTAGGTCCATCTGACCCCAAACCCGTTTTTCTTCCCATTGCATCAATAATTCAGCAGAGCCTTTTGGCTGTTTGCTTTGTACCAGTTTCAAATCACATTAATTATTTCTAATTCCATATAGAGGGTAATCCTCTTGTGGCAGAGTGGGCTTTTTCAGTGTTGCAGGATGAGGAGTTTGGGTTTTTTCCTTCTTTTTTTCTCCTGGGGTCCCAGACCAGGGTTACTAAAGAGATATGTACTCTTTTAGCAAAAACAACAAAAAAGGAGATACCATAGAACTGTTAACTTGGGTAGTAGGAAAGCTACGATCAACCCATACGCCATGCTCTGAGAACAGACCACTGAGAAAGTCCCATGTCCTCTCTTCTCTTCCATCCCTCAGGATTCAATGCCCCCAGCACCCAACAGTGGGTGTTAATCTGAAGAAGGAGCTGTGGTTTCCAGTCTACACTGTCACTGGCAATTGGACTCAGTGTCTCCAGGTCACAATAGCTGCCTGACCGGTATCTACAGACGGACAAGGGTAGACTGGTAGATTGTGTCTATGCTTCTCTTTCTAACTCTCTGTTACTTGAAGTTGTTTAATCATGGGCACTGTCCTCCTGGGAAATTTCAGGTGAATTATATTACAACACTGTGTTGAGCCTTTGTTGAGTGCTGTAGTCTGCACAGGTTAAGCGAAGGTGAACCCCAAGAAGTCCACCACCCCACCTAGCAACAAAAGAAACAAGCCATTGAACACCAAATGGCAACATGGGGCCTTCGTTTTCCATCAAGTCATTTAAAGTTTGTCAGTGTGATAGCTTACAGGGAAACAGAAATCCCACAGGTTCAGAATTCATTGAAATGGATTTCTATTTATTAGCAATACCTAACTTTAGGGAGTTAATTATTAATTTTCATTGATGAGAAACAAACCAGACTAAAATGAATGTTCATCTGAATTAAATGGGAGCTTTTGGGTCGATGGTTTGTTTTTTATGAAACCTTATTCCAAGCGATGCAGATAAAGACCTGGTTCAAATGATTCTCCCCAAAATGCACTTTGTTACTGGTGTTTCCAGAGCGAAGCAGAGAAGCTCCAAGGGAATGAAATCTTCCCCCTTCCCACTGCTCTGTTGTCTTTCAAAACAGCAGAGCTGCCAAGATCAGCAGTTTGAAAGCTGCTTTTGAAGTGTTCCTCATGCCTCTTTCGCTGGCTTGAGCAAAACAAGCACCTAGACAGTGTGCCCAGTCTGGATGGAGGGGGCACCCGGGAAGCCAGGCAACCAGTGCAGCTTAGTGAACAATGGCACAGTGAAGACACGGAGCTTCGGGTGCCAGGGGGCAGATCTGGAACTCAGGAATACAGGGCGAGTCACTATAAATACTCCTGAAAAGGTGACACAGGGGTGGGAGAGAATAAGAACAGGTGGCCAGGGGCCGTGTGTACACAACACTGGCCTAGAGCAATAACCTGGGGAACTGGACCTTCTGTGCTGTACTCAAAGTTCGTGTTTGCCAGAAAAATGGGGGTAATTTTCTCTTTTTGAGAGTTGGTGTACCTCTTCTTCATGCTTAGGATTACTTTATATTTTCACAAGTAGGTAGTATGATTTTTTACACTGTATGATATGCCCCTTAACAATTCGTAATTGCGGAAGAAAACAGTATCTTCATCATAAACATGAGAGAAAATGTTTCAAAAGACACAACTGGGGAGAAAAAGAATCTCTCAAATCTTCTAGGGTATAGATGAAAAGACAGCATAAAAATGAATAAAAACCAACCAAATGAGAAAAGTGGAGGCTATTTATTCAGACATTGCAACAGCAAGGGAGTTGGCCACTGTGACTCACGTGTGACAGAGGCTCAAAAGCAGGGAGAGGAGTGGGAGAGCTTTTCGTGGGAAGAAGGGAAGGCTTCAGGTGTGCCCGACTGAAGGCTATTGGTGTGCGGAAGCTGCAAGTGGCCAACCAGAAGCAGGGCAGCCATGTGATTGGTGAGGGGCACATATTTGGCTTTTTCTGGTTGGTCCTAAGTTGGAAGTGAGGTCAAAAAATTAGAGAAGCTGTTGTCAATTGAGTCCTGCATATTTGGGGCTGATTGCTACAGAAGTTTTTGTTTCGCTTCCTAGATTGTTAGTAGAGATAGCAATCTGGCTTCTTGCAAGTCTGACTTACAGCAGGCCAGTTTGCTGGGTTGTTTATTGCAGATAAGGGGATTGGTTTCTTGAGTAGGTTGTGGGTTGGAGCTCTATTTTCTCATATGGTCTGGCCATTGTCTGATTATATTTAGTCTCTCAACAATACCTCAAAACAAGGAAACCAGCAGGTAGGAAAAGCAGCTTATGGGCCAAGCCATGACATCTCTCTGTGAAGAAGCTATAACTAGGATTTCGTGAATATGGATTAAAATTGAGTTGTATATTTTCCTGTGTTTTATAACTCTCATGAATATTTAGTTTACTGGGCCATGTGGCTTCTAGATCCACATTCTCCCATGATTCCTGCAGGAGGGACCCAGCACTCCACTGAATGGAAAGGAAGGATGTTCCTTTTGCCTTCCCCAGCACTTGGGCTCCAGGGACCCTTGGTTTGGGAGGAATGGAGAAACAGAAATACTATACTTAAAAATAACTTTCATTAAGATTAAAATATATCCTGGTATCCAATGTAGAATGAGAGTTTGACTCTGGATGTCAGTGCTTGATCAGCTATTGTATTAGTGTGCTCTGGCTGCCATAATAAAGTGCCACAGATTGAGCGGCTTAAACAACAGACATTTATTTTCTCACAGTCCTGGAGGCTGGAAGTCCATGATCTAGGTGCCAGCAAATTTGGTTTCATTCTAAGGCCTTTTCTCTTGGCCTGTAGTGGTCACTATATTCTCACGTGGCCATTCCTCTATGGAATGAGGCTGGGAGGAATAGGAGCTATGAGTATTTGACCACTCTGGAAGTATAAAAACTGTCTTTTGGTTGATGATTCTATGTTAGCTAAGATTGTCCTATATTCATAATTTAACATCTCTATCTTGAAGCCCACATGGCTTCCACTTAAAATGAGCCCATTGAAAAAGGGCCGATCACTGTCAGCCCCTCTGAGTCAGATGTCTGCCTTCGTTTCCACATCTATGCCACGGGATGTTGGCTCCATGTGTCTTTTTATTAACAGTATCAGTAATGCCTGAAAACTCACCATACAGATATTTTAACTGCCCTGCTTCCTCCACCCTCCATCCCCTGAGCTGTCCAGCTCTCTCCATGCTAGCCTGTGCTCCATCAAGTCTTGCCTCAGTGGGCTAGACTGGCTGTGTTCCAGAACCACACTTTAGTTGGATTAATGTGACTATAAGAGGCGCCAACTGAGAGTGTGTCTTTTCCCTGATAGGCACCGAGCTGTCAGCGACACAACTGGCCTATTGCAAGGTGGCACCCAGGATATCTAGGCAGGCTCTCAACATGTAATTGTGAGGATTTGGAATTAGTATGTTACTCTTGGTTCAGCCTGATTGCGTTTCCCAGAAACAGCTATTTCCAGGCATCTCAGACTCAAAGAGGTTTCTGGGAGATGCTGTGTCTTTCTTCATCCTCAGGGAAATCGGAGAAGTTTTACCTTTCCCTTCTCTGGGGTAGCTCAGCCACCCCTTTTCCTCAAGTATTTTCTCTTTGAATCTTGGGGATTGTTATTGTGATAACAGTGTCTACCTTGTAGAGTTGCCATGAAGATTGAAAAAAGCACTGGCCTTGTTTAAATTGTATGTATGTTCTTCACTAGACATTTTGCAAGGCCTTTTATGCATATTATGCATGCTCTTCATGCATATTTTATGCATGTTTTTCAAGCCCTTTTATCAGGTAATTGAAGCCAAAGCAACAAAGGAAGCATATAAATAAACACCAACAAGGCTGTTTTCTTTGGAAGGTCCAGACTTTGGGGAGTCTGGCTCCAAGTTCTAGGACCACGGACTGAATCTTCATTGTAACATTTGGCTCAAATCCATCAACTGGCACATGTACAGTAGGAATACACAGGCCCAGAAGTTGCAAGGATCTGAAGCCTAGATGGTGTTAAGAGACCCAAAATGTGTACACCTCTAACTCAGGAGGAGTTTTTATTATATTTCAGAGGCACTTCTAACTACAATTTTCTTCAACTGCATTTTCTTTCATCAGATTTATGTATCATCCTTAAAAAACAAATCTCCATGGCATCTCTTAGTAGTATTCAAGCCTGTGCATTCATTCTGTTTTCATTAAATCATTTGCCTAGTTGGCATCCTGTAACTCTGAGCTATATGCTGATAAAAGTGGAAATTTAAAATCTACCCAGTAGATTTCAGTACCAGGACTGTATTAAACAACTCAAAATGAAATGTGTTTTGGGGTTGGTGTAACTTTAAGTCCAGTTTTCACTTTTCATGAACTGGGTGAATCAGGCCTCCTGGTCGCGGATATGAGCACAGGTGGTCAAATTACTGTGAGGACTGCCAGGAAGTTTACACCAGGACAGTGCATTCTGTCCCTTGCTTTGCAAAGGGGGTTACTATTAAAATTCCTTGAGACTTGGATTATACAATTTGAGTACTTTATCATCTCAGTTCTGAAATGAAACCTCTTGGGGAACGGAAGGACTGAAGCCTTGGCTGGCAGCGGCCATGGAGCAAACCAGCTCTCTCACCAGCTCCCTGGGTGAGGGGATTTACTGCTTGTGCAGATAAGATTCAATGCAGTTAGACATTGTCAGCACGTCCTGGTGTAAATGCAGTGCCCTTCCTTGACTTTCCCCAGGGAAAACTAGAGCGCATGACACTGACTTTCATTTCTCAATGACGGCATCTACAGCATCTATCTTGAGTCTCATAAAAGAAGCTGAGACATTGGTCTTTAAAGGTTTCCGTTGCTGGCCAGACTTAAGAATGTAGTCTGATGTGTAGTTTTAAAATTCATTTATATGTGAACATATTTACAACTGCATAGATGGATTGATTGATTGATTATTTAGAGAGGGTCTTGCTCTGTCACCCAGGCTGGAGTGCAGTGGTATAATAATAGCTCACTGTAACCTCCAACTTCTGGGCTCAAGTGGTCCTCCCACATCAGCCTCTTGAGTCACAGAGACTGCAGGTGTGCACCACTAGCCCTAGCTAGTTTTTAAAAATTTTTTGCCGAGAAACGGTCTCACTATGTTGCCCAGGCTGACCTTGAACTCTTGGCCTCAAGAGGTCCTCCAGCCTTGGCCTCCCAAAGTCCTGGAATTATAGATGTGAGCCACCATGCCACCGGGGTTGGCCTGGATTATTTTAAATATAAATTTACATGCAGAGGAAATGAGGCATATCTGCAGGGTATAAGTTTTTACTACTTAATGGTATTAATATCAACTTATATTATGACAGGTGGCTCCAGGTTATCTCAAAAGAAGAAATGACCTAAGCTTCACTGTAGCCATTTTTGTGCTTGGCTTTATTGTCCTTTTAGTTGGGTATTTAGTTATTTAATTATTCATTCATTCAACAATTTGTGCAGACACTATGTTGGATGCTGAAGACATACTTGAAAACATAGATTGTCCCATTAGGAGATTATACAGAATGAGAGAGACAAAATGAACAGATAATTGCTATATAGCAGGAAAGCGGGGAGGTGGAGAATGCAATGGAGGGGTCAGTCTAGGGCAGAGGCCCCGGGAAGGGAGAGTCCTGGAAGATGTGACCACAGCTTCATATTTCACTGTTGGACAGCACAAGGCTCACTCACTCTCCCATACCCCATTTCTATTCTCTAAAATTTTTTTTTCTGTATTTCTATGTTTATTCTTCTCCATGAATTTTGTGTTATTTTTTATCAAATTCCAAATTTGGACTGTATGTGAATCATTATTTTTGTCAAGATTAAGTTTTCTTATACAAGAACAAATACTTCCTCCTGGTTTTTTTTTTTTACATCTTTTAAAATGACGTTTAGTAGAGTTTTACCAATGTATGTTGTATTCTTGTTAAGATTACTCCTAGGTATTCTCCCTATATATTTTTTGTTATTGTGATTGTGATTTTTTTTTCATTACATTTTATAACTGATCAATTGTGGTAAATAAGAAAGCTAGTGACTGTTGGATATTTATTTTTTACCTGGGCATAGGACCATCCCACCAGACACAGGTGAGTCCCCTCTCATTTACTCATTGTCTTAGGTCAAAACAGACTGAGACAGAGGTCTACGTGCAGGAGATTCACGGGTGTGCTCCCTCAAGAAAACATCCATGAAGGGGGAGGGAAGCAGGATTGGGAGATGGAGAAATGGAACCACAGAGAGGTTGCAACAGCGACCTCAGGTGCTCTCAGAGAGAGCTCCAGAGCTGGGACGGTTCTTCGGCGTTGTCCTAAATCGAGGCAAGGGGGCCAGGCCTTTGCACCCCCACATTAACCACTCACTGGGTGTGGGCTGCCCTTGATGAGGGGGTATAACCTTGGGCCAGGCAGTTTTCTACAGCAGAGGGCAATTCCAGCAGCTTTTAGAAGTCAACACGCCAACCTACTGGAGGATGGAGTGCCTTGGTCCCGATACAGAGGGCTGGGCAGGGCACCACAGTATCCACTGCGCTGGTACTGCTTGGGTTTTTTTTGATCCAGCTAGGACACTAGCAACACTGAGAGGCCCAGTGGGTCAAAAACACTTAGGTAGCTGCCTCTTCTTTTACTTTTAAAAGACTTGCTATGTAAATTTATGTTTCAGACCAAGCCTGGTGGCTCACACCTGTAACCCTAGCACTTTTGGAGGCCAAAGCGGGAGGATCACTTGAGGCCTGGAGTTTCAGATCAGCCTGGGCAACATAGCCGTATCTATCTCTATAAACACTAAAAAAAAAAAAAAAAAAAAAATTAGTTGGGTGTGGTGGTGTATGCCTGTAGTCCCAGCTACTTGGGAGGCTGAGGCAGGAGGATCACTTGAGTCAGGAAGAGTTTGAGGTTGCAGTGAGCTATGATGACACCACTGCACTCCAGCCTGGGTGCCAGAGCAAGGCTCTGTCTCAAAAATACATATATACATACATACATATGTAAATAAATTTCCCTTTTAAAGATTTATAAAGGCATTTCACAATTGAGCATTATATAAATAATGCAGTTTTTTTTAAAGCAAGTGACCTTCATATTGAACTCATTTTGATGTTCCTTGGAGTATTAAATAATATTTATTCTCAGTACAGGGAAACTTTCCCAGAGCAGAACAGTGGGTCTTCAGTCCAAATACTCTTGGACGGAATTTTAAAATGCTTTGACCAGTCTGGACCTGCTGAAAAAAAAAATCCCACTGCCCCACAACACACACTCAAAGGAAGACTTAACTATAAACATTTCTTTGCTTTTTTCCCTCAAATTTATTGGGGGCATAATTTACATAAAATAAAATGCATCTATTTTAAGAGTAGAGTTGAATGAGTTTTAACGAATGTATATACTCCTGTATTCACCACTATAATGCACACATAGAACGTTTCCATCACTGCCTTCTTGGCCAGCCTCCTGCCCTTCCCTAATCCACTCCCAGTCAACCACTGATCTGCTTTCTGGCACTATAGATTAGGTATAGAAGTTTCATATATGTGGACCCACATACTATGTATCCTTTCATGTCTAGCATCTTTTGTTTACTATTATATTTTTAAAATAGTGATATTGAGGTAGACTTTGCACCCGATAGAATTCACTTAAGTCAACAGTATGATGACTTGATAAATGTATACAATCATGTAATCACTGCCACAATCAGGATAAGACATAGAACATTTCCATGACCCCTCAAAAAGCTCTCATTCCCCTTTGCGGTCAATCCTGTATCTGCAGTGCCTAATCTGCTCTTAATCTCATCACGTTATATTTTTCATGTTAGATGATTTTTGATCTCTAAAAGTTCCATTTGGATCTTTTTCTATCTCCTACTTCTTTCATCATTATGTTCATGCTTTTTTTTATATGTTTGAGCATGTTTATAAGATTTTAAAATCTTAATCTTTTCATCTTAAATCTTTTAAGGTCCTTGTCTGCTGATTCCATTTTCTCTGTCATTTCTGGGTCTGTTCTCATTGACTGGTTTTTCTCCTGCTAATAGGTCCTTTTTTCTTGTTTCATTACATGCTGTGTTGTTTTTGATTGGATATCGGGCATTGTGAATTTTATGCTGTTGAGCGCTCATTTTAGTGTATTTCTTTAATAAATATATATATTTTTCCTGGCAAGCAGTTAAGTTAGCTGGGATCATTTTTTTTTCTTTTCAAGACTTTCTTTTAAGCTTGTTATGGTGAGCCCATCACAGCTTTTACTTAGGGCTAATTTAGCCCCACTATTAATACTTTGGCAACATGATTCTTGATAATTTCTTTTCTTTCAGTACTTTACAGATGTTGTTCTGTCTCTTGTGATTTTGTTTCTGACAAGAAGTCTGCCGTCATTTTAATTCTTGTTCCTCTACACAGTGTATATTTTTTTCTCTAGTTACTTTTAAGATGTTCTTTTTGTGATTGGTTTTGAGCAATTTGATTATGACAGTGTTGATGTAGTTTTCTTTATGTTTCTTGTGCTTGTGATTCTTTGAGCTTCTTGGATCTGTGCTTTATATTTTTTATTAAATTTGGAAAATTTTTGGTCATTTTTTTCTTCAAATATTTTTTTTCTCTATCTACTCCTCCTTTTCCGGGACCCTGATCACAGGTATATAGATCAAGTATATTGTCCCAGAGGTCACGATCATTCCGATCATTCTGTTTCGTTAAAGAAAAACCAAACAAACCTTTTCTCTCTGTTCTTCATTTTGGGTAGTTTCTATTGCTATGCTCAAGTTTACTGAACTTTGTTTCTGTATTATATGCTTTTTATCCCAGCAAGTATATTTTTTTCATTTTAGATATGATATTTTTCATCTCTAGAATTTACCTTTGAGTCTTTTTTGATCCTCTATTTCTCACATTATCATGTTCATGTTTCTCTTGCATTGTGACCATAATTATATGTTTTTAAATACTTGACTGCTAATTTCATTTCCGCCATTTCTAGATTTCTTTTTATAGATTAATTGTTTTTCCTAGTTATGGGTTACATTTTCTTTCTTCTTTGTATGCTTTGTAATTTTTGCCCAAATACCAGGCATTGTGAATTTTACATTGTTAAGGTTTGGATTTGGTCATATTTCTTTAAAGAGTGTTAGACTTTTTATGGCAGACAGCTAAATTACTTGCAGTTTGGTTAAATTCTTTTGTGTTTTATTTTTAAACTCTTTTGGGACAGGGCTAAAGGAGCCTTTACTCAAAGTTAGTCCTATTTCTAAGGCCTGGCCCTCCTGGAATATCTACTAAGTGCCTTGCATCATCAGGAGGTCCTTCTACTTCACCTTAGGAGAGCCTGAACTATTGCCAACCCTGTGTGAACTCTGGTAATTGTCTGTGTACAGTTCTCTGGTGATTGTTCTTTCCCTACAAGTTGTTCATGCCTTGCCTTGTGTGTTTTCTGCCTTACGTGTGCACAGACTGGTGTTCAGTTACACACTGGAGGACTCCTACACAGATTTCTAGATCTCTTTCTCTGTGTGGCTCCCTCCTTTCAGACATCACCCCATGGAGTTGCCTTGGATCCCCCAAACTTACATCTTTGTCTCCTCAACTCAGCCAGATTGCCGGGCTCTGTTTGCATTCCACCATCTTGCACTGAAGTCCAGAAAGTTCTTCCAGGCAGAAACCCTTCTAAGTGGTAGGTCTCACCTCATTTATTTTCTCAGGAAGAACAGTCCTGCACTGCTTATTGTCCAATGTCTGAAAATAGTGGTTTCCTATATTTTGTCCAGTTTTCTAGTTGTTTATGATTAAATGGTAGTCCTAGAATGCTCCCAGTGTAGCTTTTATATTATTACTTTTAAAGCATATGTTAAAGTAAACATCGTTAGGGTTTTAAATTCATTTAGGGATCAAGTTTTTTGTTAGGATATGAATTTGATTTCCATAAGCAGGGTCTTAATTGCACTTAAGAAATAAGGTCATCTACTTTTTATGGTTTGAAACACAATGATTTAGGTGTGATTTGGTGGCTACCAGAATCCTCAGAAACAATATATCCCACACCTTGATAGGAATGATAGTAGTTTCAGCATTAATATGGAAGAAGCATTTTGCCTGATATTACAATAAATCCAAAGCTCACAGAAAGAAAATGGGGTAAATTTTAGTCATAGTTAGAAATAAAACTATACACATATTAGAAACTAATTTAGTTTAGCATTGTTCTGGGTTTGGGGGGCTTTTTTGTTTTTGTTGCTGTTATTTGTTTGTTTTACCTTTTCTGCTTCTGCATATCTGGTTTGTTTGCTTTAAATGACCTACACACACGAATTGACCAAAGGATGAAGGTAGACTATGTCCCAAACATGGACAATTGCTCACATACCCAATGCCTAAAAATAAACCATGATGTAGCTACAGAAATCAGTCTGTGAGACTAAGTAGGGATAAAGGTCCAGGCAGCAGAATTTGCAGTCGTCTCTGGGCAGGAAGTGGTCTGTAAGTGTTCCTGCCAATGCTCACGGCCCCGCCTTTAGAACAGGTGGAAAGACCCACCCAAAGAGGTATCTTCAGCTGATGCAGAGTCACCTTGCCACAAACCTTTAGAGCTAGAAGGGATTTTATAATCAGTGTCCTTATTCATTTATTGTAGAGTTAATGATTTTTTGGTGCCCAGGAGGTTGCTGGTGCCTGGGAGCTGCTGCTGCAGCTGTTGCTTTCTGGCCGGAAGGGAAGGTATGTTCTTGGTATGCTCACAGCCCAGGCTGCATTTTTCATAAAAATCATTCACAAATGAGGGTGAGGTACAGTTGCAAACAAATCATCCTACTTCAGTATGGATCTATTAGGGACTAAACTGGCTTTGGGCTGGACGAGGAACTTAATTTCTGAGACAATAGGAGTTTCAAATGCTAGGGGGTCCTTGTTATTCCCATATTCATTAGAGGAGTCCCTGCAGTTCTGAGGTTGTGGGATGCACAGGGAAGCCAAAGTCAGAGGCAAACAAAAACCAGCAAGGCCTGAAAATATTCACTAACGATCTGACCACTTGGGAAATTAGTCCTTAGACAAACAACCCTTCCAGTTTAACACTGGAATATTTCTCAGCTCAAGCACGTCAAGGCCCTTTGTGGCTTTTCTCTTGCCGATGGTCAGATGTTCTTAAAAATTCAACAATAAAATACAAGAGAGTCAGAAATTCATGAAATGGATGAAAGTAATGTTGGAGAATTGTTGGAATTACACTCAAAGTTTTGACAAATGAGAGTCTGACAGAGTTAACCTGATGAATGATTGAGAGAAATTTAGTAAAGGTAAGGCAGCTTGTATGCCTAGGCAGAAAATGAATTGACTATCAAAGGATTAAGGAAAGCACTAGGAAAATTAATGCAGCCCTAGAATTTTTTTTTCCAATTACTTTCCCTATGACCATCCTGCCAAAGCCAAGCATAAATGTCAAGTGAACTATGTCTTATTAGACTATGATACAATTTATTTAAAAAATAATAATGTCCTCATGCAATTTATCTTTTTTAAAGTTAAGGCATAATTGAAATGTACCCTAGATTTTGTTAAGTATAATATAAATTAATCTTTTATAAGTTTCAGTTTTATCATTTAAGATAAAGTTCCTATCAAAATGTTTTTATATTTAGTGTAAAATTTTGGTTCCCATTCTTAAGAGGATTTACTTTAATTGATATTTATTTATTTATGAATTGATAAGTAAAAATTGTATATATTTATAGTGTACACCATGATGTTTTGATCTTTGTATACATTGTGAAATGGCAAAATCAAGCTATTTTAATAGATGCATTATCTCACATACTTTTTTATGGTAAGAACACTTAAGATCTACTCTCTAAGCAATTTTCAGGTATACAGTGCATTGTTACTATACTTTATTTGACCATTAACCACTTGTGCTATTGCATCTTTTTACAAAAGCACTTTGCTTTTACAAAATTGAGGACCAAAAAGAAATGACCTCAGGAGATTTTTCTAGTAGGGTACTTTGAGATGACTATTTATCTGGAAGTCTCCAGAAATGCAAACTACCCACAAGAGACTATCTGCACTTTTTTCAAAAGCCAGTGCCATGGTGTTGGCTTCTATGTGCATAGGGCAGCAAGCCCATTTGGTGGATAACACTTAGACAGGGCACTCTTGCTCCTGATCCTAAGGCGTTCTGGTAGCAAGAATCATCCTGGTAATTGTTGAGGTATGGTGAGCAGCTTTGGATATTGACAACCAGATGTGAATTACTCATGCTACCATCTTGGGGACAAATATAGTCACACATCTTTTATTGCATTTCTCCAGGGACATGTCCAGCCACCATTTCCCTCTGTCAGCAGGAAGTTCATATTTCTCCTTCTTGATCTCTCCTATCCCCACTCACACAATTACTTAAGCATCCTGGAGGCTTTTTCAGTCCCAAAGGTCAATCTCATGCCCAAATGCCAGTGGATAAAGAACTGGGAAGACTGATTAGCCTGCTTATGGGCCCCAGGTTACAGATGCCGTGATTCATGGCAGTTGAAAATGGTCCTGTGTGGTCTAGTGTGTGTTTGTTCAGTGCTTTGAGGATGCCCTTTCTCATCTGGATCTCCCAGGTCTTGGTACCATTGGTACAGATTCTTTTTTAAGTTTATGCTCACATATTCCCAACCAAATGATCCCAGAACATAAATTCTGTGCAAGAAGGGCTGTGTCTGGAGGGGTTTGCAGCCTCTGCCACTGTGCCAGAATGTCATCCTTGTCCCCTCCACCTCCACCTCCTTCTTCCATCCAGTGGGAGGTTGAGCCTGGGCCATCAGTCCAAACTCTTCATTCCTTCATTGTGATATCCTCTTTGGGACCCTCAGGCTCCTCTTCTACCAAGAGACCTCAGTTAAGACTTTTCCAACCTATTAGACAACTTCCCAATAAAATGGGACTCCAAAAAGGAAAAGGTGCCTGAGACACTTTTGCACATTTGCCCATTTGCATCCTCAGTGAACAGATATGCATTCCCAAGACATTTTTGTAAAGTGCAGTTTCATAAAGTGCTGTAAGATATAGTACTGCTCTCCAGAGTCCCAGGGCCTCCCCACCTCACAGCAGCCTGACCGAGAACACTAACACTGACTGCCCCATGACTGCTCCCTGAGCCCCCAGAGAGCCTGTCCAACCTGTGGAGTCCACTCACACTGCTAGGGGACCCTTAGATCCTCTTGTCAAAAAATATTGTCAGTGTCACTGGGCATCATGTTACATTTTTGGCCAACTCAGTACCTGGCACATAATAGGCATTCATGGAATACTTGTTGAGTTAAAAAAAAAAAAAAAGAATGACTTGATTGGATGGAGAACTCTGCCTGAGGCTAAAAGGGAAAAACAGGAGGTGGGTGGGTGGGGCTGGGGGTGAGGGTTGGGTGTGCCATAAGTAAATATAAGTGTTGGGAGTGGCTAATGTCAATTTCACAGATGAATTAAAACATTTGATAACCCTGTAAATAGACTACTGTATGTTTATATAAATGGCACACTTAGCTTGTAGTTATAAGGTGCTAAAATAACTGCATGAAAAATGAAAGAGTGCATCAGTCAAATGGTTATTTTGCCTATGTGAAAGCCAAACAACCGATTGGACTGATTTTTTTCTCCTCTGAATTGACCCTTTGTTTTGTGCCCCAACACTGCGGTGCAAACTGCCAACTGAAGCCAATGCTGACTGTTGTACTGATTACAGCCTTGCCCAGGTTCCTGTGTGAAAAATGGAGCAAAGTAAATTTGCTAAACCATGATACCAGCTCAATAAACATTTGTTAAAGTGATTGATTGGGGTTGTTTAATCATTGATGTTATTATTTCTTCTTCCAGGGCATTACATAAGTGATTGAAGGGGGAAATGAGGAGAATAAATATGAATAGTAGGTTCTATTTTATAATCTCTCTAACTTAAAGGCAATTTTTTATCGTAGTAGAGAAAGGTACATTTATATATCTGTGTAAATATGTACTACTTAAGGAACCTGTGGTAGGCTGAACAACAGCCTCCAAAGATGTCTAACCCTAGGCACCTGTGAATACACTACCTTCCATGGCAAAGGAACTCTGCAGATGGGATGAAGTTAAGGGTTTTGAGACAGGGAGATTATCTGGGTTATCTGGCTGAGCCCAGTGTAATTCCCGGTCCTCATTAGAGGGAGGTCAGAGGGTCATGGTCCTAGAAGATGTGCCAGCAGAAGCAGGGCTTTATCAGAGAGAAAGATCCGAAGATGCTACACTGCTAGCTTTGAAGATACACAAAAAGTCCCCAGCCCAGAGAATGTAGGTGGCTTCTAGAAGCTGGAAAAGGCAGGGAAACAGATTTTTCTGTAGAAACTCCTTAAGGAATACAGCCCTGTTGATACCTTGATTTTAGGCTTTCTGCCCTCCAGAGCAGCAAGATAATAAATTTATATTGTTTTAATCCACTAAGTTTATGGTAATTTGTTATAGCAGCAATAGGAAACTAATACAGACCCTATTAACTGTCTAGCAGAGAATTCTCTAAATCTGCTTAATAAATGTATTCTAGTATGAACACAGTTTATTTCAACATTAAATATTATGGAAAAAACCCAAGCTTATTCAATTATAATCCTCCCACAAAAATGTTATTTGTATCCCTCATGTTGTAGATGACTGGTTTTTAGCTGATGAAGAATTGAAACAATGAGTAGAAGGGGAAGGTCTGCCATCCTGTTGGCATTGACTTGGTTTCGCATTATTCGTCGTCCTCAGTCTTTTCAAGCTGCTTGTCTATTTTGAGTTGTCTTGTTTAGTTGAACTTAGGTACTGTAATTCATAAATATACTTAACTGGATACAAGTAAGGCACAAAATGTCAACATATACTGCCCACGAAAGCTGGGATCACTCTGAGACCTTCCTTTGAGACACTGCTAGAGATACTTCTGGCCTGGGTGACAGGATGGAGATTCAGAGGAATGGGGTAGCACAAATTTGTCATCACTGCTAAAAGACACTTTAAAAATTTTTGGCATCTCAAAAAATTGACCTATGGAAATCTGGAAAGCAGAACCTGCTTCTGATGTAATATTATTTTAGAGCAGTCTCTAAAGAGCCTTTTCATGTCTGAAAACTCTTATGTGAGAACATTTCTCAGAACCAGTTCAAGGTACTGTCAGGATTGATCTCCATTTCTGCATGCATGGAAAGGAAGAAATTGCAAACAGGGAAAAGCCAGGTGGTGTGTACTGTTTAAGTGCCTTGTAAGAGCATCAGAAAGTGAGATTCCTTTCTACAGAATGATGAAATATAAAACAAACTCATTGATCGGTAACATCAGAGGGATGGCCTTTGCAGAGGGGTCCTTCATGGAGTCTAAACACACAAAGAGCATGATTATCAGTTCCTTTCAGCAAGGTGGGAAGCTCTGAGGGAGCACAGAGACAGACTCTGAGATGCTGTTTGCACCAGTTTCTAGGCTTTGGCATTGGTTATGATCTCTGCTGTCTTCCTTTCCACGGTGTAGGTCCAATTTCCTCACCTCCCACCCAGCAATGTGTCTGGCTAACTTCCACAGCTCCCTCAGGACCCAACTTACCTTTTTCCTTCCAAAGAGTCTGCCCTGCAAACTCCAGCACCCAGCAATTAGGTTGGGAGCTCCTCTGGCTGTTAAGACCAGCACTTGAATTTGCCCTATTATAATACATTTCTATTAGATAATAGTGTGTATAACATACTTAGCCATCTCCTTACCCAGACGGTAACCTGATTAATGGGAAGGACTGCATCTTTTGCACCTTGCATTCTGTCTTAGCATAAGACATGGCACATAGTAGCCATTCACGAAATCTTTGTTGAATGAATGAAGCATAAACAGTCTTTATATATATATATATATATATATATATATTTGGAGCAAAGACTCTTTCACCTCCTCCTGCTCTTCTCCTCCTCCTCCTGCCCTTCTTTCTCCTTTTTCTTTGAGTATAGCTGATATTCACTCACTGAATAGTCTAGAATTTCAAGTGAGCAATGGTGGGGGAGGGGTGGCAATGTCAGATGGAGAGTTGTCACTCTGGAGCCTCTACCTTGTCTTTTCCTTCTGCCTCCCACACCTCAGGTAGGCAGACAGCAACTTTCCAATGCCAGTGCCCCTCTGTGCAAGGCCTCCTGCTATAGCATCTGTTCACATCTGCCCTTTTTGGGCAAAACCCAGGGTTCTGGGACTCTTCTGAATTCACTCTCTAAAAAATCTCTCCTTGTGCTAGTTTCCTAGGACTGTTGTAACAAATTACCAAAAACTGGTGGCTTAAAACAACAGATACTTATTCTTTCAGGCCAGAAGTCTGAAATCAAGGGGCCAGTGGGACCATGTTCTCTCTGAGGGCTCTCGGGAAGGATCCGTCCCACGGCTTTCTCTTAGCGTCCGGTGTTTGCGGCAATCCTTGGCTTGCAGCTGCCTCCGTCCCGTCTCTGCCTCCATCTTCACAAGACGTTTTTTCTGTGTGTCTGCACTTGTGTCTCTTCCCCTCTTCTCACAAGGACACTGGTCGTATGGGATTAAAGGCCCACCTTACTCCAGTGTGACCTTATTTTAACTTACATTTTAATTATATGTGCAAAGACCTCATTTTCAAATTAGGTCACATTCACAGGTTCCAAGGGTTAAGACTGCAACGTATCTTTTTGGGGAACACAATTCAACCCATAACAGCCTCTTGCCCCAGAGGTCCGCTCTCAGTGTGCCCAGCCTGGGACAGCCTTTGAGATGCGTCTTGGCTCCTGTGGCTGTTGCAGTCAGTCTTGACCCAGACAAATTCAGGGGAAGGGAAGCTTATGGTAAGAATACACATTAAAAATCAATAAGTCACTAACATCCAAGGACAGGAGCTTCCTAGGGCTGGAAGGAGACTCCTGGTTTCAGGAAGCTCTGTGGACTTGAGCAGCCAGAGGTGTGGACATCCCTTCTCACGCTCTGTCATTAACACACCTTAGCCTGATGGTGAATCTTGCTTTTTTTCCTGCCTCACAGCAAAAGTGACATCCAATCTCCAGTCTCCAATTCTGATTCAGCTCCCTGTCCCCCACCCCTGCTCCAACTGCAGCTTGTTTCTGATTTGGCTTTTCCAGGCCTGATTCTTCCTTGTGACCGTTCAGCTCTGTGGTCCACCATGAACTGATACATTCTTCTCACGTTTCTAAGTTCACATGCTGTTCTGGACTGAATGCTTGTGTCCCTCCAAAATTCATATGTTGAAGCCCTAACCCCCGATCTGATGGTATGTGGAGGTGGAGTCTTTAGGTTTAATGAGTTCATGAGATGGGACCCCATTATCAATTAGTGCCCTTATAAGAAGCAGCAGAGAGATCAGAGCATTCATCTCTCTCTCTCTCCACCCACCGCCCCATGTTAGGATACAGTGAGAAAGCAGCCATCCTTCTGCAAGCCAAGAAGAGAACCCTGACCAAGAACTGAATCTGCTGGCACTTTGATCTTGGACTTCCAGCCTCCGGACTGTGAGAAATAAATATCAGTCTCTGGTATTTTGTTACAGGAGCCCGAGTGACTAAGACACATGCCTATGGAGAGAGTCCAGGTGGCTTGGGCCCTCTGTCGGGGGCAGGCTCCAGGACAGGCCTTGCAAGGGTCAGGTCTTCAGTGGTGGCTTAGTGTGTTCATCTCCCCTGGTGCCAGGGCTGGGTATGCACTTGCATTTGTGATTGTGTTGCATTTCAGCAGCAGGCAGTGCTCTGACCCAAAAGGCCCCCTCTGTAATGGGGACATCTAAAGCTTGACTGCAAGCCACTGAGACTCCCTGAGGCTTCTCCAAACACAGCAAAGAGGCTGCCCCTGGTTCTTCCAGGATGGAGTCCTCACCAGGTTAGGGACTGTGCAAACTCAGAAATTCTCAGTCCCCTTACAGGCACCTCTTGCAATTTTCTATGGCAGTTTTGTGCTGGTGGAGAGAGGCTCGTTGTCTCCTGACGTTGCAGGATTGTGCATTCATGGAGGGCGGGAGTCCCAACAGACTCAGGACACTCAGTGCAGCGCTGTCCCCATGTGTGCAAGCCAGAAGATCAGAGGGTTTATGCTTGTTTGTTTATTTGTTTTTAAGCTGCCGAAGCACACACACACACACTGCTTCATAATGAGTAGAAGCAGCCAACATATGGCTCAGAGATCTCCTCTGCTGAACCTGTTCCAACTCAGAGACGTAAGAGCCGCTCCTAGAGTGCGAAGAAACCCCTCAGCTCATGTAACTGAAATTTTAAGTACCACTCAGGTCTGGTTTCAAGTCTGGCAGTAAAATAAAAATCTTTCTCACCATTTCACAGATTGGGTCTCCCTGGTATATTTGAAATTAGTGCAGCTAGCTGAGCGCTCTAATGTTTCTGGGTATGAAATGAATAGGGTAATTCAGCCTCACGGCCCAACAGCCTCCCGCTGGCCTTCACTTAATCACAGCTATGGAAGCGTTTCGGCTTCGCTGGCCGCATGAGGACGCTTGATTACCACGGGGTACGGAAGTATCAGTTACACTTACCCGAGACAGAATGTTGACTAAGCTATAACACACAGCGCTATAAATTTTTTAAAGCCATCAATGGGAAAAAACTTGTTTACTCGAATCTTCTAATCTGCCCATTTTAAAGAAAGTTGCTCACAGCACAGTTTGCCTGTGTCCCACGTTCCAACACAAACAGAACTGAGAGTGTCAGATTACCAGAAAGAAGTCCAGTCTAGTGGATTTAGGGAAAGCATGTGGACTCACAGAAAATAGTCAGGAAAGGGTGAAAGAGCAAAAACAAGACCTCGCAGCAATAACGTCACATGCTGGGGCGACTCTGCTGGGCTTTCTGAAGGACACAGAAAATAGTACGGTGATAGTCCAGTGCAGTCGAGGAGATAAGACGGAACTCAGGGAAAACCCAACAGCAGTAAAGTGTGTGAATGACATTTTAACAGAGAGCAATGGAACAGCTATTTCATGGCAATCCTGGGCTAATTGCCAAAGCCATCTGTCAGCAGTAATTGCTCTGCATGGGGGCATGGGGGACATTGCTAGGCTGTGAGGGTCAGAGAAGTAGGGCTTGCCCAGGGGTGGGGAGGAGTGGGGGGGAGTGGGAGGGGGAGTGGGTGGGGGTGGGAGGGGTGGGGAGGCGTGGGGAGGGGTGTTGGGGTGAGTCGGAGGTTGACGGCGGCAGGGAAGGGGTCTTTCGGGCAGGCCAAATGCAGTGGGCAGAGGGCACAGAGGGGAAGCAGATGTGTTCAGGAAAGGCAGAAAGTGTGTGGGGAAGTTGGGAAAAAGCTCAGATATTTGGACTTCTTGTTTTACAAATACCCTGAGAGAAACAGGAGGAAAAAAAAAATCTATTCTAAAAGCCTGGGTTTTGTAATAACTGCTGACTATTTGGGCTTATTTACCGCAGATGTGTTTAAATGCATGCTTTATTGTAAAACTTCAAATAACATACTGTATAACTACACTGTGATAAAAACTATAAAAAGACATCCGAAATTTTAAAGGCCAATTCTTGTACCATTTCTCTGATAGGTCTTTTTATAGCAGGTCTTTTTTTTAAAAAAAATCGTAGAAGGAAATATTGCCTTGTCCAAAGTGGTTTGAAATATCTCACATGGGAAGGTTTCTCAATGAGAAAGCAATTATAAAATTATGCTCAAGTTTGCCTCACTGCTGTACTTCACTAGAAATAAAGCTTCTTGCTGAGGGAACTTCCCAGAAACCTCCCCAGTCCTACAACAGAACTTCAGAATGTGACCTTCAGCTGGGAAGGCAGATGGTGGTGGACCCGGGGCTTGTGTTGGTTTACGAAGGGCCCGCGGTGGGGAGCGTCTTGTGGTCTCACTCATCCAAGTTTAACTGGCTGCTAGTGGACAGACCTCACGCATAACGGCCCCAGAATCCCCAGAACCTGCCTGTCATTTTAACCCTAAGTCAATGTCCTTCTTCTAGCTAACTTTGCAAACAGTTCACACACAGCTTGTCGACAAGAAGGAAGGAATACAAATGTCACCTCTGCAGTGGCTGTAACTGCCCTCTTGGTGTCCCTGGGCACTTCTGCCCATGCTGGTATAGCACAGAGATGACTCAGTGGGGTTCAACTATACCCAGGAGGCATGTAGGCAACTTTCCCAAAAGCTGAGCCTGGTCAGCTTCAGAGCTCTGTCCTGGCCCTGCCCTTTTAGGAGGTCACATATCAGTTTTACAAAGCCCATTGAGATGGGAGCCCATGCAGATCAGTTTTACAAAGCCCATTGAGATGGGAGCCCATGCCCAGAAGTTCATGTCTGACTGCTGAATGCGCCCCATTGTGGCTCTGTATATGTCTTTGCTGCCAGCGGGTACTCTGTAAAAGGCCTGTTTGTATATGCTAATTGAAAGGGCTTACGTGTGACAGAGCTGCTGGGTTCTGGGGAAGCAGGATTGAGGAGCAGCGTTTTCTAGGGCCCAACCGGCGAGCGCAGAGGCTCGACAGTCAGGTATTTGCAGAGAATAAGGGAGGAGATGAGCAGGAGAGCAAGAGACAGACCACAGGGGAGGGTAGGCCAGGTCATGGAGGTCCCCCTTGGAGATGGGGGTGATGAGGGGGACTAGGAGGACACGAGCCGGGCTGAGCGACCTGCACAGGTGCTTCTGTGGAGCCGGGTGCATCCGTGTGTCTTTCTGGATTCTTCACTTCTTCTCCCACAGGTCCTTAATGCCCTGGACTTGAATGCATTAACCAGTCTTTTGTTTTCTGTATTCTGATGCCTTGACACGTGGGGCCTGCAAATGAGCCTCATATTGTCTCTGAAATTATATATTTAAGGCTAAATAGCCCGAAGAATCTATTTTCTTAGCTATTCAATGTTTGGCCTGGGAGCAGAAAGTAGGTGAAATTAAGAAGTCGATTTGAGATCCTTGACCTAGAAGATCCAGGCCATGAATGGGCTGGACTCAGGTGGCCATCCTGAGAGAGGCAGGGACGAGAACAGTCTAACACTTGTTAAATGATTATTATGTGTCAGACTGTTCCAAGGACTTCGTGACATTTCATCCTCCAAACCAACTTGGAGGGAAATACTACTGTTTCCATTTTTAAGGATAAGGAGTTGGAGGCATATAGATGATGAACAACGTATCTAAGCTCACACAGCTGGCTGCGTGGCAGGGAGCAGGGTTCAAATCCAGACGGCATGGCTTCAGAGGCTGTGTGCCACCACGACACTATCTAGTACAGTAGAAAGAAGCCCTTTTGGGGAGGCAGACAGACCCCATGCACGAATTTTGGGCTTATCAATTATTAGTTGTGGGACTTTGGGTTAGTAACTTGACCAGCTATGATACAAGGGTCCTTCTGTAATATAAGGGTGATAATATGTATCCGCTTTGTCCATCTGTAATGTAAGTGTGCCAATACGTATCGAATAGGGCTGTTCTGACGGTTGAATAAGGTAATGATTATGAAAACGCCGAGCACCGTGTCTGGTACATAAATGAGTGGCAGGTAAATATCAGTGTCCCTTTTTATTCCTAAGCAAGACATAGCTGGTCATCGCACTATTACTCTGCACTGGCCATCCCGTAGCTGCCGATACCTGAATTATTCTCCATGGGTAGAGTCAAGAAACTAGAAAGTGTGTCACTAGCAAGGCTTGCTTCTGAGGAAAGGTGCAGGCAAGTATGCTCTGGCGTGCTCATGGCTGTTCAAATATGGAACTATGTCCGCATGGGTTGGTAATTTGATGTTGTCCTCAGCCTCACCCAGTGGCCCTTGTCAGTCCGAGCACTTGATTTTCTCTGCAGGGACACCTGGCCCAGGCCAGGCCTCCAGAATGCTGCTCGCAGGCAGGGGGCTGTTGTGCACCCTGGTCAGACAGTGCCAGTGCTGCTCTGGGTGTCCAACACCCAGGAGGTCACCACTGCAAGCAGGAGCAGAAGAAGGGCTGGGCTGCGGCCCTCAGCTGAAGACCCCAGGTCCTTGGGTGCGGGCCAGTAAAAGCAGGAAGCATGTGCCGGGCATTTTGCCATCCTTTTACGTGCTTGAGGATCAAAGAGGGAAAGAGAGCAAGCTGCAGTTTTCCCTCCCTCCTCTCCTCCCCTCTCCTCATCCTCACTTTTGAAAAGTGACCTCTTAAGAGGCAGGTTAACATTTCTAGACCCTTAGCAAAAATGAAAATGTCTGTGTTTGTGAAAATATTATTCCAAAGTGGATTTGTGCCACATTCATTTGACCTGAGAGATAAAATCACCTCTCTTGGACTTAAATCAAATTGCATGTGGACTGTGAATCATAACTGCTTGCAGTTATAAGGACCACTTCTTGCAAACACTCTACTACAATTTCCATCTGTTCTGGGACCACCCGGTCTCATTGCCATTTACTATCAGTCTGGATACAATTGTCTTCGATTAGATCTTTTGAAAACATAGCTGTAGTTTCCTGTGAGCTGAGCCATGAAGCCAGGAGGCAACTTAACAATCACATTTGAGCTGTCACCATGGAGCATAGTTAGGTTACTTTGGAGTTGGAGCCAAGGCTTTATCCACTTTGCTATGGGCATTTGGGAGAAGCCTTCTGAGATTTGGCAAACTCAGCTACAGATTGTTTATGAACCATATTTATCACACCACTTTCAAAGAGAAACACCCGAATCATATTTCCTTTTATATGTAAAAACTGCATAGCTAGCCAAGTAATTCTTTATGCATACTCTTGGTTTGCTTTCTCAAAAATCCTGTAATATATCCCATTCTACAGATGAAGAAAATGAGATGTAGCGGCATTGATTTCCTTGCTCAGTCACGGAATTGTAAGTAGAATTTTTCTATACAATATTCTGCCCTTAACTGAATTCCTTGAAACTGAGGAATCATAAATAAATCACCTAATAGTTCCTAGGAAGTAGAAATCCTTTGAAATTATTTTGATTTTGTTTTCAAAGAGAAGGTTGATTAATCCATATTCACTTCCCTAAGACGTTGAAAATCTAAGAAGTGGGCATGTTAAGTTTGTAAGTGGGGCCGGGTGAGGTGGCTCACGCCTGTAATCCTAGCACTCTGGGAGGCCGAGGAGGGTGGATCGCTCGAGGTCAGGAGTTCGAGACCAGCCTGAGCAAGAGCGAGACCCTGTCTCTACTAAAAAAATAGAAAGAAATTATTTGGCCAACTAAAATATATATAGCAAAAATTAGCCGGGCATGGTGGCACATGCCTGTAGTCCCAGCTACTCGGGAGGCTGAGGCAGTAGGATTGCTTAAGCCCAGGAGTTTGAGGTTGCTGTGAGCTAGGCTGATGTCACGGCACTCACCCTAGCCCGGGCAACAGAGTGAGACTCTGTCTCAAAAAAAAAAAAAAAAAAAAAAGTTTGTATGTGAAGGCTTGTCATTTACATAGAGTGTAAGAACTAGGAAAGGCCTTAGCAATTAGTTAGTCCAGTTTTTCCCATAGTATGTGTCTGGGGATGCTGATGTTATGCATTAAAAGAATTTCATGAGCAAATGAAGTTCAGAACAGTGACTTAGACAGTTAAATGGGTGTGTTTACTGTAGGGCTATCAGGGGTTTTAACAGACTGACATATTTGTGACCAGGAGTGTATTGTTAAATGCTTAACAACTAACATTCTCTGGGGAGAAAGCCCTGCTTTGTAGCAGCTTCTGATTACTGTGGTGTAAATATTCCCGTGATGGCCAATTTCCAGCTACCAACATGACATCAATGATTGTGAAGCTGGGGAAAGATTTGCAGCAGCAAACGATCACATAGTACTTCCACCAGAGAGGTAAACAGCTGCATATAACAAGGGCACGCACAGAGCAAAATGTAGTAAATTAATTAGAAAGTATTGTTTTCAGTAATTATTACCTTTTTAATAGAATTTATTTAGTCGTAAGTTCATATAATTTAATTTTTAATAATGACTGTATTTCACAATCGGCTTACAAAATTGCTAAAAATTTAACAATAGACTTTTGCAAGCTGGAACGAGCTGGCTCTAGCACACCATCACTTTTGATTCTCAAAAGGATCAGGAGAGTGAGAGTGGATTGTGAGTTGCTCCACAAAATTATTTGACCCAGGACTCTCTTCAGGTGGTATTTTATAGGACTTGTGTTCTGTAGAGAACACTTCAGAAAGTGCTGATCTAGACCAAATTTTTCTTTCCCCCTTCCTCATTTTTCTTCATTTTCAAGGCTCCTATGATTTCCTGACTACTCGCTGGGAGCTTAACATACCACGCTTCCACTAAATTCAACTCAATAAATATTTATTGGGCTCCTGTTATGTACAAAACGTTATGCTAGCACTACAGAGAACTCTAGATGACTAAGACTTAGTTCCTGCCTTTGAGGGGCAAGCTGTAGGACACAGGTACAAAGAACTACAGTGGGAAGCAACATACGGTTAGTGCCATAGGAGAGGTATAAGCAATAACTTTGAGAAGTTGAAGGAAACAAAATCACATCCACTTGGAGATGTTATGGTGGGAGATCCTGACGTCCAAAGGGGTCTGAGATTCAGCAGTGCCTCTTGCTTGGGACTGGAGAAGGTACAGGAAGATAGAGCGACCAGCGTGTGCTCCTCCTGTTCCAGGTGTTTCTATTCACTCGTTCACTACTTCATTCAGCAGACAAGGACTGGGAGGTTCTGGGGCAAGGCCAGTAAAGCCTACCTTTAAAAAAATTTTGCATGTTTTTGTTACCAGCTAAATTGAACATTTGTTCACATACTGGTTAGCTCTTTGGGTTTTCTCTTCTAATCAATTGCTTATTTGTATCTTTTGCTCGCTTCTTTGTAGACTCTTCTTTTTTGTTCTCTTGCCAATTTACAGGGTATTTTTTGTATATTCTATTATGTAAATTATAGATACTTAAAATGCCTTCTCCCAACCTATAACCCATGTGTTTAATTTGTCTCTATTGTCTTTCAGAGGCAAGGTAGTGTAGTGGTTAAACCCGGGGGCTCTCTATGGCTCCTACACTCCTGATGTGACCTTGGACAAGTCACTAACCAATCTGTGCCTGACTCCTCTACAAAATAGGGTAATGATAACTCCTGCCTCTTAGGGGTGTTAGAAAGATTAGAAGAATGAATACACATTAAAAACTTTTCTTTGTAAATATTACGCTTTATTAATTGATTCAAAATCTTTAACTTTGATTTCATCAAATCCGTTAGTTTTTACTTCTATGGTTTATGTTTTGGGGGAAGTTTTCTAGAAATCCCCCAACATTTTCTTCTATTAATGTTATATTTTTATTTTTACATTTATTCTTTAATGGTGTGAAGTAGGCCTCCAAATTTATTATTCTTTATTCAATAAGACAACCATATTTCTAAATAATCCATCTTTCATGAGAAATATACCTTATGATTTCTTTTGCCTTAAATTCTGTTTTCTCTAATATTAGTATTAGATTAAACATATTACATGTAATTATTGAAACTGTTACCTCATCTTTCTTTGATCCATATTGGACTGGTATATACTTTTCCATCACTTTTGTGTCAACTTCCTGTATTTTTGTAAGTATTAATAATTAATAATAATAAATGCTGAAGGTCTCTGTCTTTTGATCCATTTTAACTCACTGATATTTTAATAATAATATGTATAACATGAGATATGATATTATATAATATTCATTATTATCTTAGGATGTATAATATCAATGCCATCTGATTTCATCTTTTTCATGGCTTCTTTTTGTTTCTTTTTCTTCTTTTCTACTTTCCACAGTCTGTATGAAATTTTTCTTTTGATTGTTTAAAAATTTTACCATCTAATTTCATTTTTCTGCCATAAGTTAGGTGGCCTCTAATTTATTAGGTTATCTCAGGGTATTATCTATTATTTAAATAAATATTATGTAATTCCCTCTGAAATAAGGTCTTCTAATTGACTTTAATAAAAGTAAACTTTGTTTCATTTCTCTGATAGTTAAATATATGCAAATTGAAACCACTATCAAATGCCATCTTTTTTAACCTCAAAAATTGGTAAAATTTAAAAGTTGACAACACCCAATATTGGGGAAGGTGCATGGAAACAAACCCTGTTGACGGGGACACAAAATGGTACAAGAATTTTGGAGACAATTTGACAAATATCTATCAAAATTTTAAATGCACATGTTCTTTGACCCATCACTTCCACTTCTAGGAATATACCTAATGGATAAGGATTTTTATTAAAACATTGTTTATTATAGTAAAAATCCATATGCTTTTCAATTTTCTGTACTGTTTTAATTTTTTATTATGAATATGTGTACTTTTATCATTAAAAATGTACTATACATAAATTATATATATATGTGTGTGTATATATATAGAGAGAGAGATAGATAGATATTTGAAAAGGTGAGAAATGTAAAGATGTCACAAAGCCAAACAAAGAGTTTCTAATATCAAAAGTTTGGGAATCTCTGACCTAATGTATCACTTTAATTGTTTTCTAAATAATATTGTATTTCAAGGAAATAAAAATGGGGTTTTCTCTACCCTTATATCATCTTTCATGTGATACTTGAAAAATTCAATATATGGTTTTCAATATATATTTATTTCTATAGCTGGTTCTTTAAGCTAGGAGGAAGTTTTAACTGATTGACTGATTTCCCACAGTGAGTTAACGCAGCTGCAAGCAGAGCCTGGAGCCCTGGCTGGCACCGTCACCTCTGGGAGATGCTGCATTGCAGAGACACAGCACGGAGGTAACCGTGATCCTCCTTCCTCAGCTGTCACTCAGTTCTTTGTCTATCTGTGCCAAGAGGAATAAATCTTATCAGGGTTTATCAATAGCTTTCATTTATTTTTACTTTTATGGACTTAGTCCATTTTTGTGCTGTAATTACACAGTACCTGAGACTGGGGACCTGACAAAGAACAGAAATTTATTTCTCAGGGCTCTGGAGGCTGGAGTCCAAGATCAAGGAGCCGGCAGGGTTGGAGTCCCGTGAGGGCTGCTCTCTGCTTCCAAGATGGCCCCTTGTTGCTGCATCTCTCGAGGGGAGGAACGCTGTGTCCTCACACAACGGAAGGCACAGAGGGCAAGAGGGTGCTCCCTTCAACCCTGAGCCCACCTATAAGGGTCCTAATGCCATACATGACTTAATCCTCTCCCAAAGCCATGCCTTTTAATAGCACCACAATGGGGATTAAGTTTCAACAGGAATTTTGGAGGAGACACAAAAATTCAAACTATATTATGGACCATTCAAATTGTAACCATCAGCCAGGCATCCACATGGCTTGGTAATCGATGAAATTTGACAATTTTAGTGGCCTTCTATTAGAAAAAAATTGTATAATATTTCATGAAATGATAATTTTGCATTGCATTCCTGAAACAGACCTAGAAGCCACAGAATGAAAGCAATGGGAAGCGTGGGTTTGGAATACGCCAACCAGTTGAAGCCATGTTCCTGAGGTCTGGAAGCAAGGACTCGGTGATGGAATTCACAGACTCAAGAGGGCTTTGCAACAGGGTGCCTAGGCAGCCCCCATTTCCAGCATTGATTTATGTTCCGTTCAAACAAAACATCTTGCTTCCTGAATGCTGCTTTGGCTTAATTCACCAGAGTAGCAATTCTTAATCCAAAGCAATCAAGAAGAATTTGCTCAGTGGTCAAATAGCATTTTTCTGAGTGCTTGGAAATCATGAAGGTCCACTGTTGGACAATATTCTACAGCAAACAAGGCAGAGGTGTCTGCAGGAAAGAGGAAATCCAATAAATGTATCAGACAAAGCCAGGGTCAGCACAATTCATCCACTTTACAATTGTCATTCCAGTCTTGTCCAGAGGTGGCAGATGTAACTTTGGTTAATTCTCAATTTTTCAAGAATATATTATTTACTACTTCCTCTATGCCTCCAAAGCACTTGGTACATATTTTCATCAATGTATTAACCACGTTCTGTCATAATTAGTCATTTATCCATCTAGTTTTGCAGATAGACTTGAAGTTCCTTAAGGGTAGAGATTGTGTCTTCATCTTTATTTTTTCAAAGCCAAATGCAATGCCTGGCATATATTGGGCACTATACATTGTCAAAAGAATAAAGAGATAAAGTAATGACTAAAGTCTACTTATATTCTGATGACACAATTACAAGATACTTTGAAAGAATAACTGTATCATTCACCAGTGCAAAGATTCAAAATGTTGGAGACAAGACACAGCAAGGGGCTCTTTTCTGGAGAGCAAAGGGAAAAAAAATAATCATCTTTAGATTTAAATAAATCAAAGGCAGTTTCCATTCTAATCATATACTACTTAAATTCCTGGCCACTAAGGCAACTGAAATGTCAAAGATATTTCAAATTTGCATTATGTAAAAATATATTCATATAGCTGTTAGGGATGTTAGCAAATTGACAGAAAAAGTCAGTGTCATTGGTCAACTTAAATTCTTTCTTTTTGTTCACAAAACTTTGCTATATGGGAGGAAATAATTTGTATTCTTACTCACCTTGAATTATTAACCCCAGTAATTTAAGTTTACAGAATGTACATTTCATATTTCAAATTAATGTAATGAACAAAATAGTGCCAATTATAATCCCTATGTTTCAACTACTCCCACTACTCATTTATGTAGTGATAACTTAGAAGAGTTTATATACTAATGACACTTTCGTAGGGTTATGTATCTAGATGGACTTATATTTCGAGTGAGAGGTAAAACATCATTTTTCAAGCCAGTAGGGAGGAATTCATTTGAATTGGTAGGATTTTAGGAATGGTTCTTTAGGAAATTGGGTATAACTTGCTAATAATTTTTAAGAGAGTTGGAAATAATTGGTTAATAATTTCTAACAAAGAGAGAATCCCTGGGCTAGATGAGCAGTTTTCCTCATCTGTTGAGATTCCGTGTCAACATTTGCACCGCTCACATATCACGGAGATTTGGGATGGGGGCCAGTGCAGAAGTGCAGTTATAAACACCTGCCCCACAGCATCTTAGAAGGTCAAGGTTAGGACCCAAGAGAAGTAGATGAAATTAAGATCATAATCAATAAGGGCAGGGACTTTCATTTCTTAGATGTAATGGGGACATCATTTATGAAAAGACTGTGTAGGGTTGTTTGATATGAACATGTCCTTGAGGACCTAAAGGAGAGATGGGTGGGCTTGGGAAATGGTGCAGGGAAAAGAGCACCTGGTTCAGAGATCAGCTGACTGTTCCTCCCCTCCAAATTTAGGGATATCTTAAAAAGTGGGAGGAACACCCTAAGTGGTAGCCCTTGGATTCCTAGGAGTGAGCAAGGGCTCCACCCAACATGAGATGCTGCTCTGTGGTATGACAGGCATTTTGATGTTCCCACTGTAATGCAATTCTGTTTTGGTAAGATTCTGGTCATCTTCTACAGCCGTCTCGTAAGCCAGATTATTTCCCCCAGCCCAAGATGCTACTAAGCTTAGGGGACCTTCAGATATCTAGACAGGTAGAAGTGGAGGAACGACCTTCTAGAACTGTTCCTAGATAGGGACTGGAAGATTATGTATCCCTATTATAGTCACAGTAGGACCCCAATACTGGAGGTAACTTGAGTGAGTTCCTTGCAACTGAAGAAGTCTAACCAAAGCATGCATTTTTGTATGTGGCATCATTCCTGGTGTCCAAATTATATTTGTTGACTGAAACCAAATTAACTTTGATTTTCTTGCCTTTTCCTCAAAGGAATAGAACTTGTGAGGGAATGTTGCTGCTGCTACTCCTGATAGCAAAGACACTCTAGTTAAACAGCATTTTAAGATTTTAACAACTACTGTGAGGTAAATAGGTAGCTACAGTTGCATATTCCAGCCAGGTAGTCTCCCAAATTCTCAGAAGTTATCTAGGCATTCAAATTAAATTTAGCTGAATGCAAACACTCTTCCCTGCTTTGTTTCAAAGTCTTGCATAGGAAAAAAATAAAACAAATAAAAGGACTTTAAAACATTTCCCCTCTTTCTAGCTTTTGAAGCACCCCCTTCTATACATATTTTTCTAACTGGGATAGTTCAAATTAGCATAATTCTAATATAGTATTTTAGATCACTCCTTGAAATTGGTTCTCTTAAGATTAGGATTGGCATAGAACAAAGGCTAAATCTACTATATGTTTGATGCTGCATCCTCTGTAACAGAACTTGTCACTTACTCAATGTTAGTTGAATGAAAGAATGTTGGAGTTAAACCTAAGGCATGAAACCATAAGAATTCTAGAAGAAAATGTTGGAAAAACTCTTATAGACATTGGCCTAGGCAAAGAATTTATGAAAAAGACCCCAAAAGCAATCACAGTAACAACAAAAATAAATAAAGGGGACCTGATCAAATTAAAAACTTTCTGCATAGCCGAGGAAGCTATCATTAGAGTGAACAGACAACCTTCAAAATGGGAGAAAATATTTGCATGCTACACATCTGATAAAGGGCTGATAACCAGAATCTATATAGAACTCAGGAAAATCAGCAAGAAAGAATCAAACAACCCCATTAAAAAGTGGTCAAAGGACATGAACAGAAACTTTTCAAAAGAAGACTAATGGCCAAAAAGCATATGAAAAAATGCTCAACATCTCTAATCATCAGAGAAATGCAAATCAAAACCACAATGAGATATCACTTAACTCCAGTGAGAATGGCCTTTATCAAAAAGTCCCAAAACAATAAATGTTGGTGTGGATGCGGAGAGATAGGAACACTCATGCACTGCTGGTGGGACTGCAAATTAGTACAACCTCTATGGAAAGTAATATGGAGATACCTCAAAGAACTTAAAGTAGAAATACCATTTGATCCAGCAATCCCACTACTGGGCATCTACCCAAAGGAAAAAAAGACATTCTGTAATGAAGACATCTGTGCTCGAATGTTTATAGCAGCACAATTCAGAAATGCAAAGATATGGAAACAACCCAAGTGTCCATCAATATGTGAATGGATGTATACAATGGAGCACTACTCAGTCATAAAAAACAATGGTGAACTAGCACCTCTTGTATTATCCTGGATAGAGCTGGAGCCCATTCTTCCAAATGAAGTATTAACATCACAAGAATGGAAAAACAAGCACCACATGTACTCATCTTCAGATTGTTACTAACTGATCAACACTTATGTGCACATGTGGAAGCAACACTCATCAGTGTCGGGCAGGTCGGGGAAAGGGGGTAGGTAAATTCACACCTAATGGGTGTGGTGTGCACTGTCTGGGGGATGTGTACGCTTGTAGCTCTGACACGGATGGTGCAAAGGCAATATGTGTAACCAAAGCATTTGTACCCCCATAATACTCTGAAATAAAAAAAAAAGAAAGAATGTTGATTTTTTTAAATTGTGCCTGATCTTACAGATCCAAATGCCCAGTTCAGAGCTGTTAGTTTGGAAGGCTGTATATTTATTCCAGTGATTCTGCCATTATTCTAATCCCTTTTGGAATTCTCTTATTGGAATTCTTGTCTTAGACCAAGGCATGTGGTTTTGAAGGATTTATTGGTGGCAAACTTTGGTTTTGCGAGGGGATTTGCTATTTAGAAAATGCAAAAGGCATCTGGAGCGCAGTCTGGTAAATAAGTTGAGTAATCTAATTTTTTAATCTCATTCATATGTGATTAAAAGCTAACAAGACTAATTTTCTGATGCATTTTATAAACTATATCTGAGAGCAATTCCAAAACAGGAACTCCACAGATGTTTGGAAAACTGGTGGTACCACTGGAATAAGTGTATAATCTAGGTGGGCAACCGCCTTAAATGGAACTACGTTCTCTTTATGCATCTTGTAAAAAATCTTACAAAGTTTTGTTCCTAAAAAACAGAATTCCAAGCGGTCCTCATTCCATAGTCCGGGCAGTGCTTGTAGGTTATCGGGAGGCAAGTGCTGCTGCGCTCTGTGGTCACCTGGACCTGTGGTCCTGACTGCCGTGATGAGTTTGAGTTTGTGGCCATCCTTGTTGGTCCTTCAGCGCGGCAGAAAGGATGGTGTTAGCACCTTTGCTTCTTGAGCCAATTATATTTTAACTGGAATTAGAGTAATGAGCTTCTGTGCTACTTATTAACGTTCTACATGCTGAGATGAGAATAGCTTGAAGCTGTGGAAAAATGCTGATGTACTTAAAATAAAGAACCAAAATAGCCATATAAACAAACCTCAGGGAATTTTAACCAAGAAATTACTGCCAAATAAATCTCCGGCCAGTCAAAATGCTGAATATTTAATTTGAAAAGGAACTATATTTTTAGTCTCTGCCATGCTTGTCAACACTTTGCTGTAATAATAAACTTAACCATTCATTAAAAAAAAAAAAGAGATGGAAGTGACCATTTTCACAAGACCGGTTAGCCATCCCATGCATCAGTAGAAGCCGAAACGCACAACAGACTACTGACCATCACAAACACGAGGTCAGGGGCGTTTGTACTTCATACTGAGGAAAAGAAACATCTGCTGTCAGATGCCAGTTCCACCAAAACTGCTGGCTTCTGTGGCCCTTCCCCCAAGATCAAAAGATGGGCTGAAAAATCAAAGCAAACTCTGGTTGTATTTTATGGTAGTTCAGTAATCTCTTCTCTCTCTGTCTTCTCCTTTAGTGTTCATTTAATTACACTAAAACTCACTGTTGCGAGGTGGAAGGCTGAAGAAACTAATCAGAAAGTTCAGGCAAGAAGGCCATTAGAATATATGTTTTAAACATATTCTATGTTATAAAAACAATATACATCCATCTTAGATAATGTGGAAAATAAATCAACAATCAAGAAGAAAAATAAAAATCACTCATATCCTCAGCATTCAGAAATAATCACTGACAAAATTTTAATGTATTTCCTTCTTATCTTCTTTAAATGCATTATATGCATATAATTTAAAATAAAACTAAGGGTATCCACATAATTTTGTATTTTACCTTTTGCCTTTGGCATATTGTGAACATTTTCCCATGCTAATAAATAGTCTTCAAAAAGATAAGTTTTAAGGGCTACATGATAGCCAACCACATACATGGAACATAAATTTGTCACTGAAATTCCTATTGATACATATGTGACTTTTTTCCATTTATACATACCTATAATGAACACTTCTAACACATCAAAACACATCAATGTTTTGTGTAGTGTTTTGATTCTTTCCTTAGCTTACATTCTGAGAAGCAGAATTCCTAGGTCAAAAGGATTATGTAAATGTTAGGGACATCTGACTCCACCTAAAGCAGTCAGATAGAAATCATAAAAATTTGACTTAAAAGGCAGACAGACTATCTTATTCCATGGAGATGTCTTCAGCTGGAAGACGGGGCTGCAGCAGCCTTTTGGGGCCATGAGGACTGGTGAGGAAACAGAGAGAGCTGGTCTGCAAAGAGACGCCAGAGGAGGGGGTGAAGGCACGGAGGAAAGCAGAGGTGAGAGACCATGGGTGTGGGTTGGGGAAGGGAGAGAAAAAGAGATGGAGCAAGCAAGTATGTGGTTGCCAGCAGACTGGGATTTCCTATGCATGAAGTTCAAGTTTCATGAAATACTCCTCTTTTCTTGCAATAAGTTCCCCTTTTACTCAAGCTGATTGAAATGACTTTCTGTTTCTTACAACCAGATTATCCTGACTCAAACAATGGGATGATCAGTCTTCTGACCATGGCAATCTCAGGCACATGCTCTTTATTTGGCTAGCTGCTGGTCAATATATTTTTTAAAATAAGAAAAAAATTAAAACAAGAATGTATAACTGCTGAATATACCTTAATTTGAAAATGTTATGCTTTTTTTTTTTTTCCTATGGATAGGGCATGTTGGTCAGACCACATGCTGACATGTGAATTTGTTCCCACCAAATGAGTCATTTGAGATTTAAAAAAAAAAAAAAAAACCCACTCAAACACACCTTCCAATTGTTCTGGAGGATAAGAAAAAAAGGAGCTAGTTGGTCTTGGCTTGTACTAACAAATAGTAACCAAAAAATCTGGCTTCAATATATTTAAAACAATATTAGCTGTTCTGGCTACCCCTATGGGAACAGAGTTGTAATAAGCTGTACACTGGCTGGATTGGTGTGATTTTAACCTGGTGGGGGATAAAAAAATATTTGCTACATAGTCCAGGGTTGAAAGGGCAAGAGCAAAGTTCTCTTTCATTCACATTTTCCTGAGAAGGTCTCTGAGCATAGACGAGAGCAGCCCTGGGATGCGGCAGCTCGGACCCACTTTTGCTCATGGCTACCTAGACAGTGTACGTACTAGAGCTAAGACAAAACTCTGGGAGCCTGAGTGTCTTTGGCATTTGTTTTTATTTTGGAATAACAAAATGTAGGTGAGGAGAAGAGGATGTGAGTTTTGTAGGAGAAGAGTCTAAAGAGACAGGGCAAAGAAATAAGCAGAAGCCGTTGCTTCCCTTTCTCCATCTCCTTCCAAAATCGAAATAGTTTCACAGGCATGGCTTTCTGGGAAAGGACTCAGAGATGGTGTCTCAGTCTGTTTTGTGCTGCTATGACAGAGTACCCAGGTCTGGGTAGTTTACAAAGAACAGAGGCTTATTTCAAACAGTTCCAGAGGCTGGGAAGTCCAAGATCTAGGGGCCGCATCTGGTGAGGGCCTTTTTGCTGCATCAGCCCATGATGGAAGGCAGAAGGGCAAGAGAACACACCCACTCATGATAAAGAAGGCAAGAGAGGGCTGAACTCCCTTCTATAACAAAACCACTCTCGCAATAATGAGCCCGCAACTGTGATAGTGACATTAATCCACAGAGGGCAGAGGCTTTGTGACCTATTCACCTCTTAAATGTCCCACCTGTCAATGCTGTTGCTTTGGGGATCAAGTTTCCAATGCATGAACTTTGGAGACACATTCAAACCAGATGGAGATGTGTGTGTAGGAGGTTTATGAGGGTGTGCTCTTGGGAACACCGTCAGTGAGGGAGTAAATTAAGCAGAATTGAGAAGGGCAGAAGTTAAGGTGCAATACAGTTACAACAGTGGCCTCAGCTGATCCCACGGGGCTCCAGTGCTTGGATGGCCCATTGGAGTGATCTCAAATCGAGGCAAGGGGGGTGAGCCTTTATACCTCTGCATCAGCAACTAGTCATTGGATGGGGGTTGCTCCTGTGTGTGGGTGTGTGGGGGTAGGTGGGGACATGACTTTGGACAAGGCAGCTTCCTTCTGTTGGAGGCTTTCCCTGCGTCTCAACTATGAGCTGTTGGCAGCCAATACTCCTAACAACTAGAAACAAATGCCCCAGTGCTCAGGGGGGATCTGGGCAGTGCACTAGGCACTACCGTCTACACCTTGCACCACTTGGGTCCACTTGCTTCATGCAGTGGACTACAACTGGGCAAAGCCCCTGTAGAGTTCTAGTTAGCATTGATTCCTGGATACATCTACAGAAGGTAGGTTATTGGAATAAGCTACAGCCTCTGCCACTGTAGCTGGTCCTGGGGCTTCAACTCATGCATATTTTCTCTCCTACCAGCCACTCTTGATGCCTTTACCCTTGGCTGGCATCTGTCCTGGTCTAGGTGGCTTAACTGGTGGGGTGATCTGACCTCGTGCCCGTCTCAGGCTGTGGCTGATGCATTTGCCCATTTCCCATCAAAACCGGACAGGGAAGTGTGAAGAGATGCTTCGATGTATCACATGGGTGCCAAAAATATCCCTTCCTGCCCCCTTGTATCACTTCAGTGCCACCTCTGATGATCTGGGGTAGTGTGCCCAGGTGAGTTACAATGTCCAGGATGGTGACCCTTTCCTTGCCTGCTGGCCTCCTGGCATGAGGATCGTGAAGTCAGTGGGTGGCAGCTACAGTTTAAAGTTTATTGTGACTCTTACTTTGTTTTCTGGTGGAAGCACATTCCCTCTGGGGACTTGGGCTCTCCCGTAGCCAGTGGGTTCTGGGTCAGACCTGGATATCATCTGCTTCCTGATCATACATCCTTGATACACTTTTGTTGTGGAGTTTGAGCAATATCTTTATCAGCCATCCATCTCTCTTGCAGCCACGTCCCACCGCTTGTCACCGTAGCTCTTTCTAGTCAGGCCCTTCTGGATTCTTACCCACAAGAATTGCACTCACCTTGCTACTGATAGTTAAGCATCACCAACTTGCCTCTGTTATTTCAGTATCCTATTAACCTCATGACTATGAGGAATCCAATTGTGTGACTGCATTTCCTGCTGCCAGCCCCAGACTACAGAGGGCAGCTGCCATGGAGCTCCGTAATGAGGCTCACTCCCTTCTAACCAGCCCTGTCCTCACTGCTCAGGTGAACAGGCTTCTCAGCTGTATATGGCTGACCCATTCTGGCATGCACACTTCTAAGAGCCTCTTCTCTCCTTTGCTGTCTGCCGGAGCAGCCCTAGCATTTCTCCTGCACTTACTGTAAATATATCTTCCAAGAGGCCAAGAGCCTTCCTAGCAGCATGTTAGCATCATCTGCTGGGGTCCTGGCAAGTGTGCTGAATTTTGAATCACAAGAGTGCTTCCATATCGGTAAACCCTCCCACCCTTATTCAAGTTTATATTTAGTCTTCCTTGGTCCAGCACCTCAGGATCCAGCCCCAGGTGTGCCTTCCCAGCTCCTGCTAGCACAAGGTGGCTGAGTCCCAAAGCTGCTTTGGCATAGAGGCCCTTTCCTGCCTTCTCCAGCTCAGAACTTTGCATGCTGGCTCATGTGACCTCATCCTAATTATTGGTGTGATATCCAGGAAGGCAGGTGGGGAGAGATCCTGAGATGCTCACATGTTGTTTTTAAGTTATTCTATAACGTCGTCAAGCAAGCGGACAGTGTTAGTCTTAGCAGAGGGCAATAGGCTACTTCTGCAATTCCAGAGGATCCCAAAGGCTCTGGAAGTTTAAGGCTCTTGAGTGCCTCAAGCCAAATACCCGCATTCCAAGTCTCAGGGTCACACACATACTCTCAATTTTTCACATATAGGATCATATGATTTTTGCAATTCTGCAGAGCCTCTTTTTTCTATTTAAAAGTATTTCTATAGTATCTTTCTATGTCAACGCATATACATTTATGTTAGGTTAAACCATATGAAATGACTGATATTCAAATGTCTTGAACCTACAAAAATAGCACTGTAGTTAAACCTAGTAGAACCTGCTCTTCTGGCAAAATTCCCATTTACTTCATGGCTGTTCCATCTTTGCAGTTGCTTAGGCCAAAAACTTTGGAATTGCTTTTCCTCCTCTTTTTTCCCCCTCACACCTCACATCTGATGTGTCAGCAAATTCATGTACTCTACCTTCAAAACGTATCCAGAACCTTGTCACACTATGTCACCTCCATTGTCATTACTGTGACTCATCATTTCTCACCTGGGTTATTCTAATAGCCTCCTCCGTGGTCTCCCTTCTTCTGCTCTTATCTGCCTTCTATCCATTCTTGACAAAGGAGCCAGAGGCATCCCGTAAAACATAAATCAGATCACGTCTCTCATCTCCTCAGAGCCTTCCAGTGACCTCCCATGTCACTTAGAATGAAAGTCAAATTCTTTACAATAAGCCCTGCATAACCTGGCCTCTCCGAAGCTCCAGTTTACTTCTCTCCCCCTCATTCTTTCTTCTCCCACCCGACTAGCTTCCTTTCTGTTCCTTGGACACATTGGGCTTGCTCCTGCCTCAGAGCCTTTGCAGCTGCTGTTCCATAACCCTGGAATGCAGTTTTACTTGATATCCATGTGGCCCCCTCTTGCCTCCTCCAAGTTTTTACTCAAATGTCACCTTCCGTCGTCTCCCTATTCTAAATGGCACCCCCTTCGTGGCCTGTCTATGTCTATTCCCCTTCATTGCTTTATTTTTATCCATAGTGTTTCTCAATATCTAACATACAGTATATTTTCCTTACTCATTTTGTTTACGGTTTCTCCGCCACCCTTCCCCTGCCCCACTACAATGTGAGCCCAAGAAGGGCGGGACATTTTGCCGGCTCTGAAGAAACTAGAATAGTGTCTGACACACAGTGCTCTTCAAAAAATATTGGTTGAATGAATGAATAAATGGACCGTTTGAAATGACCTCATCTATACAGACCTTAAAGTAGCCGGTTCACTCACTGGTGGATGTTTGTTTTGATTTTGTTTCCATTACGAACAGTGCATCCTCCAGCGTCCTTGTGAAAGCACTTTTGGGGACAATCTTCTAACTTTAATGAAATTCACATTTCCCAAAAGAGAAAATGAAGTTTAATAACTGTAGCAGCACTAATAAACAGAATTTCATTGTTTTGACTTTATCTGAGGGCTGCAAGGTTTGCAAGGTAAACATGGGGGAAAGAGATGTCAACTGAAGAACCGCAAATAAATTTCCTTCTCAGAACGTTGAGGTGAGGTTTGGGCGAGGGCATGCCGAAGCACATTGAAGGAAATTTAAGAGGAAAGTTCTTATCTTTCTCCAGCATAATCCTTCCTCCTTCCTCTCCATTATTTACTGTCTTGGCAACGGCTGAGAAACTCTAATTTAACTTCCACTCCTCTTTAAGCCCTATTTCCATCCTCCATCATAAGGAGTCATAGAGTTGTGTCGATTCCAACGTTTATCCTCGCTTACATTTTCTTTCTTTTATATATCTCCCTTCCCAGTCCCTTCTCTGTTTAGGTCTTATCTTGGCTGGATCCCTCCAAAGCTAAAAGCTAAAAGAAAAGCTGAAAGAACCATTTCCCCAAACTATTTTGTCATACTCTATCCCCAGAAGGATTCCAGTTTGGAGTCCTCTTGCAGAGTGACACCCATGTCACCCCAGGGGCCTTGAGTGTGCAGGAGGCAGGTTACTGAAAAATAAATGAAAGCTAATGTTGTCTCACCTGCGTGAGTGATTTTGTTTATGAAAACACGTGACACATTTGTGGGGGAGCCTGGGAAATATTTGGGTGGAATTTAGAGGTGCCCAAGGTCTTGCACTAGCAGGGAGGGGCAATAGCTAATTACATTTAGATTGCTGCTGCTACTGTAGCAGCATCTGTGTCCTCCCCTGGTGAGTCTACATTCCATACACACAAGCAGAGACATTTACACGTCTTAAGCTAGTAATAAGGGCCTCTGAAGTATGTTTTATTTACCAACCCCTGCTTGTCAGAAGCAACTGGAAACTTCCTCATCTATAGTTTCAAGATGTTTGTAAATTCTTTTTTTCTTTATTTTAGATACTTCATACTTTAAGAATAATTTTTATCTCTAGCCAAGCGTGCAATGCCTTTCTGAATTTATGTTTCAGAGCGCTAATTCCTCCCTCTGGGTGAGTCTTATGTAAATAAATGATTATAGAAATAATTAAACAAATGACAAAATAAAATATTAAAGGGTACAAATGAAAAGACATAAAAATGTTGCGATCTGGGTGGGGCAGGGAATTGGAGGGGTGTGGGGGTATGCAGAAAAATGTTATGAAAGTATTTCAGTAAATGGTTGGGTAAGAAGACTGAGCCTGTTTAAGCCAGGGCTCAGCTTGTTGTCCTATGGCTAGGATAGTCTTGTCCAGTCAGTAGTGGCCAGTCCAAGGGCAAGATCTCTCAAGGGACCCACCCAGTTGCTGTGGCCAGCCAGAGGTGCTAATGCTGGACTTCATTGAACAAGTTTGTAAATCCAGGATAAAAAGATCAATGTAATATTGATACTGTTATGTAAGATATGTATGGGTAGCGATCATATGAATGTAATAAGTTTGGTCATTACTATGCTATCTTGAGTATGCTTTATCTGATTTTAAGATATGTGAGGTGAATAAATTGGCTTTACTATATTTTAAACTCTGAGTTACTATAGTAGATTGAATGCTAGGAAAGAATATAATTATTAAATTTGTTAAAATCTACCTGACAGGCATTTGAAAGACTTGAGCAATTCAGATGTATTAAATACATAATTGTAGTAAGAAATGTCTAAGAAAATTTTGTTAGGTATTTGAGAGAGGAAAACTTAAGAGTTAATTTAAACATTCGCCAAGGAATGTAAGAATAGCTCTTCTTATTTTTGGACAATTGCTATATTTCTAAATAAAAAAGAAATGAGATTTGCAAACTGTAAATGTTCATAAAAACTGAGATTCTTAATTTACAGCTTTAATAAATTGAATACTAATTTTAAGCCCCACTACAGTAAATGATTAGGTAAGCAGACAGAGCTTTTCTTCCTGGACACAAAAATTCTCTGACTTTTATTAATAAAAACTCAACTTATAATTCCCACTGTGATCTCAGAGACACAGAGTAACTTAAGTGTTTGAGATAGAAAAAGCTCAGGGACAATCTTAATTTAGTTGTTGTCACCTTTTAAAATCCCCCTTCAATATCCAGGTTAGCACAGTCTTCATTCCGTCTTTATAATCGTCATGTTCCATCATGCCTTACAGCCATCTTTGCTCCTTCTCTCCTTGGGGTGCCACCAGGGAGTAGGTATAAGCACAGGACTTCATTTTCCCTACCTAGAGAGGAGTTCATTGTAAACATCTCTCTACTCCTTTTCTATCTGTTTTATCTCTTTTATTTGCTTTCTCACCTTACTTCTCTCCTTCTGCAACTATTCCCAACAAGCAAGTCACTCATACAGCATTTCTCATGGCTCATACGAAGGTGTCCAGAAGTCACTTTGTGTATACCAGAGTTCCATATGAGGGGAACATGCCATGGCGGGGAAGGGGGCTATGCATTTGCAGTTTCTAAATGGGTCATGCTGTTCCTTGACTGTGATTAAAATGAACTTGCCCCTTCTTGTCTACCTCACTCCCCATTTTTTAAAGTTCACCCTTCCATGATTGCTTGAGTTTCTTGGGGACTTCCTTTTCCCCCTCTCAACATTATTAAAACTGGTTCATATTGCTGTATGTAGATATTTGGTATTCTATTCTATGGATACGCCGCTGTTACTTATTCATTTCACTGTTGGTGGAAATTTCAGGTTGTTTTCAGTCTTTTTACTTATTATGAACAATTACTGTTATAAATAATTTTATGCTCGTCTCCTGGTTACATGTGCAAGAATTTTGCTTGTGTCTCTAAGTTTCTAGGAGTGGAATTGATGGGCCAGCTCTAACAGGTGATGCTGAAGGTTGTACTGACTTCTACTGTACTGCACGCAGCATAGGAGACATCCTGTTGCTCCACGTCTTCATGAACACTTAATATTGCCAAGATTTTTAATATTTGCCAGTCGTGTGGGCCTGAAATTATGTATCATTGAGGTTTTAATTTTCATTTCTTTGATTGCAAATAAGCTGAGTATCTCTCAATGTTTATTAATATTCAGTTTTCTTCCTTAGTAAAATATTCATTTTGTGGCCATTTTCCCATTGGGTTATTTATTATTTTTTAAATAGACCCTGGCACATAGTAAGATATATATATATATACATATATATATTATTGATTCATAGGAGTTCTTTGTATATTCAGGATCCTGATCCTTTGTCAGTTTTATGTAGGGCAAATATCCTCTCCCAGATGATGGCATGTATTTGTCCCTCTCTTCATGATATTTTTTAATGAATAGAAATTCTTTTAATGTAATTTACTTTGTCAATATTTTCTTAATGATTGTCACCCTTTGAATTATGATTAAGAAAGGCTTCTATACCCTGAGATGATAAAAGATGTTCTCTTATTTTTCTTCTTAAAGTTTTTTGTAAAAATACTTTTTATTTTGAAATAGCTTCAAGCTAATAGATAGTTGAAAAGATAAAAATAGTACAAAGGAACCCAGTATATCCTATTCCCAGATTCACATATTGTTTACATTTTACCCCCACTTCCTTTTGCATTCTCTCTCTCTTAATTGTTTTCTCCTTCTCTCTTGAAACATTTAAAGGTAGGGTGAATAAATCATGGCCATTTACCCCTAAATACTTCAGTGTATATTTTCTAAGAATAGAAATGTTCTTCTAAAAGTTTAAAACTTTTGCTTTCCGCATTTAAATCCTTGATCCATCAAGAATTAATTTTTGAGTAAGTTACAAGAGAGAGCGCCAACGTAAGTTCTTACAGAGGTGTCTTGGAGTTTCACACTATCTGTGAATAGTCCATATCTCTGAATGTCACTTTTAATAAATACCAAGGTTTCACATGTGCATGGGTCTGAGTTTGGGCTCTTCAGTTTGTCCTGTTGGTCTATTCATCTATCCTATTAAGATAGACCACACTCTCTTAATCACTATAGCATTGTAGTAAGCCTTGATATGTTATTGTGGAAGTCTCTTCTACCTTCTTTGTCTTCTTTAAGACTGTTTTAACAGCCATAAACTCTTTGCTCTTTGATATAAAACTCACAATTAGTTTATCAATTTCCAAGAAAAATCATTTGGAGATTTTTATGGGAACATCTTTAAATCTATTATTAAACTAAAAAAGCAGGAGGCCAATTAGCCTGAGGTAGTCTTTGTCCCTTGAGTTCCTGTGTAACAAACTGCAACTTTACTTAGTATGTAAACAAACCTAAATCTAATTTAAGAGTATATATTTTTGTAACAAATAGCTGGGATTCAGCCAATCACAGGCCGCCAACTGATGGGACCATGCCCAAATAAGGCAAATGCCCTGCTGTAGCAAATCAGATGATTTCCCTACTTTGCTTCCATATTCAGCCCAGGAAAGCTCTCTGCCCATGTTCCTGGGTGGTGCTCTCTGGACCTCTTCTAGTTCTAAGGACTGCCTGATTCATGAATGGTTCTTTGCTCAGATAAAGTATTGAATTTAATTTGTCTAAAGTTTTTTCAACACTATAAATCAGTTTTGTAAGAACTGACATCTTTGCAAAATTGAGCCTTTTGATCTATAAAGTTAGTATGTCCCTCCATTTATTAATATTTAGGTATCTTAAAAATCCTTTTAATATATATCTATAGAATATTTTTGCTGAAAGATAGTGCACATTTTTTTGGATTTATGCCCAAGTATTATTATGTATATTTCTTGATATTATAAATGGTATTTTTAACAAAATTTAGAACTCTAAATGTTTGTTATTGGTTTACAGAATACAATTGACTCTTTCAAATTGGGATTATGTCTAGTAACCTTGCTAGAAGTTCTAATGTTAACAATTTGTAATTCTTTTCAGGTTTTCTATGCATACAATCATATGACTTGCATATAGTAACAATTTTGTTTCTTCCTTTCCAATGCTTATATCTTTTACTTCTTTTTCTTGCTTATTTAGGATGACTAGGACATTTAGAACAATATTGAGTAGTAATGAGAATGAGTATCCTTGAATTGTTCCTGATTTCAAAAGGAATAATTTTTAACATTTCAGCATTAAATAAGATATTTGCCATTGTTTTTTATGGATACATTTTATTACATTATGGAAGTTTTCTTCTATTCTTAGTCTATTGCATTTTGAATTTCATTGAATGCTTTTTCTGAATCTGTTAAGATGATCAATTCTCCTCTTTGATCTATTATATCAATTATGTTAATAAATTTTTTTCTGAGTTTGAACTAACTTTGCATTCCTAGAATAGACATTAATTATGATGTAAGACATATAGGATTATGTTATATAGAATTCAGTTTGTCAATATTTTGTTTAGGGTTTTTGCTTCTATTTTCATGCATACATTTTTTTTCCTGGTTTTGGAAAAAAATTATACTACTGTTATAAAATAAGGTAATGTTTCCTCTTTTTCTATTTTCTGGAAGAAACTTGGTAAGATTGCAATTATCTGTTCCTGAATTTTGGGAGAACTCACCTGTAGAGCCATCTAGGCTTAGAGTTTATTGTATTTTGGTAATATTTATCAAGCCATTCATATTTTCTATTATCGCTTGAGTTACTTTTTGTAATCTGTACTTTTCTAAGAATTTTTCCATTTAATCTGTTTCAAATTTATTTTTATAAACTTGTTTATAATATTCTTTTTTATCTTTATAATCTCTGCTACATCTGTGGCTTTGTTATCTTTTTATCTCAGTCCTAATCTTGTTTATTTATACCATCTCTCTTTTTTTTTTTATCAGTTTTGCTAGAAATTTATCCATTTATTAGTGTTTTTAAAGATACAACTCTTAGCATCTTGATTCTCTTTAATCAAGAGAAAATGTTAATCAACATTTTATCCTTTGGAATAATACAAATATGTCCTGATGCTTTACTTTCAATTACCTCTCAATGAATTTACATGCTATTATTGTCTGATATTTAATTCTGTGGTTTTTTTCGTTTTTCAATCCCTACAAATAGACAATCGTATCTCTAAGTTACTCCCCGATAGAAAAGTCATCACCTCTTTGGGTCTCATGTTAATTCTTCCAAGTCCTAAGATCACCTGCTGACTTACGCTGGCTTTCATAGTCCTAAGGAGCATGAACTTGGAGGATACCAAAACCATTTAAAAAATCAAGTTCGTGAACCTATTGCTATTTCTGAGAACTGTTTACCTCAGACAAATTTCCGCTTGATTGAGATGATCAAACAACAGCTATTCTCTCACCCTTTCCTGTTTTCATACTCTGACACATACTGTGTTTTCTTTCTAATGAAACAACTTTAGGGGAATTTTCTAGTACACTTGAAAACCTACTTTTTAAAATAAAGTTAATGAAATATTTTCTTACTGGGCTTTCGCTAGTTTCCATTGGTTCCCCTTTCCCTTCCTTGTGGTTAAAGTCTTGGGTCTTTATTGGCAAATAAAGTATTTGGGTAAGACATGAGATATTTGATACACGAAAACAAAGAGTCTCAGTAAATAATAGAAACATAGGCTTTACTTGTCAGAGTGCATTCCACGTGCTTCCTGAGTAAACACTTCAGAAAAATCCTTTAAGACAACAGACTCTAATCAGGCCAGCACAGCACAAAAAAAGCCAAGTAAAAGCTTAAGATAAGAGAGAATTATGACTATTCTCTCTAAAAACAAAGCTGTATTTTTGAAACAGCCTCTGTAGAGTCAAAGCAATTGAATTCTTTGTCCTTACAGTCCTGCTGGAAGTGAAGAATTACTTGGTGTGTGACCTAGGACAAGAGCAGGGACTTGAACCAAGTTGTCGGACTCCTAAACCCACGCCCTGACGAAAATGACGGTCTCAAAGGATCCCCAATGCATAAACTAGGCTCCATCAATTTTGGTCTAACTCAAAGCTTATTGCATGCCAAAATCATAAAACGGTGGTGGCGGGGAGCCAATCTGAGACCCGATGGAGGGACAATGCGGATCTTACCTGGAGGCAGCCTAGATTCACCGCAGAAGTCCTTGGGAGGGTTGGGGGGCTGAGGTGGGGGGTAACAACAAGTCTTTGGAAGACGTAGCTGCAAAGTCAAGCCATGACGTGGCAGTGATGGCCTCTGACTGAGAAAGAGAAGACTGGAGGGAGAAAGTTAATATGTGGACAAGGAATTTTGTTTGCAAAATCTACACTCAAAAATGATCTTTTTGACTTTTTAGAATCCATAAAATGAGTTTTCTAAGATTAACAGCCATCTCTTTGTTCAATAATGGGGAAATTTCTTCCATAAATATGCAATAATAGAGAATTGTTTTTCTTTTTGAGAATTCATAGTATCTCCAAATTTCAACCTCTGAACATTACCAATATTGCAGTATTTTGCTTCATCACAGAGTATATTAAGTTTTACTTTTCTCTTCTAGGAAGGGACCTGTTTTACCCACCCTTCTTGTTGTGGAGTCTGTCAAATGGAGGTTTGCGCCATATCTTTTGTAAACCTTTTCAGAATCCTTTTACAGCTTATCTTTTCTTAAGATTGAAGGCTGTCATATTTTTTCAAAAAAAAGTCTATGTTTCCAATAGAAAATTCATGTGGAATTTCCAAATGAATGCACAGTATTCTTTTTGAGAGTAGATATTTTTTGCTTTCTTTATAATAATCACTTTAAAAATATTTAAGTATTTTGTGAGGATATAAACTTTATGATTTTATATTTAGACCTATGATCATGTGTGTCCTTTATTTTAAATTTTATTAATAGTTGCCCAGTGTCAACTTTGTGCCAGGTTTTGCAGTTTTAAATATATTAATTTATTTGATCCTCAAAAAAGCCCCATGAATATGTACTGTCGTTATGTCCATTTTGCATGTGAGGAAGGCCAGGCACAGAGAGTTTAAGTGACTTGCCCCCTGTCACACAGCTCACCATGCTGGGCCCAGCCTTCCACCCCGGGCAGCCCAACTCCACCGAGACTCTCGCTCTGCGATGCTGTGATAACTGTTTAGCCAGATATGTCTTTAACCTGCCTCCCAGGTTTATACACATGCAGAAGCTGCAATAACTTCTAAAAACCACAAGGACATTATGCTAAGTCAAACGTGCCAGACACCAAAGGACAATACTATGCGATCCCACCCATTTGAGGGCCCTAGAGTCGTCAGATTCATATAGACAAAAAGCAGAATGGCGGCCACCTGGGGCTGGGGGAGGGGAATGGGGAGCTGTTTGATGAGGACCGAGTTTCATTTTGTGAGATGCAAAGAGTTCTGGAGATGGACGGTGGTGATGGTTGCACAGCATGTGAATGCATTTAATGCCGCTGAATTGTGCACTTAAAATGGCTAAAATGGTAAATTTTATGTTATGTATATTTTACCACATTTTTTAGAAAGCCACTAAAATTCTCTTCAGTAGGTTAACGATTCAGTGAACACAGAGTGTCCACTTGTCACTAGGAGTTGCCAGGTAATTCAACTGATTTGAACACTTTAGAAGTAAGGGAGACTTCAAACCAGGGAATGACCTGAGGGATACTTATAATTTGGAAAAGTCTGTGTGGCTCTGATTCTGTCACACACATCGTACCTTTCAGTTTCCATATGGTGTTGTGTGTTGGTGGAGAAGAGGGACCAGAGTCGGGCCCAGCCAGGAAGGCAGGAGCCCAGCAGCGGTGCCCTGTTCTCCCTGCACTGGGGGTACAGCCGGTCCCCCTGGCTTGGCTCCCAGTTCAGGGCTCCAGCTCGTGGATGCTTGTGCCGCTGAGTGATTGTCTGAGATGCTCCGAGGTGCTCTGGGACTCTGGCTGCCACCACAGTCATCACCACTGTTTATCAGACACTGGGGCTCAGGCCATCAGGTGTCATCCTCACAGTGGTGCCATCATGTCAGGGCCGACACACCCAAGTAACAGAGGAGGACGCTTCCTCCAATTCCCCCTCATGGAGTCAGGGCCCCCAGACACCCTCCCGCAGAGCACACGGCCCCCTTTGGTTCCCAGCCCCTTCCTCAGTGTAGTGGCCAGACTGGCACCCTTTGTCGTAGCGTCTAGCTCCCTACTAGACTGTGAGCTCCTCCTCTGCTTTGTTTCTAAAAGTAGCCCCAGCAAGAAGCAACACAGTGCTGGGCGTAAGTCAGGCTTTCAGTCAACATTTGTAGAATGAAGAACGTAGTTACATAACTTCTCCAAGGTCCCATTGCAAATAAGTTGAAGAATAGGATTCAAATAAAACCCTATCACATATCTCTTCATTGTTCCCTGTTTTCAAAATTATAAATGCACACATACGTGTACACACACTTATACACACAGAGACATATGTGTGTGTGTGTGTGTGTATATTTTTTTCTTTTTTGAATAGGGCACAAGGAAAAGAGAAGGAAGACTGCATTTCCCAGGGGAGGAAGCGAGCAGGGGTGAAGGCATCCCTCAATGACGGGCAGGAGGAGATGTCAGATGGGGTCAATGTCACAGGCTTGGGTCCTGGCTGGGCACAGAGGCCCTCAGGGTAGCAGCCCTCACTCCCAAGGCTGGGGTATGTTCAGAATCAGGTGAACTCTTCTCTGATATCAGAGCCCATTCAGTCCTGGCCATATGAAGCTCAGCTCTCCCACCACCCCGACTCACCCGGCACTGTCAGCACCTCCCCCGTATGGTCTGAGTGTGTGCCCCCCAAGTTCACATATTGATACCTAATCCCCAGTGCACTGGTGTCAGGAGGTGGGCCTTCGGGAGGCAATTAGCTCATGAGGGCTTTCATGGGAATGGGATTAGTGCCCTTATGAAAAAGGCTTGAGGGAACTTGTTGCCCCTTCCCTTCTGCCATGTGAGGACACATAGGTGCCATCTGCGAGGAACGAGCCCACACCAGACACTAAATCTGCTGGTGTCTCGATGACTTCCCAGCCTTCAGAACTGTGAGCAGTACATTTCTGTTGTCAAAAATTATCCAGTCTCAGGTATTTTGCTACAGCATCCTGAATGAACTAAGATGTCCCCATTCACATGCTCGCACAAGTACACACACCCAGGCATACAATGCTCACACATAACACTCACACACCTGCATACACACAAACACACCCACAAATCCACACATGTGCACGCACACACAGACACATACGCTTATACACACCCATACGGATCCACATCCACATATACATCCACACTCACACCTAGCACACAGAGACCACACACACACACACACACACACACACACACACACACGCAGTCACATACACTTGCACATGTGTGAGTCTGAAAAGGTTATTACGTGCTTTCTGAGGCTGCTTGATACCCTTGCAATTAAGTCCAAACTCCTTGGCTTGGCATTTGGGGCCTGCCACATTTTTCCAGCCCTTTCTGCTCCCACACATCTCTAGACGTCACCTCCATGAGGAGGCAGTTGGGTTCCCGGGCTGGGTTACACAGGCTGGCAGGGCGGCTGTGAATTGGAAGCCTGACGCTGGGAGCCCTCTCTCCTTGTCTACACTGCAGGCAAGGTCTTCAGTCACTGCTACACCCCTGAGGACTGTCTAAGGCAACAGCCTCCTGGTAGGACCCTTCGCATGTTTGCATAAGCTTTTTTATCTGCTCTAATCCTCCCTAACGCACCTGTTGGACCCTTCATCAAAACACAGACAAAGGCACTGCTTTGTGTGTCTTCCCCCCTCCCTCCCCCCCCCCCCCCCCGTCCCTTCCCCCGGAGGAGAGCCCTCCCACACCCCAGGTGTCTGCATGCCTGCCTTGTGCTACATACCAGCCACCTATTACAGTTGCTTAACTTCCTTCCTTTGTTAAGTCTTAAATCCTTACAGACAGGTTGGTTCAGTGTTGTATTTGTCTGTGTCATTTTAAAGAGTTTAGCAGGATACTTTGCATAGATCGGTTGCTCTAAAAAATTATTTACTCCTCTGTGATTACATTTTTTGCTCAGTAAATTCTTCCATAGTTATTTGGCTCCACTAATAACATTGTGTACTGAAATGTACCTAAGAAAACCATTGAAGTGTAACTGTTATCTGATAAGGGTACATCGCTAAGCCTGTGACTTCTTCCTGCGCTAGTCTTAGGAGAACGGGATCCTGGGGCGACCAGACATGCGAGGGTATCAGGGAAGATAGTTTATGGGATCACGTTCTTGGTGGGAAGCAGGAAGAGGTGGCTAGGTCACAAGATAAGAGTAAGAAAATTCTAGAAAAAGAAATGCAAAGAAGGAAGGGGACAGAAAGAAAGCTATACACAGTTAAAAGACCCATTTCTCTTAATTAAAATATTTTTGCCTTGACTCGGCATGTCAAGCCAAAGGGTCAAAATTGAATTAAGAGGTTTATGCAAACGCATTTTCATCACATGTTCTATGTATTTGTTGAAGCAAAAGTTTTCTCACTAGAGCAATTCAGGGATTTTTGCCTCCATGACAATTATTTTTAAAATGAAGTTCCCACATGAATAGCATATCAGCTTTTATATAAGCTACCATGGGTTATGAGCTCTTAAGAGGAAAAATGTCCTAAGTGAAAAAATATTATTATTGCTACTTTATTACTCTCAAATTCAGCTGCAGCTTGGTGGCGAGGCCGTTGGGATATCGTGCATGCATTGCTTTGATCTCTATGCTATTTGTTTCCATATCAGTGTGAGTGTTTTTCCCGGGGAATCTCTGGTTTCTGGCTCAGGGATCCTTTGGCAGAGCAGCTGCTGTGTCACATAGAGTGGGTCCCTGGGACCATTTCAGTTCTGCATGTAGATTTACCTTTGAAGGCTTAAAATCTCTCTGAAGGGGGGTTGGGGAAGAAAAGACTTAGTTTTTCCTCCTACCTCTGAGTTCAATTACCTAATAAAGATTCATCATTCCTTTTGTCCAAGGAACCCTGTGACCTAATTTTGCTCTCTGCCTCGGTTCAGATATCACAACCCATTTTTATGCATTTGGCTTCCCTAATGAAATCCACATGTCCTAAATCAATAAAGCCATTGTTTAGTGTCCTTCTCTTTTTTCTGCAGTGCCTTTTGCCGGGTCTATTTTGTTTGCATACTTGTTTGTCGGAAATACGGCTATTTATCTAGACTCTCCTCCATACCCTCCCACCCCCTTTGGGGGTCTTTTTCTTATCCTTCCTCTGTGTGATTATCAGTTTGTTGGTGTGTAGCTATTAAATGCTCTTTCATGGACTAATCTAAAAGAAATTTGTTTATTCAGGTTTTCTTTCTAATTAATTGTCTGTTTTAGATAGGTTAAGAAATTAACAGTGGAAAATTCAACATCTTTGTTCAATCTTTGTAGGATGTAAAAGCCCCCTGTGTAAACTTCAGGAACTCAGCTTTTATTGCCTGTCCCCAGACTCCCCAGTCTGTCCTTTTTCCACTTAGGAGCCACCACTGAGCATTAAGCATTACTGAATATCAGATCTTTCCGTATTCTTAAAGTCCCTAGATCATGACAAGACCCTCTTTAGTGGCTTTCTGCTCCTAATGACCCAATACCCAAGAAGGTTGTCTGATGGATAGTTAGGCTACTTTTGCAAGGAAAATTTTACTTATCTCAAAATCCAGGGCTTCAAAACAGAAACCTACTCAAAGCCTCAGAGTCAGTACCAAAGGGGGTTTGCTTCTTGAGTAACTGTCCCCAAATCTCCCCATAAATTCTGAGTAGTTCTCCATCCCATTGGTGACTTTCAACACAGTCAAGGGAGGCCTGGCCTAGTGCACGTCCAGATTCCCTCTGGGAATCTTTCCTTTCCGATTCTTCATGGAAGAAAGTGTGGGCTGTTAGCAAGTGGGTGCTTTCATACAGATGATGGAAATGAAACACCAAGTCCAGCTTAATAGCTAAAATGATAGTGTCTGACCATTTTGTCACCAAACTCTTTCGGCTTCAACCTTGCCAAATGGGAGAAAGAGAAGAAGGAATAAACATATGGGTGGATCCTAACATTCATTCTTCATGACCCTCTTCTTTTCTTCCTTTCTTATCTTTCTTGGCCTTTTTGTGGGCTCCTGCCATGTCTCTTTTTCTCATTGTAACGCTCTTGCCAGAGGCATGGCAATAGTTCTATTCCCACATCATCTTCTTTTTCTGCATTTTTATTTAAATCATATTTTAACCAAAAAAAAGATGTCTTGTGTTTTCCTGAAAAACTCTATTGTTACCCTTCCGGCTTTCATGTGAGAAGGTGAGCTTGGAATAAATCCCCACAGGTAGCACACATAGCTAGGTAGCCACTTTAAAAAATCAAAAACTAAAAGCTCAAAGCCTCCCACTATTGCTTTATTAACACCTTTCCTGGAGGGGCAGTAGTCATCAACAGTCAGAGGAATGAGCACAAACGTGCTGCTTTGTCCCCCTGAGAAATACCAGCAGCTTCCAGGACACTTCAGTTCTCTTCAGGGAAGACAAAGAAAAAGAGAATCCTGTTGTGTTTGCTGTGACCAAGGGTCAGCCCCCTCCTCTGTCTTCTGCATTCTCTCCCTCGGACTCTTCCTTCTGTGGAAACATTTCCTCTTCACTGTCTAGAATTACTGCTTTCCCACTTCAAGTCCTTTTGAGATGCAAACATTTCTGCAGGCTGGACCTACACTTCTTTTCTGTCTTTGAGCTGGTGAGGTAAGAAGAGGCCCGGGAGCCACGCTTAGCTCCACGCGCCCGATGTCCTGTAGAAGGGAACACCAGCTCAGGAAGTTGACAGCATTCCTAGAATAGGGTCCAGACATCCCTCCTCCTGCTGGTGACAGGGCCTTGGGTGGGGCTGTGGGACTGGAGTAGGCTGGAGCAGCCCTCACAGACCCTCCACTGCCAACGCCAGCTGGAGGCCGGGCCTCCATCTCCCTCTCCAGCACGCTCTTCTCTCTCCACAGGTGTTTGCTCCCACTTCTGTGCTTAATTGACCCAGGCAGCAAAATGGGGTGCTCTGAACACCATTAGAGGAGCGCTGGGGGTTGACGGGATGGCAGCGCGGCAGGGCTGGTGTGACCAGCTGGCCACACCTTTGTTGTTGTCATCATCATCATGATTTACCAAGTGGGCAGTTATGCTGGGATGAATGTTATGCCTGAGTTAGAAATGGATCTGAGATGTCCTCAAAGAAAACAGGGCTGGGCACGGTGGCTCATGCCTATAATCCTAGCACTCTGGGAGGCTGAGGCGAGAGGAGCACTGAGGCCAGGAGTCTGACAGGTTGCAGTTAGCCGTGATGATGCCACTGCACTCTGTAGCCTGGGCTACAGAGCAAGACCCTTTCAAGAAGAAGAAGAGGAAGAAAGAAGAAGTAAGAAAAAGAAGATGAAGAAGATAAAGAGGAAGAAGAGGAGGAAGAGGAAGAAGAAGAAGGAAGAGAAGAAAACAGGGTGTGTGTAAGGGCAGGAGCAGCAAAAGTGTTTCATTTTGCCTGCTAGATTGCTAGTCCCAGTGCTGGCCGCCTAGCACTGTGTTAACAAAGATTCGGAGGCTTTCCTCTGGCTTGGCAAGAAGGGGTGACTGGCTGTGGTCATGGGAGAGAGGAGTGGCAGCAGGAGTGTCGTCCCTTTGGGTTTGAGCTTCTGCTAGCAGAGGAGGAAGTGACTGAAAGCCAAAGGAATACACCTTCTCCCCTGGTTCCCACAACTGGGCTGTTCTACGCCTCTCACTCTTTGCTGTCTTTCTTAGGACTCCTTTGGTACCTCCCAGTCCTGATGTACCCAGTCTTACCCACAAGTTTGCTGGAAAAGAAGAGCAAAGAGAGAGCTGAGGGGGAGAGACTCACACGGCACCTCCCAGGGAGTCCAGTGGTGCTTGTCCAGCTCCTCCGCCTCCCAGCTGGGAGGCTTTGCACAATTCCCAACGTCTTGGTGTGACAGCCCCTCAGCTCTAGCATGCGGATGATAGAGGGTTATTGTGTGGATTAGATGAGATAACATATAAAAGCACTTGGAATATTTTACTGGCTCCATAAATGTCAGCTATGTTATTAGATTATATATAATATCTTTTCTTTCTTAGTAAAAGCTCTTCTTCTATGGTGGCTTGACACCACGCCTCCCTGAGGATCCCATTGTGTCCTTATGCATGTCGGGGCTCCTCCCCTTTGGGACTCTGAGCTCCCATTGAGGGTAGAGTGTGTGGCTTTTTGGGAAATAGAGGCATCATGGGATCAGGGCCCGATATATCTAAAAGGAATCTCAACAATCTTCTAATTCCACGTTAGAAATTCCTAACTCAGTGGCAGAGGTGGAGCAGAGAGTATTTTCAGCATTCCTCAGCAGGTTGACGGAGACTTTGCTACAGCTGTAAAGCAGAGGACAAGGCATCTGGGAGCCTCCTGCTCCCCTTGCATCCCTCTGGCTTCGTAGCAGCCTTTCTTTCGGGTGCCCAGGGCCACCTTGGCTTGTAGTCCAGGGTGGACGCAGGATTTTTCTCCTGACTTCATTAAACCTTCATTCCCTGTGGAAGCACCGTGGCTGGGCTCCAGAAGGCTATCTCATTCTGGTCATTCCCACTGGTAGGGATGGTTGGTGTCTATGATCCGCTGGCAGTATTCACATTTTAAAAGAGAAGGCCACTGACCAAGGTTATGGGGAGAATGTGGTGCATTTTTCAACACGGAGGGCCTTTTGTTCTCCACCAGTATTTCAGAAAGTTTATCGGGAGTTGATAAATGAGTACCCCTTTTTGTACTCCTGGCTGCTAATCACTGGTGCAGAGAGAGCCTTCTCCTCCTCAGCCCAGGTTGGGGTTTTTTAGAAAGGTATTCAGGACGGAGATTCCACACTTCCCCACACGGCTCTCCTTGACTGCTTAATAATCCCACCTATCAGGATGTTTTCTCTTACATTTAAGCTAAATCCTCTCTGTGCTGTTTGATCCATTTTATTTCCTCCTGTCCTGCCCTCGATGGAAACAGAAAATAGCTGGTGGCTGTTTCTTGCACACAACAAAGAATTCTGGCTTCTAAGGCTATTTGATTAAAAGGAAACTCGCTAGAGCAGCCACCCCAGTGAGCCCTTGGGCCCTAGCTCCAGCGGTTGGGCTTGGGTCTTGCACTTCAGCACAACCAGGGGCACCATGATACACCAGTTTTATGTCCTTGCCGTGTGTGTGACAAATCCTGTGTTTAACTTGGGTGAGCTTCAGAAGGTTCTTGTTACACCACATTCCAACTAAGAGCCTGCCACCAAAGGCCCGCATGTGAACCCTGTTAACGTTGCCCGTAGCATTTTAGACTTCCCTAACGGAAGCACAGAAGCTGCCCTAGAGGATGTGGATAGTGTCACCAAGGTTGAAATGTAGTATTTGTCCACTTGTTAAAAAGAGGGAGTATGGAGAGTGTGAATACACAAAACTGCAGGGCCCAATCCCTTGTATTCTCATTTGTATCAGCATTTCGTAGAGCAAGAATCCTTAGCCAGCTTGGTGGAAAAGGGAGACAAGTTTCATATGCAATGGACTCAGGATTCTCACTTGAAAGTGGTCATAACACAAGTCTCTGCCAAAAAATTCTTGCTAATGCAACAAAAGCAGTATCCTGAAATGGGAATAATTTTTCAGGTTTTTCCCCAGCTAGCTTATTTTTGTTGTGTCATTCACTGATTTTCAAGTGGGATCTCAGGACTGATGTGGAATGCCAGAGAGTAAGTCATAATAATAACCACTAATGTTTATTGAACACGTGTGCTAAGTATTTGATGCACATTAACTCTTAATCCTCCCAACAGTGTTCTGAGGTCCACATTGCTGTTATCTCCATTGTGTAAAGAAAGCGAGTTATAGAAAGATTCAGAACTTGCCCGAAGTCATCCAGCTAGCAAGGGGCAGAGGCACAACTTGGATCCAGGCAGTTTAGTTCTCCAGCCCAGACCCTCAGCCAAGCATGACATGACGTCTATGCCCCAAGCCATGAGTTAAGTATGGTCACCTCTCTGAAAGGTCAGGTTGCCCAATGGTGAATAGTTCAACACATCACTTTTCTACAGTGATAAAATAGATGCGGAGTCTTACGCAAACATGCCACCTCAAAGAAATTTTTAGTATGTGGCGAATTGCTTCAGGCTGTACCCTGGGGTCCTTGGGGAATGCACTTCATCTTCTCTGATGTCTGGGGGAGCATTTTGCTAAAAACTTTAAGAGCTACTGTGGTGTTCCTTATCTATTCCTCATTTCAGTCCCCTTGCACTGACGCCAGAGGTCAGAGGTCAAATGTTAGGTCCTGAAAATAGAATCTCTCATCATTTTTTTTAGACCCTTGCTCTACCTTCTTTTCTCTGGCATGGTCATGCCAGTGGCCTTACCTGAATGGTGAGGAGGGAGCATTTCCTTAGATGTTGGGGGTCAACACCCCAGAAGTAGGGTCTGTGCACCGCCACTGGTCAGTCGCTCCTCATGCCCTTCCCCCAGATGGGCTGCCTTTCCTCCACAGTGCTCTGGGCAGAAGGAAATGAAGCTATTCTGCCTGCTCATCTGTGCCTTGTCTGTCTGCTGATGACACAGCAAATCAGGCAAGAGGTCAAAAGACGAGAGAGTCTTTTCTGATCTTGATACATGTCAGGGCCACGCTTCCCTCCTTTCTTGGCATTGGGAACACAGGCCTCAGAAAAGCAGGACCCTTATCAGCTCTTCCTGCATTGCCTGTTTACAAGGAGAAGCCAACACACAGCCGGGAGGATCTCTTGTGGGTGGGCTTTGAGCACCACCAAGAGCTGTACCCCATTCCTCACTCAAGGGTCAACTGCTGGCGAGCAGCAAGTTCGCGTTAGCAAAACAAATTCACTTGGCTAATGTTGTTTTATTCCTTTCTATTCTACATTGGATTATTACAAACAAAACTCCAATAAAGATTGTGTTCATAAAATGCATCTGCATCTCAAAAAGTACACCGAACCAGTCTATTTTGAGAATTTTCACCTTATATTGCTTGCATGAATTTTTCTAGGTGTGTTTTCTTTAATTAAAGCTTTTATTTTGAAAAAACCGTTGATTCACATGCAGTTGTGAAAAGCAATATAGAGAGATCTCCTTTACCCTTCACCCAGCTTCCCCCAATGGTAACATTCTATAAAACTGTAATACAACGTCACAACGGGGATACTGATATTGATACAGACAAGATACAGAACAGTTCCATCATCCCCACGACCCCTCATGGAGACCTTTTTTAGTTACATATACTTCCTTGCCTTCCTACACACCCTCTCCTTAACCCCGGGCAGCCACTAAACTGTTTTCCATTTCTATAACTTTTTCATTTCAACAACATCATATGTATGGGATTGGCTTTTTTCACTCAGCATAATTCTCTGGAGGTTCTGTGTATCAACAATTCATTCCCTTTTTGTTGCTGAGAAGCATTCCATGGTAAGAATGCACCAAAGTGTGTTTAACTATTCACCCATTGAAAGACATCTAGGTTTGTTTTTAAGTTTTGGTTATTATGGAGAACGCTGATATAAAAATTTGTGCTCAGGTTTTTGTGTGAATATAAGTTTCACTTCTCTGGGATAAATGCCCAGGAAAGCAATTACTGAGTCATATGGTTGTTGCAAGTTTATTTTTTTTTTAAGAAACTGGCAAACTGTTTTCCGAAGTGGCTGTACCATTTTACATTCCCACCAGCAACGTATGAGTAATACAGTTTCTCTGCAACCTTGTTATCCTGATAGGTGTGTAGTAATATCTCATCGTGGTTTTAATTTGCATTTCCCTGATGGCTAAAGATGATGAACGGCTTCCCATGTGCTTAGCTGTTGTTGGTATATCCAGTTCTGTGAAATGTCTCATGTCTTTGGCCCATTTTTTAATGGTATTGTTGGTGATTTTTTTTTTTACTGCTAGTTTCGAAAGTTCTTTATATGTTTCTAGATACTAGTCCTGTGTTGGATATGTGGTTTATAAATATTTACTGCCAGTCTATAGTTTGTCTTTTCATCCTCTTAACAGGATCTTTCTCAGAGAAAACATTTTTAATTTGATGAAGTCAAACTTATTCTTTCTTTTATGGATCACAATTTTGGTGGCAAACCTAAGAAATTTTTGCCTAGCTCTAAATCCCAAAGACTTTTTCATATTTTTTCCCCAAAGTCTTATAGTTTTATATATAATTCTATGGTCCATTTTGAGTTAATTTCTGTAGAAGATGTGAGACCAAGGTCTACATTCTATTTTTTGCCTACGGATGTTCAATTGCTCCAGTGCTATCTTTCCCCCACTGAACTACATTTCCGTGATTGTCAAAAGTCAGTTGGGCATATTCGTGTGAGCCTATTTCTGGAGTTTCTATCCTGTTCCATTGATCTATGTGTCTATTCCTCTGCCAATAGCACACAGTCTTGATTACTTATACAATATTATTTATCTCATAATTAACATTTAACATTACTTATTATATAATGTCTCAAAATCAGATAGATTGATTCCTCCCACTGTATTCTTTTTTCATTTTTTTTTTAGCTATTCTAGTTTCTTTCTTTTTCATACACATTTTAGAATAATTTTTGTCTACATCTACAAAAATATTGCTGGAATTTTGATAGAAATTGCATTAAACCTGAATATCTATTTGGGGAGAATCAATATCTTTAGTATTTTGAGTGTTCTAATTCATGCCTATGTCTCTCCATTTGTTTAGATCCTTTTTCATTTCTCTTATCAGTGTTGTATAGTTTTTAGCACACAGATCCTATGCATGGTTTGCTAGATTAATGTCTAACTATTTCATTTTTAAGTAATTATAAATGATTTTATATATTTTGAAATTTTTTTAAAAATAAATTTTACTGTGTATATTTGAGGTTTACAACATGATGTTATAGGATACATATAGATAGTAGTTACTATAGAAAAACAAATTAACATATCTATCCACATAGTTACTTTTTTTTGTGACAAGAGCAGCTACAATCTATTTATTTAACAGAAATCCCTATACAGTTTTATTAACTATAGTCCTCTTGTGGTACCTTAGTTCTCTAAACTTGTTCATCCTACGTACCTGCTACTTTGTATCATTTAACCTACATCTCTCCATTTCCTCCCTTCCCTTCCCCACTCCCTGCCCTGGTAACCACTGTTTTATTCTCTGTCTCTGTATATTTAATTTTTTTTAAGGTTCCACATACAAGTGAGATCATGTAATATTTTTCTTTTTGTGTCTGGTTTATTTCACTTAGCATAATGTCCTCTGGGTCTGTCCATGTTGTGGCAAATAGGTAGAATCTCCTTTTTTAAGGCTCAATAGTGTGTGTGTGTGTGTGTGTGTGTGTGTGTGTGTGTGTGTGTGTATGTGTGTCATTTTCTTCATCCATTCATGCATAAACAAACACTTGTTTTCATATCTTGGCTATTGTGAATAATGGTGCAATGAATATCGGAGTGTAGATATTTTTATGAGGTGGTGATTTCATCTCCCTTGGGTATATAGCCCAAAGAGGGATTGCTAAATTATATAGTAGTTCTATTTTTAATTTCTTTAGGAACCTTCACACAGACATACCTTAGAGATATTACAAATTTTGTTCCAGACCACTGAAATAAAGTGAATATTGCAATAAAGTGAGTCACACAAATTTTTTGGTTTCCTGGTACATATAAAAGTGTTTAGTCAGGGCACAGTGGCTTGCGCCTGTCATCCCAGTACTTTGGGAGGCTGAGGCAGGAGGATTGCTTGAGCCCAGGAATTTGAGACCAGTCTGAGCAACATAGAGAGACTCGATCTCTACAAAAAAATAGAAAAATAAGCCGAACATGGTGGCACACACCTGTAGTCCCAGTTACTTGGGAGGCTGAGGCAGTAGGATCACTTGAGCACAGGAGTTTGAGGTTGCAGTGAGCTATGATCACACCATAGCACTCTAGCCTGGGCAGCAGATCAAGACCTTGTCTCAAACAAAAAAACCTAAGTCATTCGGAAAAAAAAGTGATATAACTACCAATATTAGTTTTTGCTGAGCACAATGTAACTGTGGCAACCACCAGGAGCTGTGTGATTCCTGCCAGGAGTAAAACAACTGGGTATTTTTAACCTTATCTGACTGACCTTAGGGCAGACCTAGGTATGATTTCTCTGAGCTCTTATTGAATATCTAAACTGGCTAAGGGACTCCCCTGTTCCTGCCACTGTGGATACTCGCCCTCTGGGGGAGCCACAGCTGTCCTGTGACCACCAGTGCTGCTGGTCTGGGTCACTAACAGGCTCCAGGGAAATTCCTTTCAGTAGCACCCAGCCCCTGGCGCTCTGACCCGATCCCAGGTGCCCTGAGATAAGGCGTCTATTCTGTCCTCTCCTCTCCACCCTGCCCCACCCTTGATGGTAGTATCTAAGGAATTTAGGACAATTTGGAACTCTGAGGGCTCAGCGCAGTGAGGCTGGGAAGAATGTGAGGTTTGGAAGCAGAAAGACCTGTACTGGCCATATCACCTTGTTACTTATCTTTTGTGAACCTGTGTCCTCATTTACCAAATTAAAAAGCTAATAGAATCCATTTCCTGGGTTCTTATGTGGCTTCAAAGAGAAAATGTGTCTAACGCATCTGGCACACAGCAGGCTTTCAATAATGTCCTGTTCTCATGTCACAGTTTCCCTGTGCCCTCAGAAGAACCTGGGATCAGAGGGGCATTAGGGCTCTACTTAAGCTCTTCAAAACAGAGGGCAGCTCTGAACGAACCCAGGACCCACGTCCTGAAGCACTGGCAAGTGGAGCCGCTTCCCAGGGAAACTCCAGGTTGGCCCAGCGGGGTTAGAACGGAGGCGGGCCAGCCAGGGGCACACTGTAACCAGACACAATCTGCAGCATGCCATAAAAACTCAACGGCCCCATCTAGGACAGTAAATAATGACCCAGAAGCTCAAAACAGCATTAAATACCCTTCTATCTAAGTTAGCAATTGACTTCTCAATAAGGTCAACATTTTCACATCTCTGCTAATGCTAGGAACTGCCACGAAGCAAAATTAAACCTCCTGATTTGCTGAAGTCATTGTGTGGTCCGGTTTCTTGCGCTTGGAGCTGAAGATAAACCCAGGATGGTGTGATGGTAAAGAAGGTTCTACAAATGGAGTAGCAAACAATCAAAGAGCCAAGAGAGATGAGAGCGGGACAGACTGGCTTGAAAGGGGTGCAACGGGTGGCAATCTGCATTTTGCGGGAAGACAGAGCTTTTATGAACATCCGGAACTCATCTGTGTGAGTCCCTGGGCCAGATGGGTATCTCAGGGAGAAAGAAGTCATAAGTAGTCTGATTGACCCAGCAGTTCTCTTCCTTCAAGAGAGTTAACACTTTGTCTTTGGGCATATCAAGCCATCGATAATGAATTTAATTTGCTCAAATTGACATGCAGGCCAGATCACACCTAGGGACACATAGTGTTTCCAGTTCCCTAATATAATCTCATTTAAACACGACTATCACTCTGAACGTATTGTAACAATGTGCTCTTAGTTTTTCTCCCACAATACCCTGGATGGGTTGCATTCACTCTCCCGGAACTGAGCCCCAGTGGAGAAATGGAAAAACCAAGGCGTGGAGCCACAGCCACCAGCGTCAGCCAGCTCCGCTGCTCAGCCCTTAAACACCCTGAGTTTGAGTTTCTCAGCTGTCAAAAGACAACAGTAACCCTGGCTTCAGAAGATTGTCACAGAGCCTGTTGTCAAGTACTTAGCACTGTGCTGGGCACACTGGAAGCAGAGAACTAATGAGAACCTATTCCCTGCCTTGCCAAACACCCCTTGCTCCCCTCACTCCTCATACTGAATTGACTCTGCTCTTTTAGATCTGACATCAAATTAGGAATCATCCACTTTGAAACTCTCCCATATTCAGCCTCTGCCCATGCCAAGACCTGAGATTGCTTCCCCACGTGTCAAGTGACAGGATTGGCCCCTTTCTCAGGTTCTCCTGGGCTCCCCGAGCTATCGCTAATGATTGTGATTGGCCGTTGTCCCTGTCTTCTGAGAGTCCCTGAGGTTAGGACCCTGTCACATTCACCCTTCTAACCCCAGTCCCTAGAAGAGTTCTTGGTTCATAAGAAATGCTCACAGACTTGTGGAATAAATGAGTGAATGAATGAACTCCTTGAGCATCATATACATCTTGGCAGCACAGAAAGGTCTTAATAAAGTGTTTTGTGAAGGCAAAGGCTCAGATAACTTTTGTGGATTGGAAACATTCCAGTCCTACCTTCCCAGCTTTTGGTACCTCTGTCTAATCGCTGTCAATGCTCATCATTTCCTTCTCTTCCCTGTTTTGGAACCAAGCCAGCATAGAAGCCCCCTGGAGCTATGCTACCCTGAAACTATGCTTTACAACAGCTCTGTTCTTTCACAAACCTTCCCTTTCCTAACCTACTCAAGAGAGGAAAACCTTATCAACCTATCACTAGCTTATCTCTGAAGAAAACAATTTACCTGGCTTATCAAGTTGAGCACAACTAAGCGCATTTGAGGGATTACAATAGAACCTTGCAATTGTACCTTTAATAGTGACAACTACTACCACAGCTGGTGTTAAAAAGCACTGTTACCGGCCAGGGACTGTCCTAAGCATTTCATTCATCAAATCTTCTCAACAGTTATCCCCATTTTACAGATGAGGCAACTGAGACAGAAAGAGGTTAAGAAACTTGCCTAAGGTTACTAGCTACTGGTGAAGCTGGGATTTGAATCAAGGCCATCTGATCCAGGACTGGAACTCTTAACCACTGAGCTATACTAAAATTTACTATTATTATTATTATTATTTCGGCCAAAGAATTTGGTGATGTTGATTCAATCCAAAGACCTCCCAGTTTTTGCATTATTGAACAAAACTCCTGAAACTACAATTACCCATATGTATCACTCCCCTTCCCCCAGTTGGATCTCAAAGATAATATCAAGGGAAAGTTTCACATCGGCTTGTGTAGTCATATTATATAGCCTTGTGTCAATATTTTTCTATTTTATTTAGAAGAATCTGTAATTTGTTCCCACCCTTCCTTCTTTGTGTCTTTCATAGAACGCGTCTTGCTTGCAGAGAGCGCCAACCACACCGGCCCCTCGCGGAGCCCACGGCGCTGTGTGTGCAGGGCTGCAGCAGGGCCGGAATGAAAACAACTACCCCAGAGCAACAATCCGTCATTCTGTCCATCTGCTGCCCAAGAGGGATCTTAAAATAGTTTCAATTCACCTTTAAAATCCATGGCTCTATGAAGAGCTTGTAACACTTGGCGGCCCTGGAAGCCTGCCTGAGAAACAGGACTGCTATTCGGACTGCTGGTGTCCAGCTGTCAGCCTCCTAGGAGGGAAACAGGCCGGCCATTCATGGGGCTCTTGTGAAATTTTCCTTCCCGCCCAGCCCTCCCAGCCAAGGAGGAGAATACCTGCAGGAATGGCATTCTGGATTTTTGTTCTTCCTCATGTAGGGCTTAAGGTTTTTTTTTTTTTTAAATTGCCTACTCTTTTTTTTCTTTCCTGCTTAATCCTCTTCTGTCTCAACTCCCCAGCCCTACAACTTTCTCCTTCTTTTAACCTTTCTTTCTCAAGCCCTAACACTGGGGGACTGGGCATTTGTTAAGGTGTGTAGTCTAGAATTTTAAAAGAATTTGAAAGTGACATTGCAAAATTTCAACCTCATGCAGATTATTTTTTGCATCTTAATTCCCATTTAGGCTGTGAAACCTAGTTTAAAATAAACTTACAGTCATGCTTCTTAGGTATTCTTTGGGATGACACTATCACGTCAAGACTATCTTACATGTGTAAAGAGTTTTGTGTAATCGCAGATTTTCTTATTTGTTGATCACCAAAGCTGGGAGGTAGGCAGCAGAATTGAATCTTTTTTGAACACAGAATGTGCTGCTTTGAGTTAGAATCAAATTATGGCAGCTAGGAATAAAAAGGAGTATGGAGAATCAGTACCATCAGAGCCCGACTGGTGAGTCTTTCTGTACTTTCGGTTGAAGTATAAACATATAGATGTATTATTCTAAAACCTACCATTTGTTGTGTTGTTGGTTTTGTTTTGTTTTGTTGTCCCACGTCATCATAGCAAGAAGTTTTGATTGCAACCAAATGCCATTTCCACTCTAGCCTCCCCACTCCCCCAACTCACATCCTCGGCAGAAGAGCCCCCTTCTACTTAATGCTGAAAACACTGGCTTTCCCAACTCCCCTTGCAGGCCTGGTGTCTAATTAAATCTTTGTGAATTAATCCAGAAAGTTTTCCTTGTAGCTTTGGTAAAAAGAGCTATCCAAGAGAAAATTAGTGCCTCTTCCGTTTGTGTACAGACTGAGCTGTACCAGTCCTCTTGCAAGCCTAACAGGACATACCTGAAGATAAATGCCAACACACTGAAGGCAGCTGAGCGGGGAGATGAAAGTCACTAGGCCACCAAACCAACATTGGAGCTACCTACCTCTGGGCTTCTTGTTATATGAAAAAATCAACACCTTTGTTTTTTGGACCACATTTAGTATACTGTTACTTGTAGCTAAAAGAATCCTTAACAATTTAACATATAAATGGTATTGCCATAGTTCATTATCAGACATAACATCCCCTTTCTATAGCAAACATTTTGTAACATTGCTTTCATTCTCTTGAAATTAAATATCTAGATAATAAAACTTACTTATAAACATAATTTTTTAAATTCAATAGACTGTCCTTACTGGAATATAAAAAGAGAAATGTTAAAAAATAAATTTAAAGGCTATGCATTTAATTATGTACATGCTTGGGCATAACTTCACTAGAAGACATGACAAAGTAGTCAGAACTCACAGGCCTATGTAGAATCGCCGTGAATATAACTTTCACATGCAGACCACTGAAAGTGACTCAAATCCCATCAGAGGTGTAGACGCTGGTCTTGTGATTTTTTCACAAGGAGAACAGCTCTTGGTAAGGTCTCAAACCAAACAGCATACACTCTTAAATGGACTTACGTGGTAGCTGCATTCTTAGAAAATTCAGCATACATTTAAAACTATGTAAGAAATTACTTTGTGATTATATGTAACACAGTTAGGGTCTATAGAATTATAAACATGTTTTCACCTACGTGAAACATTGGAGGCCATGTGAGACTGGACAGTTCTTTGCTATGCAGAATTAGCCTACACGTGGCAACATATCTGGTGTCTCACCCAATAAACACTGACAGTGACCCCCTAATTATTGTGACAACCAAAAGAGGTGCCCCTAGGTTTTCAAAACATTCCCTGGGGTTAGTCCTTCCTCCTGCCCCCCTCACCACGGAGGACACATCCTGAGGGGGCCACAGGGTCTGGGGCAGATGCCCTGAGTTGTCCGCTTTGCAGGGGTGTCAGGAGCACCCCTTATTCCCCACTCTGCAAGTCGCAGGCACGCTCCCATGGATAGGCGGAGGGAAATTACAGAAGCTGCTGGTGACTGCTTAGGATAGTGCTCTCGCTGCATTTCAATAGTCAGCCGTTCATGGCTTTCTCAGTACGAGTGCATCTTTTTCACTGAGCCCCCACTATGTGCAAGGAATGTGGTCACTGCTGGTGGACACACAGAGCTGCCTGAGACTTCCTTCCTGCCCTCATGGAGGTAAAAGTCCAAAACAGAAGTAGGGGGAAGGATCAAACTTTAAAATGGAACAGAGGTTCTTAGCCTGAGGCCCCAGGAATGTGCTTCAGTGGATCCTTTAATCCCCTTGAAACTGCTAAGACAACATGGCCTGTATCTGTGTGTGCGTGTGCGTGCACACGTGCATGCGTGTGCCTTTGTGTGCGTGGATGTGCGTTTTTTGTTCCTGGTAAGGGGTCTGTGGATTTAATCACACTCTCAAAGAACCCCAGGACACAACAGAGGCCACAGACTATGCACAGGGCAGGCCTGACCCGTAGGGCCTATTTGATGGATTTTCAGAAGTTGCCCTGTGCTCTCTCTTTATTTCAGATACTTCTTTCACTGAACTTCCACCAGTAGAGATTCATTCTCATGAATGGATCGTCAGCATGGGTCTGTCCAACATCCTCTTCCCCATAGCTTTCAGGAAACGTCTAGTGAGCTTCTGCACAGTGCCCGGCACTGAGCTAAGGACCGGGGACCCAGCAGTGAACAGAACGGAGCTCTGTCCGGTGGAGGAGCTGGAGTGGGAGGGATGTGCAGGGACAGGGGAACACCGAGGGGTAACCTGGCCTATTCTAGGGCAGAGGAGGAGTTCTCAGGAGAAGACAACAAACCATCCTGGGCTGTGCTGATGCAGCCATGAGCTCCAGCCAGCTGTCCCATGTGAACGGAGGGTCCTGGCCCATGAGGACACCGCCTTGGGACTATGGATGGGGGGCAGGCTGCTGAGGTGGGCAGAGGAAAGCCTCTTCTAGCAACAGGCCTCAGCTGTCTCACGGTTTGGCGTGGGTCAGCTTCTGGGTGAACAGGTGGGCCTCATAGGCCGGCTCTGGTAGCAATACCTGCATTTCCGTGCGTATTTAAAATTCCAGTTTATGTGGGCTATCGCTGCGTTGCAAGAGTGTTTGGAAAGCAGACTGCAGATTATCTGGGATTGGAGAATGAGGGGGGAGGGAGGTTCATAACCAGGAAACTATGTGCTGACTGTAGCCATGTTGAGAAGCTGTGTGGTTTCTATGGGGTTCCTTCTGGAACTAGGACATTTCAGTTTCCCCCTGGAACAAGGCCTTTGCCGAGAAGGAAAACATACCTTGGCCATGAAAATGCAGAAGCAGTCTCCCTGCAGTTCCAAGCCGCTCTCTGTGCTGAGGGTTAACTTGTCCTAAGGCCATCTTGTCTTGGAAACCCTGAAGTAGCAAAACACAGATCTTTTTATGCCTTCCCTTCCTTTACACAGACGTTTACTAAAAAGGAGCAGGAATGACTGCCAATTCAGTAGGCTCCTCGCTCTTTTGTGCATTTTAAAGGCATTTGCTGTTTGGGATTTGGAAGAAAATCATGAGAACTGAGAATCTCTAGCTGTCTTGGCTGGAAGCAGGCTCATTGTTTGCAGAGAGAGCTGGTTTCCATGGTTTTGGACTGCAGACAGCTGCATTTTTTTAAAAAAAGAGTAGTTTCTACTTGCAATTGGAGCTAATAAATAGCCAAGGTAGCCAGTCTCCTAACAGCAAAAGGTCTTTAAATGATTTGAAAACACCCTAGTATGCTATCATTCACGACCAACTGCACATGGCTTTTAGTTATTAAAAGTCTTTGCATTCTCTCAGGATAGGCCCTGTTTGGCCCCAATTCTGCTTTATAGAGGGCAGCCAATTATGTTTTGGGCTTAAGGATCCAGTCTTAAACGTAAACACATTCCTCTCTTTTTCAGGGCAGGAGGCTTGGGATGGCCTGGGAGAGGAACGCAGGGTGGGGACCCTCAGTCCTCAAGGCCGGAGCGACAGCGCTGGAGCCGGGCTGAGGCCCTCCCAGCTGGAAGGAGGCTCCGGCTTCCCCTCCTCCTCCCAAGTCCGCCCGCACAGCAACCATATGGCGCGCTGCAGAGCCACCGACATGTGGAAACTGGCTATTTTACCTCCTGTCACGAAAACAGGACACAGGAGGAACTTTTGCTTCTTTCTTTCATGACATATAAAGAAGAACAAACGTTCTAAAATAAAAATGACAGAAATGTTTTTGTCTTATTGGGACCCTGGCTTGGAATTAAGGAGGATCAGGTAATGAATTTAACAATTTCCATGGCTAGTAGCAATATTAAAGCGGCACAGAGTGTCCCTTGTGATGCAGGGGCTGCCCCAGTGAAGGGAGATCAGCCCCCCAAACTTGCCAAGTGCGTTCTTGGCTTTGTGCAGGAATGAGTTCGAGAGTGAGCCAACTAGCTACAGGAAGGTTTTATTGAGACAGAGGCTGACAACAGATCCTACTCCACAGACAGAGTAGGGGTCCTTTCCCGAGCAGGAGGGGGACACCTTGCCTGCAATGGTAATGTCTTTAAATGTTCAGAATCCCCGTACATGACCAGCATTGTCCAGAGGTCAGGCCGTAAAGGTTAATCATAAACTGCTGTAGTAGGAGAGTAAGCACAGAGTTTGTAAGCCACTGGCTTAGTAATTCATCCATCCCCAGGTGGTCCCGGGTGGCGACTTGCTGGCGACTTCCTTACTCAGCGTTTTCAGGGGCCGGTATCGGTCAAAATGGCTGCACTTAGGCTCCCTTGACCTTCCCTTTCTGCCTTATCCCTCCGTGTATCCTGAGCAGCAGGCTTGGCTGCATGGGTTGAACACATGAAAGTCTGGTCTCACCATGGCAACGATACCTGTAGCCCTGACGACCCTTCAGCAGAAACCTATACTCTTTCTAAACAGGGGTGAACTGTGTGGTTACTGTTAAAAAACCCTAATGTTGCCACCAAACTTTTTGTAGGATGCTATGATCTTTTCTCCCTGCTAAACTTGTGGGTGTTGTTCTGGGTAGCACCCTGACTCACTTTTCATTTTGTTGGCTTTCTTGTCATTTGCCCCTTTTGTTGCTATTTGATTTTTCTTCTGTTGAGACCTTGCCTTCGCAATTAGATTGTTAGTTCTTCAGGATCAGACACTATTGGATCTTTTGCTTTCCTGATGTATTCTGTCTCCCCACCTAAGATGGATTACTGGGTCTCACACAGGAACCCAGGGGGCCTGGGTCAGACTTTCTTTCCAATGACATTTTCGTCAAACAGAACTAGGATAACCCTTCCCCAGGTCCTCACCTCTTTCTAAGCATCATGGTTGCTGTGGGTTAGTGGTTTTTGAGGATAACTTAAACACAGACGTATCACCAAAGGTATAAAATGCAGAACAGGTAAAATTAGATTAGTGGTGACTTAAAGTGGATGCGTGATATAAGCTTTGCAGCATCTTGTTTTTTTGAAGCCACTGCCTGTCCCTTGGGCAAGAGCAAGATTTCTCCCCTAAGTGGCTTGAATTTTCTCTCTTTCAACTGAAGACACATTTGGCTCAGGAATCATTGTTTCTCTCCCTTGGGGACCAATCTGAGAAGAAAAATAATAATAAGTATTTTTTTAAATGTAACACAGCATCAAACTTTTCAGGGCCAGGTGCATATGTTCAGAGAAATTTGACTCACACTCAAAATAGAATTCTCAGGTGATGGAGAAACTCAAAGACATGCCCTCCAGGGCGAGGACCCCAAAGACCCTAGGCCCAAACTCATGCTTGCCTCCTGCAACTTCTGTGTCTTGGTGGACAAATGTGGACCAGACTCAGGGACATTGTCCCTAACCCAAGTCAGTCTATAAAATGATATAAAGGTCACTTTCTCAAGTGTACTTTTGGGTAATCAACACTATTTTCAAAAAAATCATTGCAAATTCAGTGACAACACTTCAAAATGACTGTGTTTAAATGTTGCTTTCCATGCATTGGGAGTCTGAATAGCTGCTAACTGTATGCTGAGATAAAAAGCTCCCCCCTCTGCATCTGTTGGTACGTGTAAGAGAAGAGTGCAGATCGGGGAGGGGAGCGGAGAAGACAAGGGGACCGAAGGGGAGGGCAGGAGGAGGGGGATGGCGGGTGTACACATGCATATGTGGGACTGACTGGTAACAAGCCGTTTCACAACAGACTTGGAAGTGAGCACTGATTCTAGTTAACTTCCTTACTCTCATACTCAGTGTCTTCTGTACTCAGGATGGTAAGTTAGAAGGAATTACAGCGTATGGGATTTAGAATCAGAAGACCTGGTTTTGAATCCCAGCTCTGCTTCTTTCTAAGCAATGTCAGTTCAGGTGACTTCACTGCTTGAGCCTAGGTGGCCACGTGTGTGAAATGCAGGCAACGTCTTCTCCTCAGAATTACTGTGAAGATGTGACTAGAACATGCACCTTGCAATCATCGTAGAATGCTAGTTATTGGCACGTTCAGACTCAGGGCTCTTAGAAGTCTCTTGCTGCTTTGTAGGAACATATCAGCCTTTAACACAAATAACTGGCATAAAATAGGTGCTTTTCAGTGTGCGATTCACTATGCAGAGATACTTTAATATCTTTCTTCTTTTTTTTGAAACAGAGTCTCGCTCTGTTGCCCGGGCTAGAGTGAGTGCCGTGGCGTCAGCCTAGCTCACAGCAATCTCAAACTCCTGGGCTTAAGCGATCCTACTGCCTCAGCCTCCTGAGTAGCTGGGACTACAGGCATGCACCACCATGCCCGGCTAATTTTTTCTATAGATATTTTTAGTTGGCCAGATAATTTCTTTCTATTTTTAGTAGAGATGGGATCTCACTCTTGCTCAGGCTGGTGTCGAACTCCTGACCTCAAGCAATCCACCCACCTCGGCCTCCCAGAGTGCTAGGATTACAGGCGTGAGCCACCGCGCCTGGCCTAATATCTTGAAATAATTTGAATAAGCAAAAGTGAAATAATATTTTGAAAAAATTTAACAGGAATTATATTCCTGCAGAATGTGAAAAAATTTAATTTATTCGTTTCATATACATTTCTTTAACATCTCCTAATATGAGGCACCACGTAGCCACTGGGAAGAGCAAGGAGTGATCCCTGCAGGAGCTCACAGGGTATTTAGGGGAACCAGACATGAATATAAACTCTGAGGACATTATTACTAGACAACTAGCTAGAATGCCTCTTTCCTTGATCATTTTAAATCAATAGAAATTTGTTATTTGTAACCCCTGAACTGAAGATGGACAAAGGCACCCCAAATAATTGAGACTCTCAGTGAAATAGCACATAGCTGAGTGTATACATAGCCACAGGAAATCCTAAGATCTCACTTGAAGTTTCACTGTAACATGCTTAGTTCCTACAATCTTAGGGATGGGTCCTTCTATATGAATTGAGAATCTGGCTTGGGTGTCCCTTCTCTTATTTTCACCCTTTCTCTTATGCCCCTTTGGCTGATGTGAGTTGACACAGCAGTAGACAGAAGGACAGGAGAAGCCATGTCCCTGGGGGGGTCCTTAAGCCTGGTCACTTCCTTATGCTTCATTGAGAGTTGAATGTGTGATGAGAATTTCCCCTCCCTGAGGTGCAGGCTGTGGGGACGGGAGGTGTTGGGTGGGACGTGTGTGGGGAGATGGGACTAGAGCAGACTGTCTTAAGCATGGAGGGAAAATGCCACAGACCCACCCCGCCATGCTTTAGGCCCGCCAACACTGGAAAGCACCATCTCTACTCAGGGCACCGTCCAGTCTGACCTTGATGTCTTATACATGGAGTATATAGGCGGCTGGCGTCCACCATCGTAACTACACTGGGCCTGCCCGGCAACAACAGGAAACCTTTGCTGTCCACGCAGCGTTTCCAGGCATATGGTCATTGACACTTTCTCCAAGACGGTTCAATAAACTTCAGAACAGATTCCTTTTTCCTATGTTGGCTTGGAATTCAAATAATTTCCATTGAAGTGTGATCTCAACTTCAGTCCCGGAAGCTTTCCTTTGCAGTCATCTTTTCTTTAAGTGATAAGTGTGATTAGTAACATGTGGTTTTATTTGACCCCTTTGACCATAATTATTCCACAGCTAACGGAGATATATCCAACCTGGTAACTGTAGAGTTAATGTTCAACTTCCTTTCAAATCTCTTAGCAACCACTATTGATAGATGAAGCCCAGCAAAACACGTAGATCTTGCTCAAGGATGTCTTTCTAATATGTTATTTAAAAATTATAAGAAGCATGTGCTTACGTGCACGCACCGACACGCACACACATGAAATGCTTGGCCATTGAGTAACTGATTTCGCTGTTACTCAAGGGGGAGAAATATATAACTTCAGGTCATTTTTCAGGCTGAGACTTAGGCTTCCTGAGTTCTGGGTAGTGGTGGATTTGTTTCAGATTACTCGCATCAAGGCCCCATGGCAGTTACATTACTGGAATGTTGAGCTCTTTCCAAGAATTGCTCAAAAAATACATGAAAAGGTTGACTGAGCTGACCTGAAAAAAATTAGATGAAAGAAATAGTGTTTTTCAGCTTCATACATCGCTGTGAACTATCAAGGATACCTAGATTTCTGGTCATCAAAGGCACGGGGCCTTTCAGAAGTGTAGTTTGTTCCCTCCACTAGACAGTAATTCTGTATTTGCTGAAGTCAAAATACACAGGTATTTACTTGCCATGTGACCAGCATGATTGCCTAGGCTTGTTCTGTGTATAGCTTGGAAAGTTTTTTTTTTTTTTTTTTAATTTCTGCAGAGGCTCTGCTATCAAATTATTGATTTTATGCTTCCATCACCACTTCTACATCCACCCACCCCTTCCCTCTACACATAAATATGTGACGATTTTTTTAACAAATAATGTCCACTAAAATTCTAGATGATTCCCAGTAACCCCAATTTCAGTTAACCTTTTCTTTCAAAGACAAGTTTAGGGTATCACCTCAGTAGCTAATTAACATACCATGTTTATCTTTAGTTTAACAAAATTCTAACAAAGCCACTGATTAACAATTAGCTGGGTTCTCCAGCACTTACCAAACGGTAATAGCCTTGAAAGACAACTTCTAACTCATGCATGGGTATGTGACACTTCAAGTTCTTAAAAAGCTCTACAGGTACCTTCTTTTCCTCTCTTCCTTTTTTATTTAATTACATTAATGTATTTATGTCCTGTGTTTGGTTTTGCTGTTGGGGGTTTTGTGAGAAATGTCACTTGCAGGCTCTCAGGGATGTAGGCTGAAGTTTAGTCATTCATTTCAGAATTTGCAAACGTAGCATTCTTTTCTTTCGCTCTCCCCTGGGCGCCAGCCTACTTTCTTTGAAGGGAAATCGTCAGGGTTTCACTTGGATTTTTCACACCTCCCACTCTCCTCCATCCACACCACAAGGACTCCAAGGTCATGACTACTTAGAGGGCCTGTTCCTGGCGGTGACTGGGATCTGTGGGTGGGGGAACCTCCCATTCAGAGAAGTAGGCAGACTTTACTGCTGCTGCTGTTCAAATCACCTCCAAGGGACGGACAGCAAAGAGGGGTGGACGTGCCCAAGGAGAGAGCGGTGAGAAAGCCAAGAGCATCAAGGGGAAGGGAGAGGCAAACCTCATCCTCGCCACCCTTGAGGAGCATGTCAGGGACAGAGGAGACCAGGTGCCTTTCAGGGCCGCCAGGAGCCCAGGCCCCATTTCACGCAAGGCCTTGGGGACAGGCAATACCTTGGCTTGCCTGGTGAGAGCTGGCTTCCTTCTTTGGGCAAATAGTCTATGCCCACTGAAGAAAAGTTTCCTGCAGCTTTGCTCCCCCTGCTTTGGAATGTTACCAAAACTGGAAAAGAACATCTCGTAAATCTGTGCTCATCCATATCTTTGTTGTTCTGAAAGGAAGCCCAGCACAAGTTCCCCAACCCCTCCCAATTTCATTCTAGATCGAAATGATGGGTTTACTAACAGTTTTATGGGGCTTCCAGCATGGGCCAAGGAGAATTCAGGATGGAAGGACCCAGGGCTCCTCCCCCTGCCTTAACTCCTCTCTTCAGGTATCATCTTTAGTCAGGTGAGATCAGGTTTAAGGGAGACTCCCTAGCAGGGAGAAAGGGGACAAGATTCCACAAAACTGAGGGGCAGCCTTCACATTGGGGTGTGGGAGTGCTGAGAGTGAGGCTTTCTCTCTCCCCGCCACCCCAAGACACCCCCACACGTGCTCACACTTAGTCTTGGAGATAAAAGAGGGCCCAAGATTGTCACAAGAAGAAAGCAGCTACCATTTATTACACCCTAATGTATCTGTGTCGGTTCCTTCTCACAATTACCCTTAAAGTAGGTATCCCTGTCTCACGGAAGAGACAGCTAAGTCTCAGGGACTGGGAGTAACCTGCCCTAGATAGCTAGTGGGTGGCAGAGCTGGTGTGTGAGCCTGTGCACGGCCTGGCTTCTTCTCCACTGTTCCACCCACTGGATCCCCAAAGCCTGCCTCTGAGAAAATAACAACGAGTGACTTTTTCCTTAAATATAAATTCATGTCAGTTTTTTGGCTTGTTTTTTTAGAGATACCATCTCGCTCTGTTGTCCAGGCTGGAGTGCAGTGGCATGATCAAAACTCACTGCAACCTCCAACTCCTGGGCTCAAGTGATCCTCCTGCCTCAGCCTCTCAGGTAGCTGGGACTACAGGCGTGTGCCACCACGCCTGGCTAATTTCTAATTTTTAAATTTTTTGTAGAGATGGGGTCTCACTCTTACTCAGGCTGGTCTCCATCTCCTGGCCTCAAGTGATCCCCCCACTGCAGCCTCCCTAAATGCTAGGATCACAGGTGTGAGTCACTGCAACAGGCCAAATTCACATCCTTTTAATTTGGAGATTATGTTCTTAGCTTTTTGATGTTAAACTGTCCATTCTTTTCTCAAAATCATGACTACGGTAGATAGCAGTTCTCTTCTCCTCCTCCCCTTTCTTCTTCTTACTCCTCCTTGTTTTCCATGTTTTTACTTAACCAAGCAGGGTGGGGTGGGGAAAGCTGACAATCCTATTTTGGTCCCATTTAATTTTTTTTCTTGGTCCATAAATCCAAAAGTCTGGAACCTCTGCTTTCTACACAGTAACTCATCAGAGTTTAAGAACGGTGTAGCTCTGGAATCCAGGGGTCTATCTGTGTCCTAGGTAACATGCTGAAAATCTGATTTAGGATTCACTAACTGACACTGTACATTTGGTTCAAGTTTGATGGTAAACTTTAAGTAGCACTACTAGGGACTTCTTAGTAAAAAGTCATTTCTTCTCTAACCTGAAGCCTCTTATTCCTTTAAAATTTTCATTTTCCTTCTTGGATATGCTGTATATCTGGTTTCTTGTTTCTTAAATCAATATAATGTGCTAATATTCTTATGAAACACTTTTACTCTATTTTATACAGTTATTTTCCTTGTATGTTGAAGCCTGAACATATATTTTTCTATTTTAAGTGTTCTCATGATTTTTACTAACTATGAAATTGCTACAGGCCATATTGCATATTACAGCCTCCTTAAATTGGAATGAAGCGAACCTGGGACAGTAAATCCGCAGCCTGAACAGTAGCCCCCGCCCCCGGCTGACTCTACATTCTGTTGTGTTAATCAGCCGTGGGACAGAGCTGCCATTACCCCTCTCTTCTTTTGAATGCCATCACCTGTGGACGCAGGGTACTGTGAGCCCCCAACTCCCTCGGAGCCACAGCCTCAAGCACAGCTCTGTGTCTGCGCTATCCCGGCCACAGGGCCTCTGGAGCATCGCTCAGCTTGGGGTCCTGCAATTTCCTTTATGGACGTAGTAAATCATCGCACACACCATGGAGCAGAGGAACAGGCTGAATTATTAGACCTACCTGCTTCGCTCTTTTAGAGTAAGATTCCCACATTGGATGATCTTTCCCTCTTCAATTTTTTTCCTTCTAGATTTTTGAAATGTTTAAATAAAATACCTGTCGAGTGTCCCCTTGAAGCTGACCAGGGGAATTCTAGTCCATCCAGACCACCAGTGATGGTTTCCCAGAGGCAGCAAATTACTGTCTCTTTCTTTGTTTTCCCATCTCTCCTGTGTCCTTTGCCCTCCTCTTTCTCATGGCATCTTCTCCAGGGAAGTGAAAAACGATAGTTCACCTTATTCACTCAGCCATCCATTCATTCATTCACTTGTTCCTTCTGAGTGCTGTGTTAGGTGCTGTGAGTATGGCGGTGAACAAGACACGGTGCTGCCCCACAGAGGGTGTGGGCTGGGGTAAGACGACAGTTAGATGTAGCAGGGTGAGCACTACACTGGGGATGAGCCCTCAGGGGTCCTGGCCCGCCTTGGCCAGGTCAGGTAAGGCTTCCCAAAGGCCTCTGCCAACAGTCAAGGCTGAGTCCTGGGCACTGGGGAGGGAGCCAGGCAACTAGGCAAGTGCTAGTGTTATTGGCCCTCTGGAATCTGTGCTTACGGGCTATAAGTTTTATATCTGGTGCCTTTAAGCTGGTTACCTGACCATGGTCAGAAACTCGGTGGTAGATGTGACAGGTAGAGAAAGCAAAGTCAGAGCAGAAGCTGGGTGACAATTCCTTAAAGCTGAATATGTCCCTGATTTTAATTGTAGTTAAATAGGCCAAAATGCATGGCAATTTAAGTGTGTTTTGTGTTGTGTGTGCTCATACATGTGTGTGCGTACTGCTCATTTCTTGTTTCTCATAACTAACTAATCCAGTTTTCATCCAGACAAATGAACTCACTCCTGTCGATTAAAAGCATTACTTAATGGAGACTAGATTTTCCCCAAAACTAAAAGAAAATGCTAGGTTAAGAGTTTAAGGATTTAGGATTCTTTGGTTTCCAAATCAAGACCAACAATATCTCTTGCACTTTGATTTTTTTTTTCTCTTGAGGGGGAACATTATTTTCATGTATTTTTGCTATTCAAGTGTTGATGAAAGACTTCTAGGAAGTCATTATTTACCTTAATGAGTTAAAGCATCAATTCTGATTAAACTTGTTTTACTTTCTACTCTCTGTTTCACTCCTTGTATCCATTTTCATACTTAGAGACCACAGAGACTCCCAGAACAGGGTAAAAGGAGACTTGTATGGAAGTGGACCAGTGCTCCATGTTTTACATGACCTGTTAGTAAGTGTTCCTTCTCTTCATGATGTGGATTTATTAAAATTGAAGCGAGGCAATTTTAGTGCAGAATGGCTTTGGGGACATTTCCCCCCCAGCTGCTGAGTAAGAAAGAGACCATGCATCCTTTAGTAGCTACTCTGTTACTACAGATGCAATTACTCTTAGTTAAAGGTCTTGGTTTTCCCCAATCTCCAAAACAGAGAAGAGAACAGGGCTCTGTCCTCCAGATAAATTGTGAAAAGCAATGAAAACAGTTGTTAGAAATTAGTGATTAAAAATCTAAACAATAGGGTGACTATAATTAACAATTTATTTTATCCTTTCAAATAGCTAGGAGAAAGGACTTTGAATGTTCTCGATACAAATTACCCTGATTTGATCATTATACATTGTATACATGTATTAAAATATCACATTGTACCCCATAAATGTATACAATTATTATGTGTTGATTAAAAATAATAATAAAAACAAACAAAAAAACCCCAGAAACCCCAAGCTGACCCACCAGGCAACAACCCAAACTTTAGTAAAACTTCCCTGGTAATTAGAAAAAAAAATCTTTGATCTCTAGTACATAAGATCTGTGTATCTTCCATATGTAAATTATACCCCAATAAAAATCAGTAATAAAAAAACTAAATAAAATATGATTTTTAGAAAAACACTCCTCTTTTGGCTTCTAGAATAGTTTAATTAAAACTTATCCTGAAATTGGAAGAATTGTTTCAATAAATGAATTAGTGACTTACTAAATAAAGCCTATTCCAATCCAATGATCTTTCATCATGTTACTCTGTTTTATTTTCCTTATAGTATTTATCATTATCAAATTATCTTGCTTATTTGTTTACTTATTTATTATCTTTCTCCCTGGAATGTTAGCTTCTTGAGGTCAGAGGCTTTGTCTTGGTCACTGCCAAATCTTCAGCCTCTAGCACAGAGCTTGGTACATGGTAGGGCCTTTGGAAGTATACCGTGAACAAATCAATGAATGAATATTTCCACCTGCAACAACTTTCCTGAGTAAATTATATTTTCCCACTATTACACAATCAAGATTGCGTAAGTAATTTGGGTTCTGGGACTAAAAAAAAAAAAAAATTAAATTGTCATAGGCTCAGGGATCAGAAACCCAGAGCCCAGGGACATTTGTGTGTAAACTTTGGCTGGACATAGGATTGTACTCAATGTCAATTTGTCATATGAAAATGTGACTTTAGTTTTTGTGAGATACTAATAACTCCTGATCACTCATGACCATTTTTCCAGGTGGATTTGGCTATTAAAACCCTGTGACTCTATAGAATAATTCTGTAATTCAGTCATAGGGGAAGGGCAAGTTTATTCCTTGTATGCACTTAGTGGAATTAAAAGCTATTTTAGCAGGGTGCTCTTATGTGATATGAGGCCATCTTCTTTGGAAAAACTCAAAGCACTTTACCAACAGGATTTCAGGATTACTTTCAACATTTCCAGGAGGATAGAGTGAAATTGTATCATTCAAAAACTGAGAAACTGAGGCACAGGGGAAACTGTCTCACAGTCAGGATGGAATCACAAGGAGTTGTTAGACTATAACGTGGGCCTTATAATTTCCAGCTGTCCCCACCGGATTTTCTCAGTTGTTAGGTCTAGTTGCTTCCTGAGTGGCAAATAATCTATTTAATCAATAGATATTTTTCACTCATCAGGGTAAACCCCAAGTTCTGCTTCACAAGAGAATCAAACAAGAAGCACCGGAGTGTGAGTTTAACCTTGAGAAACTTAAAATACTTTTATAATTGAGAATTGGATCTTCCCATTTCTGAGGAAAATTACCATTTGTGATGAACACCTAACAATATGGCAATCAGAGAATGGACTGGAATGAGTGGTGGCATTTTAAATGGCAGATGAGATGACACAAAGCAGGTCAAGAACTGAGAATGCACCATCCAAGTGGCCACTTGGGCTCACTCACTGTCACCCTGGCTCCCTGGGTTGACACAGAACGGCAGATCCAAGGTGAGCTGAAATTGCAGCCACAGTTCTTGTCAAGCAAAAAAGGGTGTCCCAGTTGAATACCACAACTGAGTTGGAAAATAAAGATTAAGATAAAAGTGTGTGTGTGGGGACAGGGAATATGACTTCCATGAGGCAGAGAGAAGACAAGAACTATGCTGCACAAAGTAGAAAGAAAAGTTTGCAACTATCAAATAAATTTAGCCAGGGCAGACTCAAAGAGGGCTCTGAAAGGCAAAATCTACTGAGGTTGGCTGGGTGCGGTAGCCATGCCTGTAATCCTAGTACTTTGGAGGCCGAGGAAGGAGGATCACTTGAGCCCGGGAGTTTGAGGTTACAGTGAACTGTGATAACACCACCCTACTCCATCCTGGGCAACACTGCAAGGCCTTGTCTCAAAACAAACAAAAATCTACTGAGGCTGTGCACAGTTCACCATGGAAGGGAGACCTGAGTAATAATTGGTTTATCAGTTTAATTTACATGGCAGAACCAATAATTTGCTTAAGAAATCCAGTTTTGGGTTTGAATTATCTGAGTGATCTTGCCCTGAAGTCACTGCTCCAAGCTCCGTCAGTGCTCAGGAGCCGCAGTCATTAAGGCAGTGTGACAGCTTTAGGCTAAACTGGTTCGGTGAGCTGTACCTCTATAACCCACCACCAATATGCACACATTCCTCAGGTCCTGAGTTCTCTCTTGTGATCTCATCTCCACGTTCGTTACACTGCTCATCTTCCTCCCCTCCCCCACATGACAACCCCCTTCAACTTTTACTCCCCCTGACCCCAGTTTATAAAAACAAGACATTTGAAGCATTCCACAGTGGTTAAGGATAAGGGCACTGTCCCCGGATGTGATGCTGGGCACCAGCTCAGCTCATCCAGGAGCTAAAGGTCTGGCTTGAACATCTGTGGTTCAAATCCATGTACTCGCAAGTTACGCTTTGCCTCATGTCAATGAAACTTTGTATCACCTGAGACCAGTCGAAAGTAAAATATTAAATAGGCTGCAGTAGTGAGTCTTTGTAATTTTTGTGAAAGTGCTTTGAAAACTTGAATGCCATAGTATTTAACCTTCTTTGTCAACAGACCATTTTGCAAATCTGATGAAAATATGGACTCCTTTCCCGAGAGAAATACACACCAATATGCTTGTACCTCTACAATTTTGTGTACAAATTCAAAAAGTTCACAGATCTTCTGATGTGCTATAGATCCCCCAAGCTAAAGGGATTTATAAGTATAAAATGTTATTAAGAGTTTTTTATGTATTAAGTGAACATCAGTGTACAGAATTGCATATTCAACACGATCTCAATGATATTTTATATATATATATATATATAAGAATACATGCACATAGAAGAGATTAGAAGGTTATACACTAATATATAAACAGTGCTTATATTTGGGTGATGAGATTGTGGGTGATTTTAATTTTCTTCTCCGAATCTTGTTGCATTTTCCCAGTTTAAAAAGATTTTCATTAGGTTATTCTTAACAAAAGTAGCTGTGCTTTGTGACAGGTCACAGAAATACTAGGCAGAACTTTCAAAAGCAAATCTAAAAAAGACCAGGGGACACGCCTGTGAGTGGCTGCCCTCTGCACGGAACAGTGGTCTCCCCTCCTCCGAGGTTTCACCTCTGTGGTTTAAGTTACCCTCCATCAACCGTGGCTGAAATGTTAAGATATTTTGGTGGTGGGGTGTGTGCAGACTACATTTGCATAACTTTCATTATTGTATACTGTTATAACTATTCTATTTTATTAGGATTTATTGTTAAGCTCATACTGTGCATCATAGGTATGTATGTTTAGGAAAATATATAGCACATACAGGGTTTGGTACTATTGTCAGTTTCAGACATTCAGTGGGGGTTTGGGACCGTATTCCTGAGATAAGGGAGGGCCACTGTATTTACTAGTCTCTGAGACCAGGTGATTGATACTATGGGAACTTTCCTCCTGGCTTTCTGATAGGCTCAGGGATGGGGGCCCAACTCTAGCTGAACCAATCAGTGCCTTTTCCCAAGATTTTTCTGAACTGTAACTAGCAAGAAACAAATTTCTCTGTGGTGACATAAGGTGTGGGAATGAGGTTCAGAAGTTTTTTTTTTTTTTTGCTTTGCCAGGAAGGGAGCACGTTTTCTGTTGTTCTGCATGAGAGAGACACACAGAGAGATACAGAGAGACAGAGACAGACAGAGAAACACCAGATGGCATGTGAGTCCCTGGAGCCCAGCTGCACCCTTGTCCTTCTTGCATTTTGGTGTTTCAATTCTTCGTTTGATTTTATAGACACTCTTCTACTCTTCCAACAAATTTCCTTTCTGTCTGAACTAGTTAGAGTTGGATTTCTGGCACCTGAAACCAATAAGTACACACAATTAACAAATGTAAATTTTAAGTAGTCATATAACTTGGGTTATATTTATAACCCCAGTTGTGAAATACAGGAAGTCACCAATATTTCTTGACACAAAAAGTGGTTGGCTTTGTGTGTCTGGCCCTGTGCAGGACAGAGGACAAAAAACCCAGACAAATTGAGATTATTGATTCAGCTCTTTAGATCATCCTGTTTGTTAAGGAGACAGAATTCTTCTCGGCTCTATGCAGAAACAGACAATAATGGTATTGTTCAAATCTAGGTTATGACCATGTAAAATTACAAGTCTCTTCTCTCATTTATGAAGGTGATGCTTGGGATAACAAATTTATGAGGGTATGAAAGATAAATATATTTTCTAACTCAATGAGCTAGAAGGTAATCCATGCATTAATTTGGCAACCTGAAGATATCTGAGCTCTGCTAAGGAGAAAACCTCAGCAAATGTGTAGAGGTACTCTGCAAGGATAATCACTCTGCATGTGGATTTGTGTTCTTTATAGCCAATTCCATTTTGACAAGTGTTTAACTATAATGGGATTTGCTAGAGATACTGGGACAATATTCTAGAAATATCTGACATAGTGGAATTTTAGAATGACCTTCTTCGATAAATATAACTCATTCAAGTGAAAAACACCAACTTTAAATCCAGTTCTGTCTGTGTCTTTACTGACTGACAGTGGGGAAAATTATATCTGTCTTTGGCAAATGTGTGTTTCCATTGAGCTTAGACGTAGCCTGCGCAGGATAACATGGTCAGCAGGGGATGATGGAACCACTTCTACCTCTGGAGGCTGGTTAGAGTGGCACAACCAGAAGGAAAGAATTTTCTGAGGTTTACATCTAGACTGACTACAAGATAAGGACACTAGCTTAATTTTTTTCTTTAAGCAACATACTGTACCCTACATATTCCAATTCAAGTAAAAGCTATGCCTGATATCTTTAGATGATCCTAGATTTTAGATTTTGAGCTACAACTATGAAATAAGTATTTTGAAAGCCAGGCTTTCAAAATAGTTAGAATCTCAGTGTTTATTGTGGGTTTTGATCTGAATTACCAAATTACTTTTCAGAAATACTGAAATTTTACTCCCATCAGCAGAGTGAGAGTGAGTATTTCACCTTACTTTCTTCTCGTCCCAGGCATTAGCACGATTAACCATGTCCACCCTAAAGTGTCACCAGTGGCAACACATTGCTTCAATTCAAACTCCCATGGTTATTAATGAGGATTAACATTTTTCCTGTTTCTTGGCTTTTAAAATACCTAAGTTCTGAGAACTAATATGTCCTTTGCATATATTTTATTCTCTTTATGTAAATTCCTTAAGATTAGTAATTTCAATCTTTTATCTGCCGTATCTACCTCAAGCATTTCGCCCATTTGTTTACTTTTTAATGTGTTTCTCTTTTTTTGAGACGCAGAGATTGTACTTTTTTTCCTTTGTGTTTTCTTTCATTTTGCCTATGTTTAAAGTCCTTCCCCACCCCCAAATCAAATTCTTCTGATTCGTGTTCACTTGGCAATATACATAAATTCTGCCAATTCCCTGGAGCACAAAGATATCTTTGAAGTAGTAAAACAAAATCATTTTAATTTTGAATAGTATTTTTCATTTATACTATTTTCAAAGGAAAGAGAAGAGAAGAGAAGAGAAGAGAAAAGGGCAGATAGAAAGGCAAACAGCCATACTCCCTGGACCCAGGAGTGTTTGTTGGATCGGAGCCTCTGAGCAGAGGAAGAAGCCACTCATGACTTACCTCTGTCCTTGCAGTACTTGTGGGTTTCAGATCAGTGTTCTGACCAGTCTGCAAAATAGCCAGAGGCCTGGATTTGCTAACAACAGCCGCAATGCAAGTTACAACGAAAACAGGAATCTCTCCTATCTCACCTGACCATCATAGGGATTAAGTACCTGGAAATCCAGGGATGAAATGAAAGATTTTGGGGAAGGGCAGTTAGTGGGGGAGAGGCTGGGAAGCCCGATTCCTGACCTCTTTTCCTTCTGCCCTTCCCTTCCCCGCTTGCCACCCTGCCCCCGAGAGTTGGGCACTAATGTGCAAGGAGTGGGAAAGGAGATATTTTTAGATTTCCCCGCAACCAAATTTGTGTCTAAACCTAAAATCTAAAAAGCACACTGCCGTTTTTCTCTTTGCTTCCTTAAAATTTGTGCTAAAAGTGATAGCTAGAATGTAGTAAAGATTAAACCAGGTGAAATGCCGGTTTTAGTCCAGGAGTCTCTTCCCATTTCAGGTTTATGTCTGGAATTAGAGCTTCAAAATTTGTCCCAAGTGAGGAGCAGTTGTTTCTATTATGTTTAATCAAATTTTCAGAGCAAGAGCTCAAATGGTGCATTCCCAGCTCATAGGGGAACTCTGAAGTTATTATGTGATAAACATATTCAACGAATGAAGAAAATGAAAATGATTTCCTATACATTGGCTATGGCAGCATAATTTAGACAAAAAAACACTAGACAAAGGGTTCGAGGGTTCTAGAATCAATTCTTCTACTAACCACGTGACTTTGTGTAAATCAATTTGCCTCTCTGAGCCTTTGTTTCCTAATCCATATAAGCACCTACACACGTGGTTGATAAAGTGTACTATGTATGAAGTCATTCTAAAACATGAGACAGAACTATACAAATGTGCAGCATAGTATGTTCAACTGAAATGAGATTTTTCTTGTGATTTTTAAGCTATCCAATTAAATAAACTACCCTTTGTATTCTTGATTTATGAATTCTAAAATATTAATCTAAAACTGTCAATTTTGGCAAATATGTTTCAATGCCAAATACTGCACAATGTTTTGTGTGTGTGAGACAGGGTCTGGCTCCGTCACCCAGGCTGGAGTGCAGTGGCACTTCCATGGCTCACTGAAGCCTCAAACTCCTGGGTTTAAGTGATCCTCTGGCCTCAGCATCCTGAGTAGGCTTGGGACCACAGGCTCGAGCCAACACATACGGCCAATTTTTTAAAAGATTTCTTTGTAGAGATGGGGTCTTCCTGTATTTCCCAGGCTGGTCTCAAACTCCTGGGCTCAAGTGATACCCCCACCTCGGCCTCTCAAAATGTTGGGATTACAGGCGTGAGCCACTGAGCCTGGCCAAAAACCTTCTTTTGGGATGAATATCAAGACTGGACATTGAAGTTGATACCAGGATTTAGCTGGTCAATACTAAAAAACAGTTATACTTGTAGAAACACTGTACCTGTAGTCACTTCAGTGAGAAGGTGAAGGGGGAAACTCTAGATATACAGGTTAATGACTTGTAGCACAATGACAGTAAGAAGTGTCTGACTCCTGTTTTTCTTGGGATATAATTCCATAAGAGACTGGTCCAGTTTGCAAGGCTGGTGCTCAGGAGCCTCTGGTCAGAGATTTGCTTTCTAGGTCAGTTAGTTTTGCTATGTTCCACCCAAATTTGTCTGAAGCAGTTTGAGATGGCAGTTTTCTAATCCATCATCTTTGCTAGAAAAATTAAAACAGGCCACCTTATTAGTGGTGAATCAGAGCACTGATGTCTGTCCGTGCTTATGTGGAAGTCAAATAATGACTAGTGTCAAAGAAAAGGAATTGTAGAACCTGGAAAGACAAGTCTTGTTTTGAGAAAAAAATCAAAACAAAAAATCCTATGTATTTTGGGTAGAGAAATTAGAGCTGGGCTTCCCAAACCTTTTTCATGCCATAGCCCATCTAGAAAATGGTTAGATTTGCATAGCACTTAGGGATTGACTGGAGAGAATTTGGGACATAGTCCCAGCTGCTCGTGGCCACACAGAGGGCTGTATATCCATGGGGAACCTGCCTCTGAGGAAAACAAAATGGGAGGGGGATCAGGTTGAATTCCACACCCCCACACATCCCAATCTGAACTCCTCTGCCCACACAAGTCAGCTCTCTCACCCCACTGTCTCATTTGTGTCACTCGCATCACTACCCAAGTTGGAAATACTGAGTTAATGATGCATATTTCCTTAGCAAATACCTACTGATCACCTTGGTGCAGGGCACCATTTTCCACTGATTGAAATCAGTCATGGAGCATCTTCAATTTCTGGGTTCTGTCTCTCTTCCTCAGTCCCATGGCCACCCCCGTCCAAGCCCCTCCCCAGGGACACATGTGGGGATGACTAGCAGAGTCTGCCTTGCATTCCTTCACCAATTATATCAGCCAGAGGGGGGGTTCCAGTCAGATGTTCCCCGACTCCTGTGCACCAGCCACTGGCCAAACCCAGCTGAGAGGTGGCAGGCAGGGAGCCGGGTGGTGCGATCCACAGGGATCAGCCTCTCAGGATACAGAATCTGCCAAGAAGGGTAGTGAACGGGGCCAGGAGGGGAGAGGGAGAATAATCAGCTTGCCTGCCGATTTAGAAGCAGAAAAACCATTTCCTCATGTTATTTTCCCTTTCTGAAATGTCCAAGAGCTCCTCATTGCCCTCACAGTAAAATATAAATTTCTTCCAAAATCCTTGGCGATTGGGCTCATTCTTATCTTGCCTCTTACAAGCAATAAGAAAAGCACGGCCATGTTCGATTCGGATATGCATCCTGGCCCCACTGCCTACTGTGCTACCACAAGCTCATGATTTAACCTCTTGGAGCCTTTGTTTCCTGTTACACAATACACAGGTGTAGCAATGCCGTTCTTGCAGATCTGCTGCAAGGACACAGCGATCTTTCTACTTTAGTTCTGCCTTGCTGTTATCTGCAGGTTCCACTGTCCCTGGACATGTGGCTCAAATCCCACATGAAACCTTCTCCTACTGAAATCTTTGCTGATCTCTCATCTTTTCCATATTTAGCCCCCATGTGTGCCAGTAAGTTTTTGTATGTTAAGAAGTTTAAGCTGAGAGTTACTTGAATCTTTTTCTAGTTTGCACTGCCTGGATAACAGGGCAATACGGTTTTCTTCACATCTTCCTACATGCTTGTTTTTCTCGGTGTACCCTCTTTCTATGAATCCTTACTTTTATAGCTGCAATTATGGTATTGCCTGAGGATTATCCATGACAGTCATCACATGGGTCGCCTCTTGATCACAGAATCAGAATTTCAGTCATGTTGTAATTATGCAACATGTTCAGGAAAGACAATCCGATAAGGACCAATTTGAAAAATACAAGAGTAATCTAAAGATAATAGCAACAAAATAAAACCAGGTCACAAGACCTGGGAAAGATAACTTATTGATTAACTGACGTTGAGTACCTTGTGTTTTAAATACACCAACCATGGGTTCCTTCTGGCCCATATTGTAAAGCAATGAAGGAAAATAAGGAAGTAGGGAGGAGAAATAAGATTTGGAAAGACCCGGTGAATTCTAGAGTAAATTGTTGTGGATACGGCGCCCCCTAGTGTACTGAACAACACAGGTGGCCCAACCTGCAGAGCTGAGCGTTCATCACCTTGCTCATCAACCTAACTGGAACCACTGGGATCTCTGTTTTGCCACTGCTTTCCTTCTACTGCACAGCCAGCCACAGGTCAGGGAAAGAAAGGGGATCCATGTCCTTTATTCAGTTGGATTTGAACACGGATCTACACGGAAGCAGTGAATTGATTTGAGGTACGCAAATTGTATTAAAAAATATAAAATCATTTACTTTAAAATGAGTTTCTACTTTTTCCTGAGATAGGAAATGTAATTGGGGAGAAGCAAAACTGAAAGATGATTCCTTGTTAATTATTTCACTAAAAAACGTTATTTGTCCCTGTCTTCGGTTTATCAAAATGTTAATCACCTGCAAATCTATTTTCCTCAAGCAGAACACCTGGAGCAAACCTGAACCCCAGCAGAAGGAAAACAACTCTTCCAACGGGGAAAAATGCAACGTGATGACTGACATTAAAGCGATGTTTCCCAAAGCGCAATCCCCAGAACACTAGTTCCACAGGGTCTTATTCAAATAATGGCAAATAATTTTAAGAAATTTGGGATTCAACAAAGATAAGCTAATCTTTTTAAAACAGCAGCACACCTGAGAAGTCTTAATATACTCTTAATACACCACTATACAGCATAACACTACACTATGAACTGCAGTATTTTCCAAATTATCTAACACTATGATTTTTTTCATGCCTATCTCACACACCTGATTCATGAATAGTCTTTGGAAATATGCACTAGATTAGATCTTCATTAACTTCCAATCAAAGAGGGAGAACACATAGGAGAGTGTGCCGAAAAGAGAAAAAGAAAATAGTAAAACTGATATGAGCAGCAAATAGGGTGACAATAAGGAGGTTTGTGGTCAGTGTCATAACTCAACCCATAGCAATCTTACAGTGAGGTCAGAAGGATGGACCATGCTGAAAACATCACCAGCCCACAAAATCACTCCCAAGTCCCTCCCACAACGTCACAGTGCTGATGCTACTTCTGAGAACGAGAAACAAGACTCCAAGACATGCAGTACCCCATCTTGCCAGGTTTTTGATTTTTATTAATACTTTTCCTGTGCACAACCTGGACTAATTCACATTTTAGGCTCATTATTATTATCATTCACAGGGTCACATATGCACAGGGCACTGTACAGAAGCTAGAGGAAACCCGTATTTAGTACAAGCATGAATCAGAGATGAGTCTGGTAACTCACAGCTAGACAAATGCATCCCAAAGAATGTTTGAGTCCACAGAGTGGTTTGTCTTGGATACTAGCACAGTAAGTAGAATAGCAGAAGCCAGGCTAGGAGGTAGGGGCTGGATGGTTCTGCAGGACGGGTCTTTGCTGTGTTTGCTCTAACTCATGTGTAGGAGGATGTGTCTGCTCCTATTGGCTCAATTTGTATTTCAGAAGTGTTGTTTTCCATGAACTCATCAGCATGTTGGGCAACAACACTTGCAGACGTGAGGGACTGGGGCATCCGCAGACCTGGAATTATGTGTAATTCCATGCTCTCTTGGTGCGGATACAGTGCTTTGCGGTGAGAACAAACCCTTCATCAGCCTAGGAAAGGTTGTGGCTCTTAGTCCATTAGCATTTAGGGGTGAAGGGTGGGATATGGTTCATCCCAGAAGCAGCTCTTGGTTTTCACAGTGGATGTCCTATTTTCTCCCTAATGCTTTCCAGCTGGGTTGACTTCAGACATAAGGAGGTCAAGTGATTTACTCCAAAGCCCAGTGAAACAGAGCAGCTGGGACTTGAACTTGGGGACCTTGCTGGTGGGCAGTGCTTGCCCTAGTCAGTCAACCGCTCTGCTTCCTGGTTTTCGCCGCCCTTCTAATGGCACCCGTGGCCAGCCTGCTGAGTCTGGCAGGGCCCATGCCCCGGGCTGTCTCTGCTCATGCCTGGAATAAGAGGCGTGCTACATACAGGTCAAGTCTGAATGTTCTGGCAGAGCCGCGTAGGGCAGACTGCTCCATGCCTGCTCAAAGCATACAGTGTCTGGTGAAAGCCAGATTGAAGATAGCTAAACTTGCAAGCCAAGATTCCAAAAGGAAAAACTTAGCTCACATTTTTCCTTTGCACAGTGACTTTTCATCCCCCCCAACTTTCTTTTTTTTTTTTTGTAAGAAGGGAATCCCTGTGTTTACAAGTTGAAATCCAAAATGCACAAGTGGTCAGTTCACGATTTGGTGACCAGTGAACATCTGTGGGCCTGGGTGTTCCTTGGGAATCTGCAGTGGTGGGAGCAGCGGGCCCAGCCTGCCCCAGGCAGAGGGAATTCTCCAGGGGGCCAAACGGTCGGGGAGCGAGGAGGCCTGTGAGGGCTCGGGCTCTGCTTAGCCTCCAGTCCTGCTTTTCCTGGGCTGCGTCTGCACTTGACTTCAACTAGTTTTCTGAACTGCATCTGGACTATATTTTTTGAGGTGCGTTCATCTGAAACTCCTTATAGTCATGAAGACATGAATCTTCACGTTGCCTTTAAGAGAAACAAAACACTGTAATCTGAGAGGGGCCAACATGCCCCAAATCTGTTTACCAAGAAACAGAAGGCTCTCTGTGCCCTTTGAGCAGAGAGAAAAATCTAGAATAAAATACTTATTTGGCTTCTGTCTATGAGGACTTCAGTGACTGAGAACTAATAGGGCCTCCCTCTGAGGCAGGGGCCAAGTCCCGCAGCCCTGACTCCCCGGGAGGCTGCAGCGAGGTGGCTTCCGTGTGGCAGGTGGCAGTGGGTGTGGCGAGTGTGCCTCATCATCGCCGTTCTGCATATGGGTCACCAGATGGCCTTGGGCTGTGTCATCATTTTAAGGTTTTATTAATAATTTGGTAGATGCTCAGAAGTTAAGTGAGCCTCGTGGAAGAAGTTAGCACGCGATACAGTCGTATCTCCTCTCTGGACCTTGGTTTCCTGGTCTATGAAATGAGGGAAGGACCAGATCACGGAGCTCCGCCGCAATGCCAGCACTCTGTGATGTGATGCTCGCTTCTCTCCTAGTTGGACTTCAATTCCTCTGCTCTAACTTTTCCACTGTGATCTCGGTATTACGGGCTGAACTGTGTGCCTCCAAAATTCATACGTTAAAGTCTTAACTAGCACTTCAGAATGTGGCTGTATTTTGAGTAGGACCCTTAACAAGGCGATTAAGTTAAAATGAGGTCATTAGCGTGAGCTCTAATCCAATCTGACTGGGGTCCTTATAAGAGATGAGGACACAGACAGGCCCAGGGGCAAGACCACGCGAGGACACAGGGAAAAGGCGGCCACCTGCAAGCCCAGGAGAGAGGCCTCGAGAGAAACCCACTCTGCTGACACCTTAATCCCGGACTTCTGGCCTCCAGGACCGTGGGACCATGAATTTCTCCTGTTTCAGGCTTCCAGCCTGTAGCAGCCCCGCCAAACGAACACATTGAGTTATACCATGACTTTTCTGGGCTATGAAAAAAGTTCCATGTTTTTCTTAACAGACTCTTACTTTTGGTTTTAGCCTAAAATAGGCTTTTCTGTAGCAGGATATTAAAAATATTTTTGTTTGTTTAATTTTTACAGGTTTCTTTAACAACAGATGCAAAGTAAGTTATTTTAGTAAAATAAATTCTCTTCATATTTACTTGAAGGGAACTTTACAATTGTGACCCGGAGGGCTATTTTTCTTAATGGCTGTGAATTGTCATTCTGCCTTTTAAGAAATAGTGTCATTATCCGTAACATTCATTTAAAGCCAAATGACTCATTGAATAAACCTGCAGGTGATGGAACATTTATACAGAACAAGCGACCCCACATTTTTGTCCAGTACTTTGGGCTTTAAAGTTCATTAAGAGTCAACCATCATTTAATTGTCCATCACTTGAAGAATAAATTAAATAGTAGAGTCACCACTTATGACCTGCTATTTAAGATTCTCATATTCTTACTTGGAATTAAGCATGGTATTACCAAATGGATTTTTCTTTTATTTAGTACCAAGATTCTGATTTCTTTTCTTTTATAAAGCAATCACATGGGGTTGGAATGCAGTGTCCCATCTGTAGAAAGCACGGAGTTTCTCTCTCTGTCAGTTCCATCTGACCACAGCAGTGAGATTTCCCAGGGAGGGCATTTCTGGATCAAGACCACTCACTGGTCCAAGTTGAGGCTCTGCATGTCTGAGAAAGAGATCAGCTCACACACTAAGACACGTGGCGTATCCTGCCCTTCCTACATCACCGTAGGCATGGCCCGTAGACACTGTATTTTAGAGACCGATCATACCAAACTAACCAGTGGAAATAGCGATAAAATTAGTTGTTTAGTATTTTATATACACAACTAGATAAATGAATGACTAACTCATTTTTTTTTCAGTCAGCTTTTTTGGTGTTACATAATTATAAGAATGAAAGTTGATAGATTTTTGAAAAACACATCTTTTCAAAATCACATCTTGAGGAAAAAAGCTTGGCCAATTAAGAACGCTGAGGGTGCTGTGAGGACCTGCAGGCACTTTTATTTCCAGCTATCAACAGAATGGGAAAAAATTTTCAACTTATTTATATTCATTTATTTACATGGGTAATGAATAAGTTAAGAACACTTCATCTCAAACACAGATTGCTTTTATTTTAGCTAAGCTAATGTTTCAGTTCCATATATATTTTTGAATTTCCATCAAGGTCAAACATTATTTTTTCTCTCTTCTTTAAAAAAAAAAAAAGATTTACAAGCACTTTTATGGCACTCAAGGAAAGTAGGCTGAAGGTTCATAATAATAATTTTCCTTTTAAAAAACATCCATCAGACCAAAATAAAATCATTTTAATTAACTCCTTCCTGAGTAACTAAAATCTTGGAATGTGCTGAAAGGTTATAATAAATAAGGCAGTCAAAGATCAACTAGCTTAAAAGGTATTTTTTAAATTAAACTATGTAAAATGTACAATATATTTCATGAAGTACAAACTGTGTTGGGCCCAGAGCCAAAAAAACGTTGTCATGTGTGCCAAATAAACTGATGAAGTGCCTTGACTTTCAGGACCTAGAGGCTGTTTGTTGGGACAAAATAACATTAAGGCCCTGCAAGTAAGTCCGTCAGCATCTTTTGTTGGGAGGTTACAATGATCACTGCTGCAAATAAATGCCTTTGAACACGCGGCTAGAAAGGCCCATGTGAAGTTGCAGTAAGAGGATGAATTTTTTGAATGACCAATTCTCCTGACGTTCTGACAACAGCAGAGAAAACAGAGCCAACTCAACTTTATTTTCAGATGGTGAGCGTGCACAGTGTGTAAACTAATCATCATTCTCTATATGTAATTTCATAGAAATGACTCACAATGCAGCAGGCAGCAGTTCTGGTACTTGTTTTGCATATGATAGCTGTTCTCCAGGTTGCTTTTTAAAGTGTGCCTAATGGGAGGGTCCTGGTCTCTCTGGACAAGACGAAGGATATTTCCTCCTCTAAGAAAATTGCCCTTCATCATTTCCCTGCCATAGTCCTCCGAGGCAGAAAGGAGGCCCCTAGTGGCCAAGCGGCGGACTCTGCCTTGGGGTCCCCACCATCACTGGACTCCCGTGAGCTGGAGCCTTCTTAATACATCTCGTGATAAAGTAGCTTTAGCACACACTCTGCAGGTTCTCAATGACTCACTTTATATTTTGGCTAATGTCCAATTTTAGTGCAGGAAGAAAAAATTCTAGAGAGACTTGTTGGTTTCTGAAAAATAAAAAATGTGTAGCTTGTGTAAAGCCAGAGTCTTATTTACTATTAAGTATTTCCAACTCACACTTTGCTGGTGCTCTTGAAGGACTGGCTCTAGGGGAAAATACCAACTAGACAAAATTTGTCGCAAGTATCCTTTCTGCCGATACCATAGCACCCCGGCTTCCCAGCTAGCTGTATATTAATCCACCCAGGACAATGCACATTTTCAGGACTTTTTAAGGTGAAAACATTTCAGAATCGAGAGGAATAGATTTCTAATGACTGGACCATGGCATCATTGGTGGCAGGGGGTGGGAGATGGGAGGTGGAGAGAAGAGATACCCCAGGGCAATGGAACTGCTCAACATCTACTCAGGTCACATGTGGCAGCCCCCTACTCACAAAGCCCAGCAAGCAGTCTCTTAGCCAGCCTAGCTCTTGCTTCTTGTTTTTCGATGTCCCTGGAAAGGACTCTCAGGAGCATGTTCCATAAGAAATGGGTCTCTAGTTCTGCTACCTGCACAGAATTCAGGACCCCACCTCCCCCCTTATTTTTTACTGAAAACAGGCACTTCCCAGGGTACAAGAAGGTACTATAACACATAGTGTCAGGTCTTAAGGGACCCACCTTGGGCAGGGATGTGTTTGATTATGCACAGTCTGTGGTCAGGCTTTTAGCTTCTACCACAGGAGTCAAATGCTAGACTAAATTGGTTCCTGGGATTTCCATTTAAAGCAGTGCTAGGGAGAAAGATGTTTCATACCGGCTGCAAAGGACATGAGCATGCCCTTTTCCTGATGCCACGTGACCTTCAGGTTTCATCTGTCTTGCCTACCTTCTTCCTTACACAGCAAAACAAATCCTTTTCCCTGCTATGCTGCTTTGATATCTGTCAACATGGTGCTTGGAAACGGAAGGTCTCAGTGGGGCTTGCCATGCACTTTGACCTTGAAAGGTACTCCGGATCTGGATTGGTAGGGGACGTGGCACAAACCAACTTGCTCTTTCAGAGACAAGGATGCTGCTCTTGGTGAAAGTGTCCCCTGACGTGGACCAGAGGCAGAATTCTATCCATATGGGTAGAAACCATGTAACCAGGGACACATCCTCCCATGGATGTTCTAATCTGTCTCACCTTCTTCTCTTAGATCTTTCTAGAGTAGATTCCCTGGTCTCTGAAGTGGTTTTGTATTTCTACTGAAATATACAAGTGTGGATGTCTCCTACCACTGAGGTAATATTTTTGTAAGTCATTTGACAAAGGATAAGTTATTAGGCTATGGGCTACATTTCCCCCCCTTCTCTCATCATATGGGGTGAGGGAGAAGCTGCTTTATGACGAGATGCCTTGTGACGGAGCCACCTAGTGTACCTGGGAAAGACCCAAGGAGCCAAGAAAAAACACAGAATAAAATTAAACACATAAAACCCGCAAAATCGGGCATCTCCCAATGACCCCAACATGTGGGAATGTTTTGTTCTTTTTAATGCACCCAAGCATTAATTTAGTCCCTTAAGGAGTTTTCTTCCCCAAACAAAGAACTTTCTGGAAAAGGGAGATAAAGCCATGGAGGCCACACAGTGCTGGCATCACCTCTTATAAATATCTTCCAGCCACTTTTCATCATCTTGTTCCTCATCATCGATCGGCTCCTCGGTTTCCAGTGGAGTTGGGATAAAGAAGTGCGGCCTCAGCGGGGGCTTGCTGACGCGAGACTTAAGTCCAAACTTGCGCTTCAGCAGGTGGAACTGCTCTTTGACGTAGTGGTAGAACTCGTACTCGTATCTCATCCGCTGGTAGAGGATCTGCACGGCCTCGGGAGAGGGGACAGTCTTCTTCACCGTCACAGTCATGTTTCCAAGTTTCCTGTGCTCTGGAAAAGAACAGGGGTCTCGCATGAGCCATTGTTTGCAGGGCTTTAGCTCAGAAGGGACAGCAGCAGGGGCCGGCATTTCCTGCACAGCACTGGTAGCACCTACAGAAAGCTATTACGTATCCAATTATTAGAATGGAAAAAAAGTGTTCCCGACAATGTTTGGAAAGATTTCTCCATATTCTAGGTCTTAATATCAAGATTAGTTGACTAAACATAAATTATCCAATTTTCTTTTCATGGGATGCGAACCATGTGATTTGCAATTCAATTGTTAACTGTAAGCTATACATTCTTTCAAACAGCAAAATCTACCTGTTTTTCTTCTTTTATTTCCTATTACATGAGTAAAGGGCTTTACCTTCCGGAGGCACCCAAGAGCTGTCTTACCACTTTCTAATCATCTTGTGTTTGTTTGTTTTTTAAGTTTTAAAATATTGATATAAAGTTGAATTTGGATATACAATCTGTTTCCATTTCACTATTTCACAATGCATTTGTCAAGAAAAGTAAAGAAAGTACTGTTAGAGCTCTTAAATATAATTTTAACTGTTGCAAATGTTGAATTTTTTTGTTGTGGCAAAATATATATAACTAAAATCTGCTTAATTTTACATTAATTTTATACTAATGCTTACTAACAAAATATTATATATTTTATATTTAATGCTTAATGACATAGAAATGTTATAAATATAGCATACAATTTTAACCAAAGTATACAATTCTGTGCCATTAATTACATTCACAATGTTGTGCAACCATCACCACTATTTCCAAAATCCTTTCATCAGTCTAAACAAAAACTCTATACCTATTGAACAATAACTCCCTATTCCCCTCCTCTTCTCACCCTGCCCTGGGTAATCTCTAATCTACTTTCTATCTCTATGAATTTGCCTATCGCAGGTACCTCGTTAGCTGGAATCATACAATATTTGTCCTTTTTTGGTCTATCATTTCACTTAGCATAATGTTTTCCAGTCTCATCCATGTCGTAGCATGTATCAGCACTTCACTCCTTTTTAAGGCTGTGTAATGTTCCACTGTACAGATACACCACAATCCGTTTATCCATTCGCCACTGAAGGACACTTGGGTTGTTTCCACCTTTTGGATATGATGGAAATTTGCATACAAATATCTGTTTGAGTCCTTGTTTCCAACTCTTTTGAGTATATACCTAGGAGTGAAATTGCTGGGTCATATGGTAATTTAACTTTTTGTTTTTTTTTTTTTTGAGACAAAGTCTCACTCTCTTGCCCGGGTTAGAGTGCCATGGCGTCAGCCTAGCTCACAGCAACCTCAAACCCCTGGGTTCAAGTGATCCTCCCGCCTCAGCCTCCCAAGTAGCTGGGACTACAGGCATGTGCCACCATGCCCGGCTATTTTTTTCTATATATATTTTTAGCTGTCCATATAAGTTCTTTCTAGTTTTAGTAGAGACGAGGTCTCGCTCTTGCTCAGGCTGGTCTCGAACTCCTGAGCTCGAGCAATCTGCCCGCCTCGGCCTCCCAGAGTGCTAGGATTACAGGCGTGAGCCACCACGCCTGGCCGGTAATTTAACTTTTTGAAAAACTGCCAAACTGTCTTCCATAGTGTCTGCATCATTTTACATTCCTAAGCAATGTGTGAATGTGCCAATTTCTCCAATTCCTCTCCTATAACTGTTATTTTCCCTTTTTAAAAAAATTATAGCCATCCCCCAAGCATGAAGTAGTATTTCATTGTGGTTTCCATTTGCATTTCCCTAATGACCACTGACAATGATGCTGATGCTAATGGTTTCCCTAATGATTAATGATCTTTTCATGTGCTTGGTGGTCTTCTGTATATCCTTTTTAGAGAAATGTCTATTCAAGTTCTTTGCTCATTTTTAAATGTGTTTTTTTTTTTTTGTCATTGTTGTTGTTAAGTTGTAGAAGTTCTTTAAATGTTCTGGATATTCTGAATGTAAATTGGGTATATAATTTGTAAATATTTTCTTTCATTCCATAGGTTGTCTTTTTGCTCGATTGATAGTGTTCTTTGAAGCATGTAAGTTTTTTATTTTAATGGAGACCATTTTATCTATTTTTTTCCTTATTGCCTATCTTTTGGTATCATACTTAAGAAATCATTGCCAAATCCAAGATCATGAAGATTTGTCCTCATATTTTATTTTATCATCTTGCTTTCTAAAAAAAATTCTTTTTACTTATTTATTGTTTTAGAGACAAGATCTCACTCTGCTGCCCAGGCTGGAGTGACATGATCAGAGTTTACTGTAGCCTCAAACTCCTGGGCTCAAGGGATCCTCCTGCCTCGGCCTCCCAAGTAGCTGGGAGCATAGGTGTGTACCACCACACCCAGCTTATCATCTTATTTTTAACTAAAACTTTTGTCACCAAATTTGGATAGGTACATAATTTACTAAATATAGCTCCACATGGCTATTTCCAAAGTCAGATTCACCCCAAAAGACATAGACTTTCTATTTTTGAGGCTATCTGAGATGCTTTGTGAAGCCTCCAGTAGCAATTCTAAAGAAGAAATATAAAAAATTCTGTGAGTATAGTAACAGCCTCAGTGAAATAGGATATTACTTTTCAAATTGACTCTCTTGAAAGGCATAATACACATTTGGATATATCAGTTCTAGAATTTTTGTTAAAGAACTTGGCATAGACTCTTCTAAAATGGGTTCATGACAAAACATTTTATAATATCTGTCTTTTTTGCAGATATGAACTTTAGCTAATCTGGGGTGGGTCATGTTCATAGGCCTTAAGTGTAGGTGTCCCTTTGTGCTTTTAAAAACATAGTTTTAAAAAAATCTTATAAAAGATGAATAAGGAACAAAAAGTTTTAAGTTAAACATTGAGAGGCAGGAGAAAAATAATTCACTCCCTGACAACCTCCTACAATCTCTTACTCTTGAAGTCCTCTAGATTGTGTAGGGTTTTGTTATCTCATACAAAAAAAATAAGATTTCTGTGATTTTAAAATAAATTCATTAATTAAATTATTAGGCTCAACCTGTTCGAAAAAGAATATAAAGAATTTTACAAAAATATATATGCTACCATTAGCTAAACAGTTGAGGGAATTGGGGAAAGGGAGAATGAGGGTAGAAAAGAAAAAAGGAGAAAGGTCAGTGTTGGAGTAATTGTTTCTCTTCCCCATATGGAAGGATCTCCCTAGAGCAGTGCTCTGGCCACGCGCCCCAGCCACGCTTTCAGGGAGGCAGGCCAAGAACCAGGGCCAGAGGCATTTGTCTGACTGTGTTTGGGCGAAAAGGCTGACATGGTCTCCCCTCTGGGGCACTCGGGCCTGTCTGCAGGGACTTCACATCCTCCCGCAGGGGAGGACGGGGCAAGTCTGTCCAACTCAGGATGGCGAGTTGTCAGTCTGGTTCTCCTCACACCCAAGCGACATTCTCCTATCTAGCCTCATTTTGTAATAAGACTGATATTTAGATCTCCATCTGTCTGTCTCTTGTCTATGTCTCAATTAGTTTAGAACCCAGGCAATGGGAAAATGGGGGCTATTTATTAGCCTCTCGAACCCCGGTGGTGAGTAACACAAAACACATGCTGTGATGGCGTAACGATTTGTGCAGGAGGTAGGTCGAGAGTTTGGCTCTAAACTTGCTGGCAGCCAACAATGAATTTGACATAATCACATTGCTGCTAATTTAAAATAATCTATTCACAGCTATTCCTAGTTAAGAAACCATAGAGAAGTATCTTCTATCAATTTTCATAAGAAAAAACTGTAATGGAATTAGCAACATTTTAATAACATCCTTAGAGTAAATTCAGCTATGAGTTTCAAGAGTAAGAGAGGAAAATAGCACATTCTAGGCCCTCAACTCTCTCCTGGTCTGGCTGATCTGGGAACACACTTCAGGACATCCAGAATAGAGGTTCTTAACCTCCCTAAGAACATGACCAAAGCTCATGCTCAGAAACATTTCTGGAAGCCCATATATGAATATTTTAGGTACTTACGGATAGGTTAAGAATCCTTGATTTTGAGAAATCAATAAGCTGCATTTCTTTCAACAATCTTCTATGTATTAATATCTTGTTTATTCTGATAAGTATTAGCCCCCAGTGTAATGAAAAATACTGGAGTTAGTTCCTTTATGTGCCAGTCAGGTACATAGTCATAAACATTGCACCAGCAAAGAGGGAAGGACTTGGATTTACATCTTATGAAAGGCAAAGGGCCTAACAGTTGACCACCTGAGCAAGTTCTGGAGAAGGACCAGAAGGGGTAAGTGTAGAAGAGCTGAGATCTTTGTAAAGAAGTAATCTAGGAATCTGTTCTATTGCAGGGCCTCAAAGCTCTTTGTCTTATGGTTAAAACAGTAATTTCCTAAAAACAATGTACAGCAAGTGGAATCAAATAAATACCCTGACCACAAAACCATCCAAGAAATATCCATCAGATTTTTAACCTAGAACTAGGTAACTTCCTAGATCAGTCTTCAAGATACATTGGTTGCCAAATGTCGGTCTATATAACGGGTTGAGTTGACTTGCTATAAAGGGTTGCTACCTTCAAGCCAGAAAAACATTCGGAAGATTTTTTAAGAGTTATAGCATGATGGATTTATACATTTCCCTCTTTGATTAAGATTAGGTAATTGGGTCAATTGCTCTAAAGCTACTCCTTGTTCATGACAATAATACTCACCTCCTTGTAAGTTTTTCTCTACAGCTAGAGTGAGGGAGTTGGTGGATGGGCAGAACCCGCAACCAACTCTGTCAAGAGTGATATTACTAACACATCCTTCAAGTACGAGTGAAAAGAACCAGGGCATATTTACATGGTTAAGTTAACTGACTTGTCAAGAGATGATGATAGTCCCAGCTCAGCCTGCTCCTTTCTGGTATATTTTTATAGTAACAGCTACATTTGGTGAGGACTAAGGTGCAGCAGGCACTGAGCTGAGCACTTATGTATTTCATGCTCACAATAACCCCTTGATGGAAGAGCCATCTTACAGATGAGGAAGCTGAGGCCGAGCGAGACTAGGACTTGTTCAATGTCATGTAGCCAGAAAGCGGCAGAGGCAGGAGGTTCCACGTGGTGAAGACAGGTCAGCAACCTTATTGCTGCTCCTCACACCTTTCCCCAGAATGGGATGGCTCATAATGGTCAACAGCTGGGCCTAGAGGCTGCGACTCCTCAGGTTGACTAGGGACCCAGACTTAGATCCTACAGGAGACAGGCAGGTGTTTTAGGGGAAATGGATAATTGGTTTACAATTTAAAGGAAGACAAGGGTTGATTAAAAAAAAAAATTGAACTAGACCATCTCTGGGTCCAATGAAAATGGCCAAGATCCACCAATTCGATGGTGAAAACCACCCCAGTAACCACCATTTGGAGAGTTCTTCAGTCCCGCCTCAGAGGTGAAACCTTATCCTGGGTGCTTTATGTAGCCCAAACTCATAATCATGTGTTTCCAGTAGGAAACATTATTCTAACCCAGTGAGAAACTGGCCCAGGATCTACCGAGTGTGGGGAAAGTCGGCCTTGCTGTGACGACCAGTGTCTGAAATTCCAGCGTGCGCCATTCCTAGAAAGCACCAGCCCTGGTGATTCCACACGGATTCCCTTACGTGCACATATTTTATCCAAATTTTATAAGGTAATGAGAGATCTTTAATAAGATTTATATTTGACAAGATCCCAAGTGGCCTTTCCAACTAAATTCTAATTACACGTCACCTCACTATCCTGACAAGAGTGGTTTGGCTATTTGATGGGACCAGTCAGAACACTAGGGGCCTGAGCTCTGTGTTTGCTAGAAAACTCTACAGACAGGACAGACCTTTAAGGCAAGAAGGAAAAGGGAATTTTTCATTTTTGGCTATAAGGCAGGAGCTTTAAAAGATCCTTCCTTGGTTAGTTAAGGAGTCCAGGGAAGGTCACCCCTAAAATGGCACCCTGGTGTGCTGATTGTTTTAAGTTAAAAGCTACCGCAGGTCGGCAGTTGCTGGATGGAGCTGTTTCCTGCAGCTCCCTTATCCACCTAGAAACCACACCCGACAAAGAGGATCACAACGGCCTTTGATCCCCTCCCCTGGAATTTCATTAACCAGAGAAGATTACTGTCACAGAGGAAGAGACTGAAAATTAAACACCACACCTATAGCCCAGACAAACTTTGTCCCGAACTATTGTCTGTTCACTGGTCCCATTCAATTTCCAAAGAGAATGATTTACCTACCATTGGTGTGAACACTGGGCTCATTCATTCCCCTTAAAAATCATTTACTACCCCTCAAAACTGCCACATTTACCCCGATCTCCTTTGCCCCTAATCAGAAGGGTACGGAAGTATCTGGACCTCACTGAGTTACTGGACCACCATCCTCTTATGTTCCCCTGTGCTCACACATGTTAAATAAATGCAAGTGGCTTTTTCTCCAATTCCTCTGCCTGCTGTCAGTTCATTTTCAAGGACCCTTCAGACGGCAGTGGAAGCTTTCCTCTTAGGCTGTACAATTGCTCCAGCCTGCCAAGTGCATTTCAGTCCCGCAGTCCTCCTCACTGTTCTCAGAACCCTCCCTATATTCCCTGTCTAAACATGAGGGACGTGTCAGCCAGATCAGAGGATTCTTATGAGAGCTAATTTTTTACTAAGCTCTGGTTTTGCATCAATACCCAATTCTTGCTCCATCCTCTATGCCCTCTCTCTCCCCATCATCTGCCCTCTCTTCTGCATGGTCAACCCCTCTCTGTCTCTCTCAACTGGTTCCTTCTCATCAAAATTCACACGTGCTCAAGGCTCTCCCTTCTTAAACAAAAGAATTGAATTGTCTACATCTGTTATTACCACTTTTTCGACTTACACACTTGACTAAATTCATCACAGCCTGGTTTCTGTCCCCTCCATACTCCCTTCAAATTACTCTTGCTTCCTTGTTGATAACTCAGTGGGCATCTCTCAGCACAACCTCATGACGCTGTTGGCCACTCTCCATCCGAAACTCTGTCCTCCCTCGGCATCTGCACAGGGTTTCTGTGCCCTGCTGTCCATGTCTCACTGACTGCTCCCTTCCCATTCTCCCCATGCCCCCCTCTTCCCAGCCTGGCTTGTACAGGCCAGTGCTTCCCAGGGCTCTGTTCCAGCCTCCTTCCCTTCTCCCTGTCACTCCCTGGGTGGCACGATCCGATCCTCTACCCTTCAGTTCTCGTACCACCTTGGACAACAAAACCAAAACTTCATATAAATGAATATAACTTTTTTGACCTTTTGTTTCCCACAAAGCTGCCAAATTTAATAAAAAGGTTAATGACATTGCCAGAGGGCTTGTGTTATGGTCAGAAACAGGAGTGCTATTTTGTGACAGGAGAAACAGAGACTGATTGAACCAACACTGATGGTGAGCACCCACCGTGGGTTTGGATGAAGGCCATATATGCTATTATTTATTTATTTATTTATTTTAAAGATGGGGTCTTGCTGTGTCTCCCAGGCTGGGGTGCAGTGGCTACTGACAGGTGTGATCACAGCACACTACAGCCTTGAATTCCTGGGCTCAAGCGATCCTCCCACCTCAGCCTTCGGAGTGTCTGGGACCACAAGAGTGCACCACTGCACTGGGTTATTTTCAATAACCCTGTAAGGTAAGTGTCATGACCCCATTTTGCAGATGGAGAAATGGAAGCTCTGGGAGATTCAATGACTTACTCAAGGCTGCGCAGCTGGAATCCTAACCTGGGTCCCCATTTGTGTTGAGGTTCCCTAAATATAAGTACTGGGCCATAACCGGGGACGTTTTCATGAGCCCATAGAAAACCAGCAACCTTCATATGGAAAGATTAGAGAGCAGCTTGCCTTGTATAGTAAGTAGAGAATTTTAAAAATCAGATTTCAAAGACATATGGTTATGTGCCTTGCTGTACAATAATCAGTGCTATGGAAAAGTCATTCCATTGCTAAGTGTTCCACATTTTTGTAAAATGCCAGACTTTCCCTCCAAATAAAACAAAGCTACATGAACTATGGAATCAGCCTCTCTCCAGATTGCCATAATAGCAGTTCTAGAGGAAGTTGTTAGGATTTTTTTTTTTTTTTGCAGACTGTCGTTATTTCAGCCACAAAACAATTATGCATTAAAAATCCATGTTTATTATTAGCATCCTTTGGGAAGTGCAGTAGTCCTCGTGAAGGGGCATACACTGTAGAATATAACCATCAAGATGCAGAGCTCTCACCCCATGAATGTCCTTTGAACCCAGCAGGACAGAGAGATAACTTCCAGAGGCTCAGGTCTCGTGTGCCCTCCCACAAACATTTCGACAGGAAGGGACAAATACTGAGCTGCTTCCATCAAGGTGGGGTGGCAAGAAGGCAGCCTGGGATCGGACTGGCAGGCAATGTGTTGTTTGGCCCGTGGGGTATTTTTTTTAGAAATCGACTTGGTTGTTGTAAGACTTGGTCTATTTCACATGGAAATCTGGATTTCTGGCTTCTCTCAAAGGGAGGCCACATTCTTCTGGAGCTGAGTGTGACTGCCCCCTCGAGAGAGGCCGGCGCGCCCTAGTTTGCCTCAGACCTTACACGCCAGTCCCTTCTTTTATGTTGCCTGCCTGGCTGCTATAGAAATTCAAGTTTTATGCTTCTGCTGTAAAGGTTTTGAAATTCTGAGTTTCATAAACCTAGGAAGCAAGTGCTTCATGTCAAAATGAAGGCTTCGGTTGGGCCTCACTGGTGTGTCCAATGTCACCTTTCTTCCTTCTTTCTGCCAATATTTGTGGAATAGCAGCAGGCACACGAGTTGTAAGCAGTGACATCACCGTCATCACCGTCACCGTCATCAACAGGCATTTTGCGAGCTTTCTCTGTGCCAAGGTCTGCGAGATATCTAGACACACATTTAATCCTTATAAAATTCCAGTGCTGCAGGGTCTCTTATTGTCACCATTTACAGCTGTGGCATTGGAATTTAGCAGCGTGCCCAAGTTCATACAGCTGGTGAGTGGAAAGGCCAGGCTAGGTGTGGGGGTGTGTGACTAATGAGCCCTCACTCTTAACCCTTCCCAGGGCGTGTGGTCGAATGGAGCTCACAGTCTTAGGAGATCACTCCTTGCTGGGTCGGTCACCATGGGGACAGAGAGCATCTTGTTCCGGTTTGTTGGCTGCCATTGACATTTCCTCTCCTTCATCAGAAATCCCCAGTGGAGAAACCCTCAGGGGCTTGTCTTAAATACTCTGCATGAAGTTGGGTCTTTCATAACTACTATTTAATCATGAAGATCTGCTGTGTGTGCGAGACTGAGAGTATGGGTGTGTGTGTGTGTGTGTGTGTGTGTGTGTGTGAGTTTCAACCAAAAGATGGAAAACTTTTAGGAGGCCTCTGAGGCACTATCAACACCCTGAAAATTTTTCCCTGAACTTTGTTCTTAACATTCCCACCAGGGTTCATTTAGCAGTTCTTCTAATGGAGCTCTCTATGCCGAGAGTCATGGGGACAGGGGTGATAGCCCATTTGTCTTGTGTTTCTGCAGCTCAGCCCCTGGGGGACAGAGTACCCCTCTGCACATGCTCCCTGAGTGAACGAAAGAGCCTCCAGAAGGAAGAGGGTGTTGTCAGATGCAAAAAAGGCTTAGGCGTGTCTGTGGGGAGGCAGCCAGATGGGGACACAGCTAGTATCCAGCAGCATGTGCTTCATGGAACCTCCTGAGCCCCCTGTCCCGACCACTGTAACCCAGAGCCTCAGCAGCAAGCAGTCTACCCGCATATCTGGGGCTCCCCACCTCCCAGTGGGTCTGCACATTCCAGCATTTAACTTCATGGTTCGGTTGCCTTTCTGGACCAGCAGGGCCAGCTGTGGGCCACATAGTATTTTTCTGCCCCTGTCCTTTAATTCATCAATACAGTTTGGCAAACAGAAGCTGTGGCTTCAAAATGCCTTTGATTTTTTTTCTCATTTTTCTTATTTACCTTTAGAGATTGGCCAAATAATCCCCTTAGTTATGCTCATGATAACTGCAGAAAACTTGCTCAAAATAGGCACTGGTTTTGAGCTGTGAAATGTTCAAAAGAGAATAAAGGAGAAGATGGAAAAAAAACCGTCAACCTTTGACCTTCCTATTTGAATAGCATAATAGAGATCGTTTCTTCTTTACAGACATGTCCAGTCAGCCAGGTCAGGACGGTTTGGGGACAGACTCTTCCAGCCTCTGTACCCTCCCTGAGGAGGGGGTGGCAGAGACCCTGCAGAGCAGTTTGGGTCCTGAATGAGGACCCTTTTTATAGCTGACCCCCAATGACATAAAAATCTGTAGTTGGTCACCCAATACTGGTAGAGGGAAAGAAACCAAGAGTAAAATGAGTCCAGTAGGGGTGGCCATTATCTGTATTTAATAAAGCCTTATGGACAGTGGCCCAAATAGCCCCCAGCCCAGCAGAGTAGCATCCCCTTCATGTGCAGAGGGCCCTCCACAGCACCCCTTGCTATCCACTCAGTCTTCACAGGAGCCCATTCTACCTACAGACATCAAGAGCCCAAAAAGTCACAAGTCTAGCTCAAGGTTGTATTCAAGGTTGTATGGCCAGTACGGGACAGTCCTGAGACCAGAAATCGGCTTTCTGATTTCCAGTCTAGCACCTTTTTGCTACATCACAGGCTGTTAATTTCCAAATTGAGTGGAAATCTATAACCACCCACTTCTCCTCGCCCTGTGTGTATTCTGGCATTGAGGGGATCGGTTGAAAAGAAGGGCTTGAGTGTTCTAAGTCGAGGGGAATGCTTTGGTAAGTCTGGGAGGATCTGGTGCAAAATCTGCAAGCCAGCAAAAATGTTTTCAGACTGAAAGGGACTGTGTCTTTTTCATTTTCAGTTCCCCAGTGTCCAGCTCCAGGCCTGGCACATAACGACCCTCCATAAATGTTTGTTGATTTGAAACCTGTATTTTAAATCCATCTGTAAGACTGGATTAACCCAAAGGGCAACTTTTGGTGTTGAATATACATATGTTGTTTTTGCTAAATTCCTTCCTTAGTTAAGGGTCCTTCCTGAGCAAACTTTCCATTTCTAGAAATCAAATTTCTGGAGGGTAGCCTGATAAAGAAGGTTTGGATCCCGGGTTGCTCTGGAGAGGGAGTGGAAATTGCTTCTCTTAGCTGCTCTGTTGAAGAGCACTATGTTAACGGTGGCAGATCACTTACAAATACTTAGGAAAGCTTAGAAATACTGTGATAAGGGAAAGTTGCCACAAACATGAATACCTATGTAGAAGCTGCCACCTTGTAGCTAATGAATTTGTGCTGTGCATGTTACTTACGACAGCCATTAACTCAAGAAATCCAAACACGGTTGTGGCAAAAAGACATCTGTGTGGCCTGATTTTGCTGTATGAATGCTGTTCAATTACTTACTTTGCCATCCTTTTGGTAGTTTCTAATGCTGCTTCTCCATTAGCAAAAGGAAAATGTTTTATTTAGAAGTAAAACATCTATTAAGATCACATCCCCAAGTCCAAGGGCTTTGTTGTGGATATAACTTAAACTGTGGCTCTTGGTCAGTCTTGAACACTTCCTGGTGGAAGAACGTAGGCCAGGCCATTGGGAGTGTCTGCAGAAAGTTGGTGTCTCAGGGAAAGGACTGCGCAGGAAAGGTTCTGCAGTGCCCTTGACACCAAGCACAGCCATCCTGCATGCAGGACTTCGGTTTGCACTGCCAGACACACACTATGAACTTAACTTCTGCATGTGATGATAACTATTATTCACCAGTGACCTGTTTGCATGCAAGATCGTGCAGTGACAAGCATAATGACCTTACTGCCCAATTTCTTTGCTTTTATTTTGCTCTACTGCCCAAGATCTGGACATTTTTTGCAATAGCAATGGCCCGCTCTACCTCTGCTGCATTGACATTATGTTTGGACTGGTTCATAATCTTCGGTTCTCTTAAAAGTCCTTTTAATGTAAATAAAAAGGAAATCACAGACCTGCCCATTGGAGTCTCCCTTCCCACCTCTCTTCATCTGTCAAACATGTATAATGGAAAAACGATGTAGCCCTGGCTCTGGGCCACGATAAACAATCTGGAAACACTGTATAAACCCAGCTGCTGCACCGGAGGACAGAGGCTTTGCTTTATGACCTCCGAGATGGTTAACCGTATGCAAAATAACAAAACCTCACCACCGACTTGCAGTATGTTCTGATGTTGGGCTGGCTTTGGCAGTCCTGTCCTCGATCGAAATGCATGTGCACTCCACGCTGACCCCTTCCCCCAACAATATGGACTTGTTTTAACCTGGTCCAGTAGAGATTATGTGCACAAAACAAATACAAGTTTAATAACAACCAGAAATAGGGCCAAATTTTACCACCAAAAAAAAACCCCATAAGCATATTCAAAACACAGGCACCACTTCTTCAGCTTCAGGGGAGCCGAGAGGCCATCAGCCGAGAGGCCCTGCTGTTCTAAGAAGTGCCCTGTCTACAAAACTCTGGCTTTCCAGGCTCAGGTTAGATCACATGCAGAGATTTCCAGCGCGCAGGGACGAGGCGCACTTTCTCAGGTGACAGGTGTGGTGAAGTCACGGGCAGGTGCAGCACCAGGGAGTGGAAAGGAGCCCCGTGGGCACACTACAGTGTTGGCACACGCCTGCCACCCCGTGCAGCCCTGCACCACGCTGGCTGCTCCTGAAACCGTGTGAACACGATGCTTGTCACAGATAGAGTAAACTCATTTCCTGAATTATATGAGGAGGCCACACAGTTCAAACACATGAACTACAAGTGCAGGGCAGCCCAGCTCCCCACGGCTGCCTCCGACGGAAATGAATGTGTGTCACCGAGGCTTGCAGCAATGTGCTGGGCTGGCCGGGCCGGCGCTGGATTTGCCACTCGGATGATCGATGGCACGTTAAGAACAGCTTCTTGGAGGTATGGCAATTAAGGGAGAAAAGAACAAGAAGCACTTCATGGCTGCCTCGGTGCTTAGGGTTGGTAAACAGAGGGTTTTTTGTTTGTGGCAGTCTTTTTTTTTTTTTCCAGATCTGGAAATATAAATAATTAAAAATAATTTGAGATCGCTTTGAATTTCAGGAGAACCTTTTCTCTGTGTAGCCAAGTGAAAGATATATGATTTACTTTAAAAAAAAAAATGCCTGAAAGCGCTAGGCTTCTTTGACAGCAGAGAATGAAGGCTTGCCAATGCTCGAATTTTGCTTTGATTTTTGGAAGCAGAAGCACAATAAAAGGAACGAGGAAGAGAAAGCCATTGGCCTGCATGGGATAGGTCACTGAGGGCCCATAAAGACCAGGACACTGGCCCCTGTGGACGGAAGGCCCTGCGAGGGGCATGCATTTTCAGAAATGTGTTGCATAGGTGGGTCCTAACCCCATCAAATCTGGAGGGGAGGGTGGCTCACCAGAGAGGCCCCAAGTTATTGCCTGAGGGGTCCAACTCCACCCAACATAGCCTCAGAATCTGCCAAAATTGCTAGCGGGGCAGCAGTGGTGGTAATTAGTTATTTTCTTGCCTGGATTTCGTTTGCTCATTCATCAACACAGTCATGAGCACAAAGCACAATTCCAGGGAATACGAGAAACAAAATGAAATCTGAAAACACAGGCTGTCTCCTCAAGGAGGAAGAGTGAACAATAAAGAGAGAAACAAATGTACAATCCTTCCAATAAGTTCCCAGGCAATCTGGAAATCCCTGTTTCCCCGGAAATGGAAGGATGTTCCTCATAATGGAGCATCAGAAAAGGGCAAGAAGGGGCCACACAATGGGTGGCACTGGTGGCTTCAGATGTCTACCTTTTGTGTCCTTCTGTAGGGCCAGCAATTTAATGCCCAATGCATTACCCAAGGTGCCAGACACCTACAGAGGTCGCTCTGCAGGGGGTCCATGGCTCTATCCTATTGATTAGCATACAAGCTCATGTTGACTCAGGGGCCTTACAACCACCCTCTGAGATCCTCAAGCTTAGAATTCAACAAGCCAGGGCTGACAGAGGCTCAGCCCCTCCTGGCCAGACTCGGGTGCTGAGAGGAATGGGCCGCAGGGCAGCCTCAGTGCCCTGCAAGGTCAGCGGCTCTAGCTCCCTGCTTTCCCTGCTGCCCTGGGTTACAGACAGAAGGGCTCCTGTTTCCTTTCTCCGCAAGTCTGGCATCATGACCCCAACCATCAAAAAGCTGACATATTTCTGGGAAAGTACATACTACCCTAAATATGCAAGTATGCTTTCCTTGACTTAGCATTTTGCCATTAAAATACTGGCTTGGGTGTGAGAATGGCAATAAAAGAGTTTATTGTCACAGTAACAGTGGAACCAAACCTTTCTGTTTAACACATTGATTGCCACGCTAGAAAAGAATTTTTTTTCCTTGGGGCCACAGTTTTATTATGAAAATAGAATAAAAACTTCAAAAACAAAACGATCCTGTCTAATTTCTAATTTAATGAAAAATTTGTTATTTCTTATTGTTTGCTGTGTGTGACTTATATGCAACTTGAAAAATAGTTCATGTGGGTCCCAAGATAGAGACGTGTGAGTTATGCATGCTTCATGACGCCCTGGGCTCAAAAAAGCATGAGTTAAATACAACTCACCCAGTTAATGTGTTAAAACTACTTCTGAAAAAGAAAACTTCTTGGAAGACTTACTACAGCTTTATCAATGAAATGTATCTCTTTGCCAGAAATATGTTTTTTTTATTTGAAATAACTATTGAGAAATGCATTTTTGTGACTTTTCGTATTTTTTTACTTTATTTGAAATTGTATTCTGAAGGCCTGAATGAATGACTGATGAGGACAACCTGATGAAACACATTTCTTACTTGAATAAAGAAGATCAAGAGAAATACTAACCTGGCAGTTCCGTCCAAGTTCCTTTGGCATTTGACAATTGCATAAGCTTTGCTTATACTTTATATACAGGATTCCTCTCTATTCCTCATAGTCTCTGTGGTATTAGCTGGCCTAGCTTACGTGAATTTCTCTCTCTGTTTCTCTCTGTCTCTCTCTGTCTCTCTCTGTCTCTCTCTCTCTCTCACACACACACACACACACACACACACACACACACACACACTCCTCCTTTGACAGGGAAGAGCCCCTCTCCTGGAATCACACTTCATTGTCTAAATCCAGTCCTCATGATATTGAAGCCAATTGCTAACACCCACTGTCCCTCTGGGCACTCCACAGATGGTGACATGACCACAGGACAGTTCTTTGTCTCATTTTTTATGTTGAGCTATTGTTTTTTCCTCCAGGGTTTCCTACAGATCAAGCTACCAATCTACTTACGTATAGGGTCCTCATAAAGCCCTTGGGCAGCTTATAAACTTTTAAGCTTTAAAAATATTTTACAATTTAAAACTTCATTTTTCTGGTTACTATGTACACATATACATACACATATATACTTATATATATGTACATACACGCAAATATATAGATGGTAAAGTTTTTGGAAAAGTTAGGAAAAAGATTAAGAAAATAAAATGATTTTTAATCAAGGCACAATACTTACTGTGGTAATATATTTCTTTCTAGTCTTTTTCTTATTTATGCATATGAATTTTAAAATACATCTCTGCTATATCGCGTACTTAGTTTTATTGTCTTTTACAAACTTCACTGATCATGAGCATTGTCCTGTGTCATTAAGTATTCCAAGTCATATTTTACAATGTGTTTTTATGTGCTCCATTTTATGAGTGCCTTTAAGGTCATGTAATCAGTCTGCGACTGTTAGGTAACTGGGCCGTTTTTCTGTTTCTATGAAGGTAATAATATGCAATACACATCTTTGTTCATAAGTGATCACGTGCCTTTTGCTTATTTCCCTAAGATAATTGGGAACTTTAGATACTGAGTGATGAATTTTCTTCTCATAGCTGATAAGGTCTTCAGTTCTGCCAACTCTAAAATGCCACTTATCTTCTTTTGTCAGAGATCCTGAAATTTGTATAATGCGATTTTCCTAAATTCTAAGACATTTATTTTCATGTAACACGAAGTCCATCTATCACCTAACTTAAGTTTCAAAATGCATGGGGCCTTTTGAAAAATACCATATGTCCTGTCTGTGAGAATATAAAGTAGGATAGCAGGGCACTTCTGAGTATGGTTGCTCATAAAACATTTGGCGCACAAGAAATTCTTCGTAAATTACACCATGTGATGGCTACAATCACAGTGATGAAATCTTTCCTCATTTTTGGATTCTATGAACTAGGTACTCATATAGGGCTATCACAAAACTTGTTTTTTTTTTTTTCTTTTTTATAGCTCATTTTAAATACATTTTCTTTCACAGAATAAAGCTATTGCAGTTTTTTGTTTTATTTTAACATCGGATTTACCACAATCATCGGCCTTGATGAGTGAACCAACGGTGAGCCCCAAGACCCAGCAACCTGGATGTTCTCTCTGGAATGTTAAACATGGTGAAATTTTGATAAACCCTTGAAGGGCTGTGAATGAAGTAGGTGATCATGGAGGCCAAACATGTAGATAAGTGAGATATTTAACCTCCTGCCCAGGCATTAAGAAGTTAGGTTAATAAGAGGTGCTACTTAAAATAACCATTCCCAAATCAGGGAAGTGTGAAATGAAGTTCCAAGGATGCTGTCAATTCTACTGGGAGAGTTTGCAATGTTACTTTAAAATCAAATTTACTTTATCTGGGCAACCTGTAGCACTCCGGTAGTACTCAGTCTTGTGGCAGGTGTGTGTGTGTGTAAATTAACATCTCTACCTCCTCCTTCTCTCCCTGTTAAATATCAGATTATCAGATTTACAACTGCATGCTCAACAAGACAGTGTGTTTATCTGAAAGCATATCCAAATTGCTTTCACTTTAAGCAAAACCGTAAGGAAGAACAAGATGAAATTGCAACTTTTTCATTTGTATGGACAGTCAATTTGTTTGCTTAAGGAAAGTTTGAAACTGACAAGCTAATGTCAGTAGATGCCAGGACCATCTGAGGGGAAATGCCTGGGTACTATAGCTATGACTTTAAATGTTTGATATTGATATTGACGTACTGTAAAAACATTACAGACATATTAAAACTTGCAAATGCAATCTGAGAAGAAAAAAAAATTTTTAAATTTTCATGATATATTTTTAAAAGATTTGATTGTAGTATACACTTGTATTTGTAAGTAGAACTTTCTTATAATGAAAAAAATTAAGCTTTTTCATTATTCTGACATAGGAAAGAAAAAAAAAACAAGAGAAGAGCATCAACATGTGTTAGGTGCTAAACAACAGGCTATAAACGAAGGCAGTTGGATAATTTCTTGAGCTGAACTTTCATGGCCAATGGCCACGAGATGCTGCAAAAGCCTGTGGTGTCAGATAGGAGGGAGAGGACAGATTGCCAGGTTGGACTTCTGCTGTGGCACAAGCCTGAAACTGTGGTGCTATGGACCAGCCACCAGCCTTTCTCTTAGATAAGATGTTGGGGGGTGGGAGGGGCCACAGCGGCAAGGAAGAGACTAAAAAGAAAATAACTCCCAATGCTGGGTAGGCAATGACCTGGATGAGAAGCGGTTTTTAAAATACGTGCTCATAGGTACATGAGGTTCCATCAGGAATGGTTCACTTTGGAAACGGTTCACTTTAAAAAGACAGGTGGGGGAGGGGACAGGAGAAAAGGGTGACTTGAATGACACTCAAGGCATTCTTAAAAAATCTGTTCAAAGGATGGAAAATCAAAGAAGTTTGAAGGAGAAAAGTCAACAAATGGAAAAGCTGTAACCCATTACATTTTAGTTAAGTTTTATTGGGGCATGAAATGAAATTTCATGATGTTCTAAAAACGACTTAACTGTGTAAGACTGAATAAGTGAATTGGCATTAAATCCATACCATATTCCCTTTTTATCTCGTTTTGACATAATCATAGAAACTGCTTCGTTAGGTCATAGTCCTCTCCTTCAAATCATGCACAGTCAGAGAAACATTTTTAAAAGTTTCTAAATTGCTCCTACATTCTAGCAAAACCATACATGGACATGCTGGTTGATTTATGACTTTCCAGTACCCTTCACTCTCAAATGGCTTTTACCAAATGATTTATTTACTTGGTCTACGCTGAGGTAACCTCCTGGCTGGACTGGCTGCAATCCTTTCAGCTCCATGTGAAGGACTGAATTCCCTCACTAGGACAGCTCTTGGGTTTCCATGACAGCTGTGGGTTCCCATGCCGATAAATTCAGAGTCCTGGGTTCGATTTTAAAATGTTTCTCTTCCCCGCAACTTCTTGTTGGAGAAAAGAGAAAATCGTTGATCATTTCTGACCCACTGAACAATGTAAAGTGACAAGGCTCCATCCCTTGGCCAGCTCCATGGTGCTGCCTCACCTCACTCTTGTCTTTTCTGCCCAGCTTCTTCTCTTAGATTGCAAAATTAATCTGCTAAATACCAGCTAAAATAGCAGAGTTTTTGCTAAGACCTGTATGAGGTCATCAGATTTCCCACTGAGCACTGGTGTACCCCCTCCCCCCCCCCCCCCCCCCCCCCCCGGCCCCAGCACATACGATGTCCACAGATTCTGGAATCACAAGAGATTGCCAAGACAACGCCAGTACGTGTCTGACGTCCTTCAGCTATGGGCCCCAGATGCTGTGGTTGAACATCAAAGGCTGTGGAACATGCTACTAGGAGTTAGCATAACCTCACTGAAAACTTTTACACCATTTCTAGCAAAAAATCATTAAATTCTAATGTAATGATACTTGAGTCAATTATCATTTCTTGGGTTTTACATGCAGCAATACAATGAAGGTCTGACATGTTGGCTAGAGGTGAAAGTGCTTTGGCATAGACCAAATCCCACGCTCTCTTTCTGAACATTTGCAAAACCTCTGGAGCACAATAACTTCTCTCTCCCACCTCCCCCATTCCCTCCACAGGTCTAAAGCACAGGGAGGGAGCTGCTGGCATGGCGGGGATGGGGAGGGAACAGGGCAGGGAATCACACCTGCTCTCAGATTCTGCCGGTGCCCTGGTCAGGGGTGACAGATGGTGGCATGTGAGCCACCATTCCTAACTCTAGAAAGCTCACAACAGGCGTCTCTCAGAGGTGACAGCCAGGCTCAGCCTGACAATCCTTGTGCCAGTGTGTCTAGCTTCCATGACCAGCAGTCCAGAGTGGCACTAGAGATGAGCTTCAATTCCTGCACTTTTTAGCTGAGAGAATCCCTGGAATGCTCTTAAATCACCATGTCTCTGTGCACTCCCTGAAGTATTTGCATCCCATTCTTCAATAAATTAATGACTGAAGCTGAGCACATAATTCTTTATATCCACTTAAAATGTTTATGAGCCAATTAGTTTTCAATTCCATATAATACCATTAGTTTATCTCCTGATCAGATAGCTATATGAATATGTTTTTCTAACATATGATAAATATAGCTGAAATCAGTTGACATTCAAGCTTATACTTTATAGCAGCAGATAGTAAATAAGTCATTGCCATAATCGTCATGGAAAAAACCACATACCTGACACATGAGCTTTGGGGCTATAGACACAAAGATGAACATAGCAGAGAGTAAGAATGCTATTAATAGAATTTTAAGGGGGAAAAATATGACCTTGAACATGAACATGCTTTCAAGCTTATTGATATTCACAGACTTTAATCATATTATCTAGTGGTATTCATGAGTAACAAAGGACTTTGTGAAAATATTTGAAAGCCAATAATTCTTTTTAACAGACTAACAAGACCGATTTAGTATTAAATTGATTTCACTAGTTCTTAGGCATATTTATTTTTGGTAGACTATATATTTTAATAAACAAGTTTAAAAGTAAATGTTACTGAACATCAACTCTCTATAAATTTGATAATGAACATATCATATAATATTTTTGTATCTAAACAACTATAACAGTGATAGGACCCTAAGAAGACTTTTAAAAGTATTCATTAATCACTTTTTTGTTCTATAGGATAAATCATATACTCTTACGAATTTTTAAGACTCCAACAGATATTTGCTGCAACTAAATTGCAAAGGATTCCCATTTTTGCTTTGCTATTTTAGAAAAACAAGCAGTTTTCCCTGGATTGTTTGCTTTCTTAAATTCCATTCCCTGATTTATTAAAACCCTTATGAAAGCCAAAGTTGTTGACATGACTGAAACAAATGGCTTTACCATTAACCACTTTGAGTCTTTGCAAGCACTTTATTAAAGCAGTCAATTTTAGTAATTCCAACTGTTAAGGTCTTTCCCTCAGGAAAAAAACAGAACAAAGTAATACATACAGAATACCAATGAACATCATCTCAACAGAATCACTAAGCTTTCCAGAAGCACTGAGTTCTGAAGAATTTAGCAGAATAAAATTTCCTAGCATACTAGAATCCTACCCCATCTCCCTCAGACCTCCGTGTTTTCAATTTTGGTCTTTCCAGGAGAGGGAGTAGAGTAGAAGGGTTAGGAGCAAGGTGTTGGTTGGAAGCCACACATGCCCGGGTCCAGTGCTCACTTTCCTAACTACCAACTCAGTGTCTTAGGAAGTTATGAATCCTCTTGAAGTTTGCAGTTTCCTTATCTGTAGAATGGGTATAACAATATTATCCACCTCATAGGGTTGTCATTATGATTAAATTAAATAATACGTCTAGAGGGCTTAACAAAGTTCTTGGGACACAAGAAGTTACCAAGAATGTTAACTATAACAACAAATATTATTCTTATTATTGTTATCCTTCTCAAAATGTGTTCCCTTGAAACATTAGTATTCTGCCTCTAAAACAGAAAAATGCTACTATTCCCAATTGAAACAGAAGAATTTAAGTTTAAATTTAATGGAAACTTAATGGGTAAATGATATTTCATAGAATTATAGACATCAAACTTCAAGATGCTTCTTTCAAAATTTTAAGAACTGGTAGGTCAGTGAGAGTATAGATTCATATCCTATACAGTATTCATGTATATTTATGAACTTTCCCCACCCACAGATTCATTAGTGTTGATTACTAATACCACATAACCTATAATGAATTCTAAAATTCTCTAAATATGTCAAAAATATATTTTGGATGTTTCATATATTTTTCTCTCCCTAAAGTTCCATTTGGGTAGGACTATCTCTTTTTTATTCATTTTATCTTCTATTGCATCTTATCTGCACTGGGCAAATAATAAGCTCTGAAAAAATAATTCATGACTGTAACATTTGATACACTTTAAAAAAAAAGAAAAAGAAAAAAAAGTACAGTTTTGTAAGAACCTCCCCCAACCCCATACCCCTGCCTGCAATCACTATAATATTAATAGCTGGATGGTTTAGGGCAGAGAGAAGTGCAATGAAATGGTCGAAATACACAGGAGAAATCATGGCCCTGCTGAGATCAAGCCTCTACCCAATTTCCTGGGTTATGTAATCTGGCCAAAACCAATTCAGGATTGCTTTCTTAAATAATTACGTGCTACTAAGTAATGACATGCACAGAGGCTCAATTTGAGATTGTGAGTCCAAAGACTCAACGGTGCCCATGAATTGTTGTGAGAAAAATCAGGTCCATGTGCAGAGCCTTCATTTTCCTGTACTGGCTTTCCCATTTTCTCCAGAATGTTCACCACCACTTGGTGGAGGTCTTCAAGGGGTACAGAGGGCCCACCTGACTTTCTAGGTCTTTTCTGGTCAGCTGCATCTCCCATAGGGCTGACCACTATAAGCTGCTCTAGAGTTGTCTACTAGTGAACACAGATGTTTCTCCATGAATACGGCTGTGCAAGACTCATAGCTCAGTGTGAAACTGAGATTCCTCTCACTGCTTTGAATAAGTGATCTGTTTCCTGGCTGCTGAGTCAGTCCCATGTTCCACCATGGAGGCTTTTGGTCTATGCTGCTCTGTGGCCCACAGTTTTAGCGTATCCTCCATCCCACCATCTCTCCCCGGGTCGTCTGCCTCATTTGTGTCTCCAGACTGGAGCCACCTGATGGGTGGGCATAGAGCTTGGGCTGCTTGTGCCTTCTGTTCCAGATGCCATCCAGTCTGGCTAACCACCCGCCCGGCTGTTGCCCTGGCTCTGTCTCCATGGCTGGTCTTGGCCTGTGGGCTTTACCTACACTCTAAACAAAGCAGAAAGGAATTAGGAAGAGACACTGAAATAGTCACGCCACAGTCCAAATAAAATGGGAGAAAAGGCCCATCAATTCACCTCCGCATTCCATTTTCTCCTATATCCTGATTCTCTACATTTTTGTACAATTAATGATTTATTTTCTAAGAACTCAGAATCATTTTATATTTACCAAGAGTGTGATAGTTATGGCTAATACCTATCCAAAGAAAAGTCCATAGCTTTTATGTTTGTTACTTAGTTTTGACGGAGTTTTGAAAATATACTTTATTGAAAAATATCAACAAAGCCTAAATTTCACTCCTGAATAATGCTGGTGTTTATCTGTCAGACACAATCCTCATCAGTCACCAGGAAAAGTAAATAGGCAAATGTCATTCTAACATTCCTTTAGGATTGTGCTATGGAATGTGAGGGAGGTTGAGTAGAGTTGGGAGTGTCCACACCTACCAAACCTAATAAATCAATGGACTCTTGATATCTTAGCGTGAAGACTTTATTAGGTGCCATCTGTAATCACTCAATGAAAAACAAATAAAGGATGCATATTTAAACTTTAGTCCCTGATATGAAAATAGCTGCACAGTTCACATCTGATTTGCTAAACCATGATAATAATATTTAATCTTAACGCTACATGACTTGTGGGAAGGAGAGTGTGGCAGCTACCGCAGAGTTAAGACAATTTGTTTTCAGATTAAGGACAGTTACGCTGCGATGGAAAAGATCTATGAGCTGCCCTCGTGGAATTAAATCATCTTAAATATCTGCATGGTTGCTCCAGATGGTTAAGCATTCAGGCCTGGGAAGCCAATTCCTGTCCTTAATGTTGTTTACACCATAGTTCATATGGCAAGATAAAAATGTCAAGATTATTAAAGAGTTAAGTACAGAGTCATAGAATTTTAGTATGGCAGGGATAAAAACCTACACACATTTCATAGCTCATATATATAAGAAAGGGCTGTGTGTGTGTGTGTGTGTGTGTGTGTGTGTGTGTCTCAAGATGAGTTTTTAAAGGGCCACGGGTAGAATGTGGTAGGCAAATTGATGAGATCCAAAGGATAGTTTCCAAGAGAGGTTGGAAGTCTTTGGCAACAGGGGCTGATAAAGTGACAAAAGTTGAACCCAGGGTTCTCTCCACATCTGTGCTGTCCCCTAGAAAATGGGGACCTTTATCTGTCCCCTTCTCTGTCAATGTTGCCGTGTGTGCAGCACGTACATGGAAGAGAGAGGGATACAAGTCCTGTAGGATCCTAGCAATTCCATGGCAACCCAGTAGGCTTATCTTCTTCTTCTGTGTAATTTTTATCTGAACGTTCAATTATATTGCTAAAATTAATACCTTTTTCAAAATTTAAAATTGTACATGCTTACTATCTAATAGTTGGGAAATAAAGAAAAAAAACCACTGGTAATTTCCACCACCCAGAGATATGACTAACACCATGAACATTTTGAGATTTTTTCAACTTTATCATTTTCCTGTGCTGATATAGTTTTTCTAATAAAATTGGTATCACATTGCCAATACTATTAGCTATTCTTTTCTCCCCCACTTCATGTCACATCACATTTTGAGCAATCACCTATGTCATTAAATGTTTCTGAAAGCATGATTCTACCAGATTAGTTGTGTGATGTTTCTTCAGATCGATATATCAAAATGTGTTTAACCATTCTCCTACTTTAGACAGTTAAGACCATTTTTGCTTTGCAATTGCAAGCTATGCCATGAAGAATATCCTTATAATAGTTTTTACATAGCTGATTTTTTTCCCTAGAACTGGAATGGGTAAAAGGCTATGGACATTATATCCTCATTCAGAAACCAAGGAATAGCTTACATTTAATTAACACATAAATATACAATTTGGTGAGTTTTGACAGTTGTCTATACCTGTGAAACTATTGCCACAATCAAGATATAGGATTTTTCCATCAGTTCCCCAGCTATGGACATTTTGAAGGCTTTTAAAATGTATTATTAAATTACTCTTAATATGTATCATTAAATTACTTTTTACCCCAGGTTGTACCAACGTGGTCTCCCTCTAGAAGTCTCCTGAAGTGCCATTTCTCTGCATCCTCCTCATCCTCAGGGACTCCCAAACTGCTTAGTGTTTGACCACATAACAGGCAATAACAATTTAATAGAAAATAATGCCCTCATTTTAATGTACATTTCCTAGATTGTTAGTGAGGCTGGGATTATTTTTTAATATATTAATGGCTACTTATACTTTTTCTCCATTTTTTCTCTTAGTGCTTTTCTTAGGGATTTATAAAAAACTTGATATATTAATAATAAGATATTAACCATATAATGTCTTATCATTGTTGCAAATATTTCTGTCAACCTATGTTTTAAATATGCTTATGTTAAAGTTTTAGTTAAACATGTCTCTTCTTTACTGTTTCTTTATATGTACATGTGTATTTTATTGCTTTTATGCTTAGTTAGTCCTTAGCAATACTCCATCATCACAAAAATAATCACCTATGTTTTCCTCTATTTCTTCAATGTTTTCATTTTTTAAAAAAAAATTTAACTCTCTAGACCTGCAGTACCCAGTTCCTGGGCTGTGGCCTGTTAGGAGCAGGGCACACAACAGGAGGTGAGCTGCCGGAGCAAGGGAAGCTTCATCTGTGTCTATAGCCGCTCCCCATCGCTCGCATCACGGCCTGAGCTCCGCCTCCTGTCAGATCAGCCGCGGCATTAGAGTCTGCATTATGGTGAGTTGTATAATTATTTTGTTATACATTACAATGTAATAATAATAGAAATAAAGTGCATAATAAATGTAATGCACTTGAATCATCCCCAAACCATCCTCCTTTCGTCCCCTCACCCCTCTATTCCCTGGTCAGTAGAAAAATTGTCATCCCTGAAACTGGTCCCTGGTGACAAAAAGATTGGGGACCACTGCTCTAGACCATCTGGAATTTATTAAGGCCCTTGGTATAAAGTGAGACTATTTTTCCCCTAAACATTTAGCCAGCTATTTTACACCTTTATTTAATTTCTTCTGAATGATCTTTACCACATAGCACGTTACCTTTTGCATCCGTTTCTATTCCTATTCCACAGGCTTGTCCATCTGAGCTTGTGCCTTTGCATCATTTTTTTAAACCTAGGAGGTTTCTAATGTTTTAGAATCTTGCAGGGAAAATCTCTCATTTCTTTAAAAAAAGATCACTGGCCATCTCACATGTTTATTTTTCCAGATGAGCTTGAGAATCACTTTAAGTTAAAAAAAATTCTTTAAATTATATGCTAATTTGAGAAAAATGGCATTTTTACAACATTCCATATTCTCATGCATGAGCATGGATTGTCCCCTTGGTTTGCATTTCTGTGTTGGTTGTTGTTCCTCAAGTAAAGTTTGGGGCCCCCATTTGAAGTAGAAATTCTGGACTAGAATTTCTCTCCAGGGTTAGAACTATCAATGAAAAATTTTGAGCTCATTTAAAACATAGTACTCCAAAATGGCCTAGGGGCGAGTACACAAGATTAGATTTCAGAAAGCCAGGAGGACTCTTAAATTTTGAAATGCTCCATAAATGATTATAAAAACGTGTTTCTCTGACTCTGACTAATGAGCCCTAGTGTGAAAAATCCTAGTTCTAGTACACTGAATAAAAAATGCTACAATCACAGCGCCAATCTGAACACATTCCTTAACTCTTCTTAAAAAACTCAACGTTAATTTGACATTAGCAACTACTAGTAAAATATGCCTATTAGGCATCATTTTTTTCCCCATTAGCTAGCTTACTCCATTTCACAGTTCTGTGGAAACAAAGTCTGGCTTTAATTTGCATCTGAGATGGGGTGTGTATGTATTTTTACTCTTGGTTTGTATTAAAAATAAGCTAGAAGAGCAAGTGGGAATAGCCACAGGATGTGGTCACTCAACTTCTTGTGACCTCGATATCTGAGTTAGAAAACAACTCTAGTGACTTCAAAGGTGATTTTCAAAATAATGTAGAAGAAAAAGAATTCTTCCTTAACTGCAGAAACACATCCAAGACATCAGGTCCACTCAAATCAGTAGGTTCTAAACGGGCAATTCTATTAGCACCAGAAAAGCTGAAGCCAGTGGAGACCTCATACCACACACCACAAGGAATCATGCCAGGGGATGCTGCAATTTGCACCATGACAGACTTTGGAACTATTGTGTTGGTCTCTCCTTTAAAACTCTAAGACTGGACTAACTTGAGTGCTTGTTGAAAACCCTGCCCTATCAGAGACTGAAAATGAACAATCAAACGAAATGATTAGAAAGGTGCCTTGGAAACTGTGTATGGGCACATTATCGCCATCAATCCTCAGAACAGCTCTGTGAGCTGACCTTTCTCCTTTCAGATGAAGAAATTGTTGCTCAGAGAGGTTATGGAACTTGCTCACAGTTAAACAGCTGGTAAGAATTAGAGCTAGGGTTCAAACGCAAGTCTACTGACTCCAAAGCCTGTGACTGACCTCTGTACTATACTGTTTTCACCTCTCAGGAAAGAAGAAGAAAACTTGACTAGTTGAAGGAGCCTTTTTGTGAAAGAGCAGCTGTTAGCTTCCTGATATAGACTGTCAAGGACAAGCTGAAGTGAACCAGCACCCCAGAGGGTCAGCCAACTCCTTGGCCTGCTAACGGTGAGTGGTGGCCCTCGCCCTGGTCCGGAGACTGGCTCTGGGACCAACCTATGACACTAACTGTGTGTGACCTGCACATTCCCAACAGAAAGAAGCCTCTGACCCTGCTTTTGTTAAACTTCCAGGATAGGGCTGATGCCGTTCTTGCGTACCAGTACATTTTGTCCACCAGACAAGACTCCGGGCTCCATAAACAGCAATGGCTGCAGTGATGTAGGTAGACATATGTTCTAAGTGTGTTAAAACTGTGTATGGATCGAAGAAGAAAATCTCCAATTCTCTACTGAATATTTCTTGACTATGGCCTGCAGGAAACAACAGCTGTTGACAGACACGTGTCTGGCACTGAGAAGTCTGGCATCTGGTTTCTCTATGGTGAGATGGAAAAATTTCCAGAATGTTCCCAAGCAGATTTTCTGGGAGATGGCTCTTTTTAGGTATAAATGAAAGGACTTCAAGCTTCCAAACTTCGGTAACTGACAAAATAGTGGCACTGTGGGGTAATCCGTATACCTTTAAATAAATAAAATATGAAATCCCACATAGGTGATTAAAGAAAACAGAGAACTAGAAGGGGGCTGCCTTGCTGCTGAAACCCACCTACTCTCTCTCTGAGATCTTTGCTGCCTTTCAGCTCCGCCCTTCAACCCCAGGAGAGAATTGCTCCAGGTGTGAGAAGGGAATACTACACCAGACTCATCTGGTAAGTCCTGGCACCTCCTGGTCACCTCCTTGGCGTGGACGTGAGAATCAGCACATGCACTAGTGCCCCTAAGGCCCCTCCGGGCACAACAGGCACCACCTGGTGAGCACCACTCTTCTCCTTTCTCTCCTAGCAGGGCTGGGCGCATCGGTGCTCAAACGTTTGCTACAATAAATCGAGTTTTGTGGACCAAACAAATCCCTTCCCCTTATTTCTCTGTAGCATTGCATTTGTAGTAAAAATGAAATTTGCTAAACAATGAAGCAAGATTTATGGAAAAATAAGAAACACAGGAGCATGTCTCAAAAAAAAAAGTTTCATAAAAAACAATAAAATTCAAATACAAGGTTTCTGAGCCCCAGAGAGCTAATGATACCCCTTAACAGCCGGGAAAACCTGTCCACACATCCACACTTTGTCTAAAGACCCTGCTCTGGGACTCAACTTCAGAATTCCTAAATCTCCCTGAATCTGAAAACAGTACTAGATTATAAAAGCAGTGCTAGATTAGTTATACCCCTAATTTAAAAAAAAAAAAAAACCAGCACGGTACTTATCAACTTACAGAGTTTGGCGCACAGTTGATACACTGATTATTTCAGCAATGTGTGCTCACTACGGGGTAAGATACTTTTCAATTTTCTAAAACAAAACAAAACACTAAGCCTTTGATTCTGGCATATTGGCCTTTCTCTTTTGGGTGGATTCCTTTTTGCAAGTGTTTCCTGCCCCAGATTAATCTGATATCCAAAGCACGTGTTATTGGAAGAGGTTTTGGCTATTTGTGCCTAAAACATTAGACTACTGAGCACGTTATTAAGCAAACTTGAAAACAACTTGGATCTTTTTTAGGAACTCTCCAGATGTGTTGCCGCCTTCCAGCGGGGCCCAGCATTCTTGTCTCTGGTGGTATTAGGCTCGAGCCACAGGCATGCGGCCGACGCCATTTCACCAGTAAATCCCACGGCTGAATGAGATGTGGATGGCACCAGTCATACTTAATGTGAAGCTCAGCCTATAGATGTGGATGTCTGAATAACACTCCCACCAACCCACCTCACCCTGGAAAGCAAAATGCAGAAATTTAGGAAACTACACGTGATGTTGAAACCATCAGCACAGATCAAGTTGTTCAGGTCGTCACTTGGACACTGTGTCCTCACTGATACTAAGGAAAAAGAGAGTGGGAGAAAATGGGAAACTATAACCACAGCACCATAGTTGAGGCCACAAATAAGCTACTGTATGTCAACAGAAGTCAGATACTGACAGCAGGCTTTTTTTTTTTTTTTTTGGAAATGGAAAAACATTGACATTTTAAAAGAATATGCTATTATTTCTCGAGAATTAGGAACTAGTAGAAAACTCAGGCTGGACAGAGGGAACTGTTTAGCAGAACCCTCATGAAATTGATTTAAATTTTATGAGGAATTAAGTTACAGTTTTTGAATCTGAACCATTAAAACCAACCACTCAGCCAAAAATGTATTTGGGATTTAACATTTTCTTTTGGAAAAACATCTTAAAAGTGACGTACCCTCGTCACTTAAAGGCTGTGAAACTCTATTTTAACAATATGATGGGGCCCACTTTCAACCCAAGCAAAGTTAATAATAATACAGTCTAAGATCAAGACTAATAACACATGCGGTTTGGTATCCACTTATAGACACTCTGGGGGTTGTGTGGTCTTTCCTGATAGCCACTGGGGCTGATTCTGGGTTGGTGAGAGTAAGCTAATCTTCCGAGGCCCATGCCAGGAACCAACTCACATGCCCTATTATCCTTAGGCAAACAATATCCTGTGTTATAATGTGGAAATATAGAAGCGTGGCAGAGCCAAACCCCCCTGAACAAACAAGAATTCATCCCCATGGAGTGTCAGCGTGTGTTCTGGCTCTGAAGGAGATGGCGGCGCTCAGCCCATCAGGCCAGTTCTTCTCCTGAGAGCCAGCTCAAGACTCCTCCTGGTCGCTCTCTGTCAGAGGACGCCTGTCCACGTCTCACACCCAGGGAGCTCACTCTGCTGCGGGGGGGCTGTCTGGCTGGACGGGCGCGTTGTCAGGGCGGGCTTTTCCCAGAGACCAGCCCTGGGGAAGGTAGGGCGGTCAGTGGGTGCAGGCGGCCTGCAGAGCTGCCCTTGCACAGGGACTGTGATGCTTACTGCTCCGGGGGATGAGGACGCCTGTGCAAATCTGAACATTCTTTGCTTCCCAGAAAAAAAGCAGGCATGTAAAATTTTTCCCTATAAATCAGAGGGGGATGGGCAGTTTAAGGATAACGTGAAAACCATGTGGTGGACGTCAGGTTCAGAACTTTTGCTCCATGCAGAGCAGATAGTTGTATAAATGATACGTAGTTTGCTAGGAGGAGAAAAAGTACTACTGACAGTCCACGCTTCTGCAAAAAGCTCTCGTCCCTAGTGGCACAGCCCCATGCCTGGATATCCACCACTAACGATTTCTTCCCCTGAAGTACAGTGTCACACCTCGGGTGGCAGGTTGGTTCGGTGGCTGTGCCTGGATCCGAGTCCTGGTGCCCAGGACAAGCTACCACTGCCAGGTGTAGGGTTTCTCCCCATACCCCAGGGCAGCCAAGACTGAGCCCTCTGCCCACACTGCTAATGAGATGAACGGAAGGAAGTGCCAGAGACGTCACATAATGGGCCTGCTTAATGGCCAGCAGAAGTTCACCTCAACTCTCTGTATTTTTAGTCCCCAAATTTAGATAAATAAAGTAATATACTTCCTCCTAAAAAGCTCTTTAAAATAATCATCACTACACTTATGCTAAAAAGTACCTAAAATGATTCTCTTTCTAAGCAATCTCCTCACAAAACAGTCATGTATCATATATCTCTTCAAATTTCTGTTTCCTCATCTGTAAAATGAGAATAAGAAAAGTGCCTGTGTCATTAGATTGTTCTGAAGATTACACTAGGTGGCCCACATAAAATGTTTCTCATAGTATATGCATTTAATATTAATTCAACAAATTTTTATTGTATACTTACTATGTGCAAAGCACTGTCCTAATGTCACTACTTCACTATTATTATTATTATTACTATTAGAATTTCCCCTGGGAAGGACAAATTGTGCTATTGTCAGCTGTTAATACCTTCGTTGTTCCAGAACGAGCTATTAGGGCTCTCGGGGAGTGGGCCACAGGACAGCTAAGTTTCCGGGGGAGGACGGTTCTGGCGCCAAGGGCTGTTAGCATAGAGAAGGTGGTCTGGAGGCAGGAGGCAGGCATGAAGTGAGGGAATCTGTCCAGAAAGGCGGAGTAGGAGGCTGCAGAAGAGAAACTTCATTTACTCACAACCAGGAGGGTCTGTTCTGGTTGTGGTCTCCACTTGTGGGAGAGAACAAGCACTGAAGAGGCATTTCGAGAATGGTGTGTGCATTCCACCATGACCAGAGACCGTCATCCACACTCTCCATCATCGTGGAAAGAGTCTGCAGGATTGAACTGAAGGCCTGGTGCAGGGGGCTCCCCTGGAGGAGAGGAGTTCCCTCCAGAAGAGCAGGGGGCATGGACGAGGGGACAAAATGTAGAACGTCCCAGCTCCAGGTCTCTTCCCTGGCTCTGACTCTCGGGAGGCCAGTTGGAGCTTGTTAGACAAACTGCCTAGATTTGTGCTCCTGCCCGGACGCCTTTGGCCCTGCTCCCCAGCAGGACACCCCAGCTGTAGCTCCCTGGGCTGGAGGTCTAGGAGGAAGGTTCTTTGCCCAGTTCTGAACCAGCTGGTTCCAGCCCCTCCTGGAGAGGATGACAGGGAGCCAGCAGTGCTTAGCAAGAGGCCCCAGGCAGGGAGGAAGTCAGCCACAGAGACCAGTCTCAGGGCTGTTAAACGCGTCAATATCCATAAAGCCCTCCTAATGCTGCCTGGCCCATAGTAAGTGCCACATCAGTGTTTGTTAAATAAATGACCCAGCTGCCTCTCCCCCGGGATCCTTCCTTTCCATGGCCAACCTGGGAAGGATGGGCTTTGCTTAGATTTTATTTAAAAAGACAGCATTTCTATACAGCAGATACCCACCCGGGCTGTTACCCATAAGACTGCATCTCAGAGCAGGGGGGAACATCTCGCACAATCCACTCACTGGGCCGAAGAATGTCTCTACCAAGACAACTTAATAAGACGGCTGAAAAGAATGTACCCAGATCATGAAAACAGAATCCAGTGAGGAGAGGCCTTGGGAGTCTTTGCCACGACGTTTCAAAGCCCTTACAAAGCCATGCCGCGGGGTTACAGGTTGTTAGCACCGGGAGAGACGGCCCGCCTGCTGCAGGGCAACGCACGCCAGACGGGGGACTGAACTGCAGGCCTCTCACTGACTGAACTACATACAAAATACAGTTTTATGTTTACCATGCTTATCTGCCGGTGTCTGGAGACGTTTGCAGGAAAGACTACAAGTAACACAAGTAACAAACAGATCAAAATACTGGAAACAAAGAAGAAGACAAACGAAAATTAGAATTCTGTGGTGATATTATGATGTACTAATGGAATACAACTAGTTTTAGTCCTCGATTTTAAAATCTACTTAACTTTGGTACAGCCGAAGTTCGAGTTATGTAAATCGGAAGGGCGCAGGGCTGTGTGAAAGACAGAACAGGGGCAATTTTCTTTTCATGCCTAACTGGCCATCAGATTTGGGGGCTGGAAGAACAGGACACCTGGTCACCAGGTAGGCATTTCCAGGTATGTGCTGCAGACATGGCCAGTGAGTAACTGTGTGGCGTTCTCACAACTCTGCCAGGCAGGGGACTGGGAAAGGCGAGAAGGATGGGAGAAGGGGCCCAGTCATGCCTTTCGACGGCCACTGCTCTGCGGCAGGTGCTGTGGCTGCAGCCACGGGCCTGTCTTCTCGAAGCCTCCGTGGAGTTAACTGCCCAGAAATGACTCCTCTGTTTCATGTCAATGACTAATGACAGGGAGCACAAGCAAACTAGAGACCCCAAGGGGCCATGGTGGCAGTTTGTTCTGGTTTCCTCATTATTCAGTTGTCACCCTCCCCATTATTCTCTTTATTGTCTGATTACAAAAATAGAAGAAGCCACAAAGCATGGCAGGAAGCACACAGGGTACGGATCCGGATACACTCTGCCGCTCGGCAGCTGTGAGGCCTGGCTATCCTTCGACTATCTGGCTGTGTCTTCTCTTTCACAGAACAGCGGTGGCACGTACCTCGCTGTGCTGTCGTGACTATTAGGAGTACGCACGTGTGTCACAGAGCATAGTGCCCGGACACGGCCGGTACCCCACGCATGTGGCTATCCGTGATGCATGCTTATTAGAGCAAAGGGAGGGAATACAGAAAACTTTACAGGAGCAAATAAAACTGTGCAGAATCCACCACAACTAATAACTGTTATTCTTTTGGTGTTTTTTCTTCTAGTTTGTTCTCGTAAGCATTCTGTATGTGTGTATATTACAAACATGTATAATAAATATTGTATAATAAATATGTCATGTCTGATTTTCCATTAATTGTTTTTCTGAGTATTTTCCAGTATCATTAACATTCCTCAAACTACAACTCCAATGGCGTTATGATAATTCATTGTATCACTGTAAAATCTCTTATTAAGCTTTCCCCAAATGCTGGAAATCTCTTTTTCCCCCTAATTCCTGCTTTCAACAAGAAGGAGCGATCTGGTGTAGAGGACAGTGTTCTTTGTCGAAGCCAAAGGCTCTTTGTTCAAGTCCAGGCTCCGCTAGTTGCTGGCTGCTTTGAACACAGGCAGATCTTATTATCACTGACCCTCCAGGTCTTCCTCTGGAAATAGGCAAACAAGATTTCTACCTGCACCCATTTCCTAGGACTGCCATAGCAAGTTACCACAAACAGGTAGCTTAAAACAACAGAAATTCATTGTCTCACAGTCCTGGAGACTAGAAGTCCAAAATCAACGTACCATTTAGCCGTGTTCCCTCCAGGGAACATCCTCCCTGTCCCTTCCAGCTTCTGGTGGCTGCTGACAATCCTTGGTGTCCCTTGGCTTGTGACAGGACAACTACAATCTCTCCCTCGTCTTCACCTGGCCTTCTTCCTTGTGTCTCTCAACCTCTCTCTCCGTTTTAGGACACAAGCTATTGGATTTAAGACCCAGTATGACCTCATCTTAACTTGATTACATCTGCAAAGACCCTGTTTCCAAATAGGGTCACATTCTCAGGTATGGAAGATTAGGACTTAAAAATAATTTGGGGGGGGGATGAGTGTGTCACAAATCTTAGGTAGTGTTGAGGGACCCACAATATACCTAGCAGAGTTGTGAGGAAGATGTGTGCCAACCTAAGTCTAAGGTGATTTTGCTGACTGTAAAAGGCTATCCTGATGAGAATCGCCACTTACAAAGGTTTTAGGTCAAAAAGGAACCAGTTTTAGGAGGGTAGAGTTTCATATCTCTTTAAATTTGGGTATTTGGCCATTGCTATGGGGCAACACATATTTTGAGTTTTGAAGCCAAGAAGACAAAGCCATATGGAGGAGTCATGGGGCTTAGAGGCCCCAAACGCCGTAGGAGTGATCTTGCTGGTTGGGCGGCTTTCCTCCTCGCTGACCTGGGCAGCCCGTGCCAGTAGGAGAACCTACAGCAGTGCTTCTTGAACAACCTCCAATTCCCTCCCCACCATAATCCATTTCAGATTGATACTTTTGTCAACTACAGTAAAAATTAATCGTTAGAAAAGTGATCAAATTACCATCAGAGTTTCCAAATGCTTACTCTCGGTTTCTGCCCTTATCTCGTCATGGGCTGTAGCAAAGCAGCTCACGGGCTGGCACGGGTCCGTGGACCACACTTTGAGTCCGCGGTGCTCGGCTGTGGCCATGGCCACTGCAGACACAGGGGCCCCGTTGGAATATGTTCCCACTACCAGGCAAGAACACTCTTCCTTCTGTGCCCCTGAGGAGGGGTAACCGCTTCCCAGCCTCCAGCCTCATTCCAGGGGACATACCTGGCGGGGGCGAGCACCTCCCCCCCACACCTGTGCCTCAGTGTTTTCTTTGAGTTTGTTTTCCCACTGACTTACTTTCCTTTCAGTCTGGGCTTTAAAAACGGCTTTCTGAGTGAACGCAGGAGATCCCAGCAGCCCCAACACCACGGCTCATATGGAATGTATTTAGAGAGGGGAAAAACTCAAATGGAGTGGTTATACGATTTTGAACTGGCTTGGACATAGCATGGCTGGAATTTTGGAGCTGGCTTTTGTTTGCATTCGTCATGAAACATTTGTTATATGAGCTGCTGCTACTGCTACTAAAGCAGCTGCTGCCGAGAAACCTTCTCAATGGCTTCTTTTTCTTCTGTACATGAGCTGACCGTGCCCGCCAACCGGGGGCCTTAACTCTGCCACTCCGACGCCTTTGCCACTGTCCTTGGGTAAGTTTAGAAAAGACGTTTCCCCAAAACCGACACCTGACAGCACATGAAACGGAGTTGCCTTTTTCTGCCAAGTTATATTGGAATGGTATGTTCGAATGGTCATGCACTGTACCTCTGACCACAGGCATGTCTTTTTATCAGTTCTTACAGTTCACAATTTCTCCCACAAGAGACCTCCAAAATGGCCCTGGTTTGTCTTCTAGGTCATTTTAAAAACATAGTAGTTTGAAGCCTCATCATAACAACATGCAGTAAAACCCCAAAGGGGATTAATTAACCAGTTGCTATTAAAAGATCTTGTTTTTGTTTGTTTTGCTTTGAAATTTCATCGGTACTGTGATCCCAAGATATAAATGCTGAAGGCAACTCCATGGTAGTTCAATTGGCATCACGGCTATATAGGTATCACATGAAAGAAATGTGTGTAACGGATGTAGCTAAGAGCTGTAAACACAAAACTGGCAGAATCTTAACAGAATCTTAAAGTTCTAGTAGTTAGGACATTCCCAGTTAAATGCAGTGGGCTGATGACATGCCTTCAATGTCTAGCCTTTGAAAAATGTCACCAAAATGACAGTAAAGGAATGATAATTTCATTAAAGTTTGCAAAATCACAAGGACAAAGAGCTGGAGAGGATGTCAGTAAGAAGGCAGACCTCAACCAATTTCTGGAAGATGAAACACAGTTGGAGGCATGTATCCGGCTTAGCAAAGCAGAGGAAGAACATTCCAAGTGTTGACGGAAAGAGACATCTTTCTGGCTCAGGAGGGCCAGCGCACTTAACTGGACCCCTGGAGACAGGGACGTGGTGGCATGGGGTGTCCCTGTAGGAGAGCTGGGCCCCCGATCCCCTCCATAGCTACAGTGGGGGCAGGGACTCTCAGGATTAGCCTCCAGAGAATTTGGACAGAGGCTCCAGACTGCTTTGCTACCCCAGAGGAGAGGTATGAGCTAAAATAAGAGCAATGCGTGAGTGACTGTTGCATTAAATGTCAAACTTGGGTCCTGTTCCCACACCAGCATGAGATGCATGCTCCACTCTCCTACCCCACTTCACCCTCCATCCTCAAAGCAGATGTTTGGAGAATTTTGCAATGGGAAAACCAAACAAACTCTAGAGAAAAAAGATACAATCATTAACTAGTGTTTTCCCAGCAAAACTTCTATTGGTGCTCGATCATCCTAAAGTGATGTCCACCAGTCATGAGCCTGCCTCCTTGCACAGCACAGGCAATGAGCTCTGCAGTGCCTCACCCTTAAATCTGCAGACAGACAAAAGTCAGCAGGGCAAGTTCAGCCTTCAGTCTGGACAAGAGAGGCCCAAACCAACCAAAGCAGTAAAGAGAAACCTGGAGCAAATAAAGATAATGCAGGAGTAGATGAAAACATTTTTTTAAATCTCTCTAATTTTCATAGATTTAAGGTGATATTGCATCCAGTAACAAGAACAAGATGTTATATAAAAATAAAAAAAATTGAAAAAGAGAAGATTCGATAGAGTGATTGGAATACAAATTGAGGAACTCTTCTAGAGGGAAAAAGTGGAAGAGATGAAAATTGAGAGAGGGAGACGTGGTAAAGCACGCAGCAGGATGAATCCAGAGATTCACATGTCTGACCACTAAAAGCATTCCAGTAGTGGAACAGAGAGAATGGTGGTGATAAAACAAAATTTTAAAAATTCCCAGAAATAAAAGACATGAGTTTGAAGCCTGAAAATATCTACTAAACACTTGGCACACACACGGAGGCATATTGTCATAAAACCTCATAAAAGGAATAAAGGGAAAGCCCGAGGGGGCTGGGAGGGGAGAGAGAGAATGTGAGAAACCGTGGTGGGAAATGGAAGGCATGTCTGAAGAGGTCCACACTGATTCGCACTGGCTAACAAACAATCAAGGCAGACAGCAGAGTCCTGAGCTTCTCAGACATTCAGTGACTCATAAGAATTCACCTCCCATGCACCTTTCATTAGGAAGCAACTTGGGGACATCTTGCTTACATTAATAAAATGAGTTGTGAAGTCATGAAATGGGATCCATGGGATTCAGAAAGCAGGGATGCAACACAGACACACGGTAAGGGAAGCTGCAGCAAAGCTGTGCGGGGAGCGTCTTGCGTAACGAGCCCAGACAGAAGCAGGAGCTTGAAGAGCTCTGGATGGAGGTAGGGAGGGGTCCTGGGGAGGGGTCAAGGTGATATACTCATTCGATACTAATATTTAAATAACAGCAAAAGCAATATTCATGCAACAGATCTAATGACGCATATGAAGATTTTACTAGGTACAAATAAATCTAAGCAAACAAACAAAAGGCAATAATTAATTCCAGAAAAAACAATAAGTTGTGCAAGAAATGAAACAAAATCACGACGTACTACTTGTATCAGCAGTGAGCAATATGTATATAGTCACAGTAATGTAAATTGGGGAGGAGAGAGGAAGAGAGGTAAAGGTGATAGAATAAGAGAACTAAATAATGTCTCAAATACATCAAGAAATAGTAGCCTGTGCATACTGGTTATAAACAGCGCTGTGACAATCAGAAGAAATATCTCACTGTGCTGAAAGTGATTGGCTCTGCAAAATCAGACTTCATCTTTGGGAGGGGTGGAAGAGAAAACCTGCTGCTTTTCATTATATGTCTTTTAGTACAAGTGAGTTTTAGCTGTATACCTATATTACCTGAATAATATAAAAAAACAAGGAGGAAACATTCTAGGAACACATGCTTTGAAAAATAGTTCCTGTAGAAACTGGCCATGGTAATGCAGAAGCATCTAGAAGCACATGGTGAAGACTGGGAGGTGAGACCTTCTAGTCAAAGTATTTGAAACCCTCATTTGACAAGGAAAACCCTCCTATTCTCGGCAGTGAGGAATTATGCCTGATTTCTCTATGGGTTTGTGGGCAATGAAATGAATGTGCTTAATATAGCCCGTGAGAAACCACATACACACAAAAAGCAATGTTATGTGCACAGGTATATTTCTAGTTTTTTTTCCTGTATTCTTTCACAATCCTGTGTTGTTTGCAAGATGTGAAAACCTAGGACATTGTATATTGATAAAAATGTCTGAGACATTAAAAAAATACAGACCAGGAAATGACATTTTTATTTGAACAAGATTTAGTCAGACAGGAATAGAAGCTTCCATTGTAAAATGTTGAGTCATGCAAAATGGGTAAGGATTGCACTTCACCCCAGCGGGGGGTACATTTTATAAGAAAAAATGTCGGAGAGCTAAGGCCAGGAGCCAAGGGCATGTTCTGAAATCCTCTGTCGAGGGCTCTTTCCACATCACCACATTAATCCCTGGGGTGGACAGGGACCTTGACAGTTGAAGCATGAAAGAAGACCACGAGGTCTTTCACAAAGATCAACTACCTACTTCTGGGGTCAGGTCTTTAATCTTTGCCCAAGCTTTAGAAGCATTTCTGCTTAGTGGAGTTAGCAGGGAAGTCCAAAACTTAAAGTTTATGGTGACTAATTCCACCCCCCAGAAATAGTCTTACTCAACACAAAGCTGTCAGCTCAACTAAAAACTGCTCAAAGTAGAAGTGCTTAAACTCTAAAGTAGAAGAAATTCACCTCTGAATGCAGAACGCTGCTACCTCCACCCCACACCCAGATATTATTGGCCAGATTTCATCTCGGGAAATGAATCATGAGAGAGAAAACCGTACATCCCCTAAGTCTGGCTACACTGTGTAACTCGGGTAGACACAGAGGGGGGCACATGGGGTTCTCCAGCGGTCATGGGCGGGACCCAGAAGAGATGAATTTTGCAGTGTGGAAGAAACTGTTCTGGAGGGATGATCCCAAGGCTCCCAGAGAGGGAGGCTAGTGTTGGGGACACAGGCAGCTCAGGCCTGGGTCAGGAGGTGCCTGGTAACAGAAGGGGGGGGGTCCGTGCTGGTGGGCACATGGGAATCTAGATGGTCAGGCAGGGCAGTGGTTGGCATCTGGAGAAGTGGGAGGGACCCCCCGCAGACAGTGCAAGGCACACAGGGTCAAGGAGCTGATGGGTGCCCGGGCAGAGAGAGTGGCTGGATCTTATCCAGGGAGACTGGGGAAAAAGCCAGGCAAAAATGCAAGGAGGAGGCCATGGGGGCCTGGGAGTATCCCTGCCACGCTGGTAGGAAACAAGGGAGCATGGGTGGTGGTCCGGCTGGGATGAGGGCAGGGAAACAGGGAGGCTGACACGTGGCCTCTGGCAGTGGTGGCTTGGCTGCTGGCTCTGAGACTGGTATGAGTGACTCAGTCCCAGGCTGGGCCAAGGCTGCTGACCTTCCCCTGCCTCGTGCAGGACGGTCCCAACAGCAGGGTGAGCGAGCCTGGGAGGGATCGGGGAGCCAGCTCCGAGAGGCACGTGGCTGGGGCACTTCTATGCCTTTGCACCGCCACGCCTCCGCTCCTGTAATTTTCTTCTGCCTACGATGCCTCCTCCCATGTCCCCCTGGCAAACTCCTATGCACCCTGAAGGCCCAGCACAAATGCCTCCACAAGGGTGTGGGCCCCCAGCCCTCTCTGTGATGGCTTTCCCGCTAGACACTTCATCTTGATGCCACTCATCCCCAGGACCGGCACAGGGCAGACGCTCAAACACTCATTTGCTGGGTGTGTTTGTTGAATTTTTCTGATATTGTCAGATCATACCTGTTACTTAAATACTAGTTTCCACAGAGAAAATAGTTTTGTGAAGTGATTACTAAAATAATCAATGTCTGTGAATGAGCTCCTATTGTCTTGTTCATCTTACCTAGTGAAATTAGTGATGCTTTCTCCGGAAAGGAGGGGATGAGCCCAGGGCAAGACAAACTAATAAGCAAGTGAAAAATATGTTTATAAATGATATAATTTAAGGTAATTATTATTTCCAGTAAAACAAACAGTAATAGTTGAAACAGGTCTAAAGTATATCTATGTAATGCTGCAATTTGAGCTTTCATAGAATACATTGAACACACGTGCAGGCTGGATCCTTGTGAGTAGGTGATTTCTGTACGCCGAGTAAAGCTATCAGCCTGTGGTTACTGAGTGCCCCTCAGGAAAATGCTCACTAAAAAACCTCAAGTCTTTAGGAGTTAAAGGGGTGTTTACATTATGTGTTAATTCTTAATTAACTATTTGCCTAATAGCTACCGTTGGAACAGTTGTGTGTCTTTAGCTTAAATGTTTAGACGCTGCCTTAAAGACCTGAAACTACTGTTCCCTACCTTCCCTCTGCTCCCACCAGAAAGCTATCAGGTGTTGTCAAGTAGAAACATTCCCAAAATTATTTTCTTCTGTGTGGGTTATCAAGCACCGGCTTAAGATAATACGTTTATGATCTATGATGATTTCTGAACTCATGTTTCTTAGTGAACAGACCACATGTTGAACAGAGATAATCTATAAATTTTATTTTTAAGCTCTTACCTTCAACTGCAATACACACTACGAATGCTTAATACCCACTAATGTCTGAATGAATGATTAAATATGAAGAATACTTCTAGAGGGTCACAAGTCTATGGTGTTTTGTGGTATTTCTGGGGATAGAATCCTGAATATTGGTGTGGTCACTTAAGACTTCTTGACCGTGAGCAAGTTGTTTACTCTTTGAACCTTGGTTTCCTTGTTCAAAAAATGAGAAAAAGAATATTTGTCTTTCTCAACTTCAGAGGATTTAAGAATCAAATGAGATCATCTACATAAAAATGTTTTATAACCACAACTTGTTATGCAAATAATTATGACTTAGAAACTGTTACTGTTTTTGTGATCTAACACTATTCACTCAGATATGAGTGCTGTATAATAAGGAGTTTAATTGCTCAAACATGGATGGGTGTACACACGCACGCACACACACACACATGGGAGCCAGTGCCAATGTTATTAGAATCTGAACCTAGGACAGGCCTGGTGAAAAAAAAAATCTTTATGGAGAATATCGATGGTAAGTGAATCAATAGCAAAGTGGAGTTCTATTTTGATAAATAATTATTTTTAAAACTGCATTGGTTTCTGCAGATAGCTAATCTGAATTTCTCTTATCATTGTATCTTTGTCCCCAAAGTATTTTTGAGTTTTCTTGTCCACAAAATCAATAGGAAGTGGAAAATAAAAAAAGCAAATGAAAGATGAAAGACAGCATCTGTTTAATTCAGGCTTTGTAGAGTGACGGATTTTTCTCTTTACAAAACCAAAGTTAATGGTATATATATGTTTAACTCACATAAACTTCTTTGATTACAAAATTCCACTCTCCTCTCACTCGCCATGAGCTCTCATAAAATGCAGTCTGTACTACTGCAATCAACTGAACTTGGAATCCTTTTTATGTTCAAAATCCCATTTTTAGGCCCCAAATTGAACATAATTGTACATCTTTGTTCAAGCATTATGTAAACTCCTGTCTGCAGATGCAAACTTGTACTTCTTGAGAAAATGGAGTGACATCGCCACCTGCTGGACAAAGGCTATTATTAATTCATTAATTTAGTGTTCTCAAGTACGTAATTCTGCAAATGGAAAACAAATTGTTTTTCAAGAACTGAATCTTAGGGGCTTTAAAATAAAAACTATCAAATCTTTGGGCACTCATCCTGTATCTATAAAATAACATGGTATATAATAGTCTGCAAAATTCAACATTTGGCATAAGTTAGGGGTGATTGGCCCCAATCACATCTCAACGGTGGGTTTCATTTAGTTAAAGGTCTTAATTTCCTGATATTTCTGGTGAAAGTTTAGGAATAGAAACAGATGATTAAAAAAACTCAGTAACTTGGGTTATGTGTGTCTTTCAGCCCTGTAGCATGTCGCTGTGGTAATACAGGGTATCCCAAAAGTCTCCATACAAAGGAAAACTTTTATAATGAATATTCTGTAAATAAAGGTATATTTAGCTACAATTTTCCATCTTCCCTACGTATGGCGACTTTGGGGACACCCTGTATTTCCAGTAATTTATCCCCTGTGATTGTTTCAGGAACAGCGTATTGACCAGAATATACCTGTTCCTCTCTTTCTAAGTCAGTAATACAGAAATGTTATTTCTTAAAGGCTTTCGATTTCATAGTCATAGATCAGCTGTAACTGATGAAATGAGTCAAGGTTCATCGTTTCCTTCTTCCTTCTTGTCTATTTTTCTTTGTTTCTTTTTCACTTTCTTTCTTTCCTTTCTTTCTTTCTTCCTTTTTCTCTTTCTTTCCTTCATGTAGAAGTTACAAAGAGAGCTTGAAGTCCTAGTTGCTCTCAGACACAGCCCTGTCTCTCTCTTGTGCTGTGGTTGGTGGGCAGGCTAATAGCTAATTATAAACTCTCTCCATCTGGTAAGGCTGGGCTGAGGACTCTGCAAGGATTTGATCGGGTGAGTATCACAGCCCTATGAAGTAGATAATATTTGTACATCTTACGTGGATGGGGGAAAATGAGGCTTAGAGGGGCTACACCTTGCCTCTGGTTAGGCAATTAACAAGCGGAGGAGCAGCTCTAACGCCCACGCTGTCTATTCCAGAGCCTGAGCTCTAATCATTATGATATACTGTCTTCTCCATGGAAATGTATGTGGTAATGGAGAGAAAGGGTTGGGAATCGTGGCCAGAGGGTTTGAGTTGGGATCCCTGTCTTGGGCACTTCAACATCAACAGCTTTAGGGAAGAACAAATTCTAAACGAATAACCCTTCAACCAGGGTTCTGTCCTGCCCTCTAGGTGGTGACAGCTCCCGTAACTAAACTTGAGAATTACTAAAGCAATGGGGACCATCTGAGGGGGTAAAAGCACCCCATAAATGTGTTGATTAACACAAGAGAGAACAAGCAGCTTTAAAACTTTCTACATGATCTATTAGTGTCATAATAATATAGCTCTTAAAGACCATCCATTGAAAACTGCATTTGCCCCAGGTGATATGGGCAGGACCATGACAGAAAGAGAACTAGATGCTCCTCCTAAGTCCCACCTCAGTGCTCTTTTCTTAAAAGAATGACTTTTCTTTATTATAAATAGGCCAATCTTTCGTCATTTGATATTTGTTTTAACTCAGTCTGACATTTTTATTGACAGATGGATGAAAACTTGAATTACTTTTGTAGCATACTATTTAAAATAATATCTCTAGTCATCAAGGAAATCCAAATCAAAACCACAATGAGACATCACTTAACTCCAGTGAGAACGGCTTTTATCAAAAAGTCCCAAAACAACAAATGTTGGCATGGATGCAGAGAGACAGGAGCACTCATACACTGCTGGTGGGACTGCAAACTAGTGCAACCTCTGTGGAAAATAGTATGAAGACACCTCAAAGAACTAAAAGTAGAACTACCATTTGATCTAGCAATCCCAGTACTAGGTATTTATCCAATAGAAAAAAAGACATTCTATAAAAAAGAAACCTGCACTCGAATGTTTATAGCAGCACAATTCACAATTGCAAAGATGTGGAAACAACCCAAGTGCCCATCAATACATGAGTAGATTAATAAAATGTAAAAAAAAAATTGGTGAACTAATACCTCTTGTGTTAACTTAGGTGGAACTAAAGATCATTCTTCTAAGTGAAGTATCACAAGAATGGAAAAACAAACACACCACATGTATTCACCATTAAATTGGAACTAATCAATGGACATTTATGTGCACATATGGAAATAACATTCATTGGAAATCAAGCAGAGGGGAGTGGGGAGGAAGGGATGGGTAAATTCACACCTAATGGGTACAATGCACACTATCTGGGTGATGGACACACTTATAACTTTGACTCAGACAGTACAAAAGCAATTCATGTAACCAAAACATTTATACCCCCCATAATATTCTGAAATTAAAAAAAGATAAAAAATTCTTTGACATATTATTATTTTCTAGCAAATGACCTCAGATTTGAATATTGCAATGCAAATTTGTACTCTATTTGCTATCATTGTTTATAAAAATATTTTAAAATAATATTTTTTAAAAATATATTTTATATATAAACTTATAAATGAAATTAAACTTATAATTGAACTTAAATCCTCAAAGTCAGTATTTAAGTCACTTGTTTGTAGTTCATTACACATTTTTTCTTTGTAAGAGTTGGCAAGTAGATTCTCAAGGTAGCCCACAAAAGTCTAGTAAATTCCTTACTGTGGCTCCAGTGTCTACATTTGCAATGGAAACAAGTTGAAAATGAATACTGATGTAATGCCAGCAATGGAAAGTATTTAAAATACAAGGTAAAAGGATTGGACACATGAGTTTTCAAGTCCCTAGGAAGGAGGAAGGTAATGGGTGAATATTAGATTATATAGTTCCATGTCTGGGCACGAGGTGGCGCTGCTCTATCAGAACAGCTTGGTTATTTGCCAAATCAAGTGTGTAGATGAGGGATGTTCACTTGACTGTTCCTATTACAAATATTGATGTTCCTTGTCTTTAATTTGCTTATTTATTTTGTCCTTTACCTGAAATTTTAGTTCCTAAAAATTATGACTAACAGAAATATTGATAGCTTGCAGCAGCAGGTCAGGCTTTAAGAGCTGGGGAGAGAAACTATTCATAAATACATTAGCGCTCATGGCTCAGAAATAAATACGTGAATCTTGCCCCTCATTTCCGTATTTTGGTCTCTTGACTTCTCTGGGCTGGCTTCATTTTTCTCATTTTTGAAAGGTGATAAGTAATAAGCAAATGTAATAGAGATTAATCAATAAAAAAAAGAGACTGTATATGTTAAACCAGGGAGTGTGCTCTAACCTAGGAAAGCCAGCTTGGGCCTTGCTTCTCCTGAGTTCAAACCCACGCCCTGGACTGGGTAGAAACTTCCAAGTGCTCTCTCTAAGGTACTCACCCCAATATCAGCAACTGCCCCCTGGCTGGTAAGAAACACCTAAGCATATTCTCTTTGTTATCCATCATACTAAAACTTTAATTTTTAGTTCATCCTAAGTTCTTACTATCCTAAACTTCTGAGATACACTATTCTGTCTCCACAGAATACAAATATTAATATAAAATAACTACTTTTAAAAAATTTCTAAAGGATAAATTTCTCAAAAATTTTTGGTAGGAGACAAATTTACTTGATGTCAGCATATCTTTCTACAAGAAATGAACAGGAGGGAAACAGTCAAGCTGTTATTTAGGAAGGTTGTTAACTTCTCTAAATGGGGAGTTACTGGCATGACTAGTACTGATTTGAAAGAATTGATGAATATCATTCCAATCTAAAAGAAGTGACAATCCATTTGACTGACAGACATTACTGTTTTTACTAGCTCCTAAATGGTCATTGCTATTAGTGCATTTTCTTCAGTAATGAGACTGATGTACATGTTTTTAGTATTGCTGGAGAGGGATTACTAAAAATCAGCACACCTGCATTTTGTTTTCAATAACAGGACGAACACCAAAGAAAAATGGCCAGTAGCAATTTGCATCTTAATTCAGCTCTTCAGATGATCAGTTAATCTATGATGATTTCAGGGTCACTGGATCCCTTAGTATCCTAGATTTGAGTTTTTCTTCTCTCTGTTCTCTATTCAGCTATAAAATTCTTCAATAAAAGGCAAGAGCAATGATTTTAGTGGCTGTAATATGTGAATGTAGACAAAAATGCACAAATGAGTGAAATGACTACAGTGACTTGCAACTCCTCTTCCTTTAACGTATTTGACACCAACCCACTGACTTGGCAATGAGAAAACAATACAAGTGCTCAGTATTCACAAAGGCTAAAATACATAGAGAAGTTGGCCAGGAGTGTGTGTTTCTCTCTCGTCCTCTTCCTAGAGGGAGGGCAGAGAAACTCTTCAGGACAGAGGAACTGTGGACTTGCTTGGCCTTCAATGTTACCATAGAAAAAAATCACAAGAAGATGCCCAAGAGACACAGTAGAACACAGTAGAAGTTACTGAAGCATCAACTCAAAGGTTCATTTTGTTGTGCACATGCCGTGCGGCAGCTGAGAGAGTTCTACTGGGGTGATATTCACAATATTTAACAACCAGTCCCACTTAGAAACTGAACTCAGAACAGTTGCTGAGTGTAGGGCTGGGCCAGGGCCTGAAGACCCCTTCTGTGCCATGAATCACCCCTTTCGTTACTTCAGTGTTGGAAGAAGGAGGGGGGCTGCCAGGGTGGCAGGTGCACCCTGGGGGCCGCATAGCAGCGTTTCAGTATTTTAACTGCTAGTACAGCTGGACCGTGTGGACTGTCCAAGTGGACTCACTTATGGAAACCTTTCATCCCACTACACAGGAATACCAGATGTCCCTATTCCTCTGCGATATTTAATATACTGCTATGCCAAACTCTAAGGGGAAAAAAGTCTTTAATTTATAGGTGGAAAGATTGTGGCTGAAGGTAAAAGAGCTAATAATAACTCAATTTTCAGAAATCTTTTCTCATTTAATGAATGTGCTTTCAGATCACAGGATGAAGACCCACAATTTCTGAGAAGTCACATATTTACGTGGAGAAAATAGTTAGGACGTCAATATGGTACACCCCGACAGCAGCCAGGTAAGTGGGCCCTTTGGGCTAAGCTGTCTGTGGGTGGTTTGTCTGTATTTAAAAAGAACAAAGATAAAAACATCCTCATCTGAGTTATCAAGTCCACGCCCCTTGTGCTGCGTTTTGCATCCAGTGAATGTCGTCTCTTCCAGAATTTAGGATGGAGGATGATGATGGGTAACAGGGAAGAGGACTCTAATGTCAACTCACTGATCCTCTGCCCAAATACTGGGACAAGAGTGTTCATTTTATTTAACAACTATGTGTCACCAGGACTCAGTCAGCCTTTTATCTCATACTGTATATTACACACACACACACACACACACACACACACACACACACACACACACACGTAAACATGCATGCAGGCCATACAGCAAGATAAAGCCAAAAGGAGACAGTAATAATGATTAATGTAAACCTTTTTTCTTCATAGGAGTCTAATTTAGGACAAGACCTCTCCTTGCACAAAGGGCAGAGTTTATATGGTCTTATAGAACTAAAAATCAGACATGTTAGAGCTTTTAAATTCTTTAAATTTAAATTCTGTAAACTCTTTAAATTGCTTGTTGTTGAAAGGCAAAAGAAGTCCTAGTTTCAAAAACTATTTTAAGGTGTATTATGCTTCCAGCTATTCAAACCACATTTGTTACTGAGTAGACACACCTACAGGGCACACCTTGAGATTTCTGGTCATGTTCCTGCAAGTACATAAACCAGATTTTATCTCTGAATGAGTTGGGAGACTAAGGCAGCATCTATCATCTATCCATCTTCCTCCAGCAAACCACTGGTGGTGGCAGGGCCACTTTAACCCTACGTAACAGCCTCTGGGGCTCTCTGGACAAAAACCAGTTTACCTGGGTCTTGGTACTTGCCAGTGATGCAGGCATAGTTTGGCTACAATCCCTGTTTGGCCGTGGAATGAGAGGCAGCAGATCGAATTTGGGGAGCTTTTCATCTGCCCCTTATTTCTGCAAGGCAGAACACTGTCATCAGCGAATGAGTATGCAAGGCTTGTTGTGGCAGCAGTAGATTAAGGAGAATGGGAAAGAAACAAACAATGTCGTTTGTCTTTCTCTCCGGATAAAATAATAATGAGAAAAAAATAAATGATGGATTCAGAAAGTAATTATATTTACAACGATATTATGGGCAACTCTCGTAATTGCCTTGCCACATCCTATTTCTTGCTTCTATTTGAAGACCACTTGGTTTGTTAGAATAAAATCATAATTGTATTTTCAATTTGCTGCTCTATCTATTCTATTGCCAGGATTTTATACGCTAGAGTGCTTTTGTCAAATGGAAGTCGGGCCCGAGATAATTCATCACAAGGATGTTTCTTTCGTACTTACGCCTGTTTCCATCAGTGGGCTCCAGGTGTGCACGTTGCAGATTTGTTTGTTCTCCCCAGTAACATGCTCAGGACAAGGCTGATGGAGCATGTTGCCAATTCTAGTTTCCACGGGGACAAGAAATGGAACCATCCAGCCTTTAGAACACAGTGATTTTACATTTGAACCTGAAGCTCAAGGTTTTGGAATCCATAACCTGTGGTTCTAACCTTTCTTTGCAAGCCCGGGGAGCTGCCCTTCATTAGCAGAAGAGATCATTTCACTCCTTTGTCTCCTGAGGCCTTTTCTAGGCGAGTCACCCTTGAAGCAGACCTCTCTTGGAGAAGAGCTTGCTTACAAATGGACTTACCTGGGTCTTTGTAGATACTGAGCACGCCCTTGAAGTAATGAGGTAAAAATCTTTCCAGTAAAAGCAGCACATCTTCCAACTCTTCGAGAATCCCCACGAGCAGGAAGTTTTCATTCACGTTCAGCTTTGCTCTTTCAAGGGCCCACTCACCAGGCTCCCTTTATGGATATAAAAATTATTTTTAAATCAAAGATCCAGTTTTGAAATGCAGCAACATCACACTGGAAGTTCATCCCTTCTACCCCACCCCCTATTTTCATAAGTCCAAATCCTGTTTCCTTCAAGGACCAGCCCAGATGCAGCCCTATCCAGATCCCTTCCCGTCTTTCCAGCTGGTGTCCCCCTGCCCTGCTCACCATCCCCTACTCTGTCATTTTCATCTGTGCATAAAGTCCAGCCCAGGGCCTGGAACGCAGAGGGCCCCGCCTAAGCGTCTGTGGGAAGGCGGATACGGGCACAGGCAGTGAGGTCCTAACACACACTCATCAAGGGGGATTAGAACGCTTTTTAATAGGAGGACCACACTGAACCAACTAAATCAAGTTAGACGTTTTGAAATACGAATTTACCGACATAGTATTTATGTAGAAATCAAAATCGGTGTCAGGTCATGCCTGCTAATCAACTTCTGTTGTGAAAGAGTTTAGAGAGAAATCTCTGTTTTGTTTTGTTTTAAATCACAGAGAGAAAACAGCCTAATCTCATTCGTGGGCCAGATCTCTGAACCGACACTTACATAAGCGAGAGGAAGCCAGGGGTTGGGCTGGGCCTGGCTGTCATTACCATCTGGGGGACGCTGGGCAAGCCAGGATTCTCTTTTGAAAAATGGTAATAACAGCCCTTATCGAGCTCAAAGCATTGTTGTAAAGGTTGAACGAAGTGACACTTTGAAAGAGTTTTGAAGATCATTGTGTGTGTTTCAAGACAAGGAGTCATGAGTAATCTCTCCCAGATTAGGAAATATACAATTTAAAAAATATTTTAGGAATATGCTGAAATAAGAATAAAAAAAATATTTTAGGGAGAAAAATTATGTTTCTTGGAACAAATGTCTTCACCGTGATCAGAAAGTGAGTCATCTGGCCCCAAATCTTCCCAGTGTCTGAAGCACTAAATATGAGCCAGGAGGTATTTATTATTAGGGCAAGGGTCAGGTCGGGGGGGAGGAGGCCACCTAAACTCAGGAAGTTGATGATGAAGCTTTCTGACACTCCTAGTCCCAGAATTTGGACCATAGGCAAACTCTTGTGTTACGGTTAACTGAACAAAACAGCGTCAACAACAACAACTGGGTGGAAATCACAGTGTAAGCAGAAGTGCAACGAAGGCCTTGCAGTTTAGAAGCAGCAGGCTCCTTTGGCCTCTTCAGAAACACAAGGACCCTTTAATCAATGTTTCCTTTGGGCCATAAAGTCACTTCTGATAACAGGGTTTATTGTCCACCAAGCAAAGAAAAGCCTTCATGTGGCTACCGTTTCTCCTCTAGGCTCGGTCATTTGTCTAGTATCTCAACTGCAGCTACACCAGACTCTCCGGGAAAGGTGGCTACACAGGCTGTGCCTCGCCTCAGAGACGGGATGAGGTTGGGCTGCTTAGCAAGTACCCAGGGATGCTGGTGCAGGACAGGACGTGGGCACACCACACCCTGAGGGCCCTGACTATCTGAGTATGTCACTCACATGGTCATGCATTGAAGAAAGGTTGACAGGTGACTGCTAGAAAGCACCTTCCTCTTTGTCTACTAAGGATGTCTCGTGAGAGAGATATTATGGAATTGTGGGTGTGAACTTCCAGTGGTTCAGATCCAAGGGGACATGCCACCAGGGCAGGGACGGTTGCTGGTTAAGTACAGACACCAAGGAGGAGCAGGCTGGGCACGTGGCCCTGGTCTACACCATCTCTTGGCTCTGTAGTGACAGCTGTTTTAGGTATAAACAAGGGTTTGGTTCCAGTTACACAGCTTTATAGAGTGGTCCCCTGAGGGCTCTGTCGGACCCTGATTTTTAAATTTCATTATTTATAAAACATTTGGAGTCTCAAACGGTATCTTTAAAGATTAATAGTATATATAAGCTGAATTCCAGAAGGCTGAGAGACCAGGGATACAAAAGATTTCCACAGTGCCAGTCTGGTGGGTTTTCCATTCTTGTGCATGTGCACAAGCCATGAACCTGTTTTAGACTTTACCTGCATCTGGGATGCTGTCCACAAAAATACGGAATGATGTAAAATAACCTGGGGTTGGAGCACTCGGGATAGTTTTCGAGAATACACTCATTGATGTCCTGGAAGAGAAAGCACAGCAGTGAGATGTCGCGTGGTCTCTGCAGTGCTCTGTCCAATGTCACACAGTTTAAGTAACATTAATGCTTAAGTTATGTGGGCAAGCCTTGAGAAGATGTAGGGAACTCACAGATTTCATGAGAACACTTTCTTTTTGCCTCCCAACATCCCGTCCCACTGGCCAGGCACACATCTGGCCGGGCCATTTCAGGGAGTGATTGTTCTGCTGAGTCAACTGCATCTCTGCACTTCCTGGTGGCACGAAGACTTTCGCTGGGTCCCCAGCATCTTTAGGGCAGTTGTACCTGTTGTGTTTTGTGGTGGCCCCGGCAGTTGCCAGCCAACTGGTCAGTATACAGTTGGCACTCAATAAATGTTTGTTGATTGAATTCAATATGTCTTCATTCTTAACTAATTCTGACTTAATCAGACACCTGTATGGTCAACCCTGTAGAAACGTGTTTTCCTGTGTATCCGTGTGTCCAACAAACAATTAAGTACCCACAATATTCTCATAAAGGGTTTGTACATTTTAGAGGGGCTGTAAAATCATTTCTAGTGTTATGTGAGGTTACAAAGTGACAGGGTGTTTATATACAGACATCCTTTCACTTTCAAAGGCAACAGCTGTGGCTCCCACATTTTCTATTTCCCTTATGTGAGGTTAAACATGGTGTTTCTGTTAGCATTGCACGAGCTGGAAGTGGCTTGGTGGGGTGAGGAAAAGGCTCAAAACCAACTTTTATCATTGGATACCCTCGATAAGACATGCCTGGTTTCAGGTATTTCTAAGGAGAAAAGATCACCCAATTTACAAACAAACTAAATGGCTGTGGGATGTTTTTCCAGACACAATATCAGCAAGGCAGGTTAAGAGTGGGTGTAACTCCCAAACATGGTGATGAACTGAGTTTATGCGTTGGTCGAAGCCACTGTATCTAATAAGAGGGAGATAGGTGCTCAGCTATTAAAAATTTTTTAGTTTGATTTGGGAATGGGAAAAAGTAAAAGTTACACTTTTTAAAAACAACACTTTCTTCAACAATAATCCATTCATACTTCTTTGGCTTATATACTAGTTAAAGAAATTATTCAATTACAGCAAGAAATCCAACTGAAATAAACAGAGTCGGCAACAAACACACTTGAATATACTCAATCACCTGAGTTTACTGTGGGCAGCAGAGGTGCACCGTGTATTTCAGAGAGGAATATGTGAGAAGCAGCAGAGTGTGGTGCATCAGCCCACCCAGCCATGTGGTTAAGTGAAAAGTGGTTAAGAGCGTCTCATTGTGGATGAAAACCCATTAGAAACGCATGATTTTAGACCTAAAATACCTAAGAAGAATCTGACACAGAGAGATGTACGATAGGCATATTCATTGTTGCAAGATTTATTACAACACAATATGCAGAACTTAAAAGTTCATTAATGGGGGATTGTTTTAAAAGAAGTTATGGTACATTCATGCAATGCAATACTGGATACCTGCAAAGGATAAGGAGCATCTCTAAGTACCATCCTGAAAAGTGTCCTTGATCAATTTTCAAATGAAAACAAGTAGACTACAGGACAATATGAATATGTAGGATAATATAAAAATAAACATATGTTTATATAAACTCTACAATGTCTGGAAGGATGCACACCAAACTATAATATGAAAAGTGCTTATTTCTGGTGGCAGGCATAAAGGAAGATGGGAATACACTCAACTTTTACTTTATTCATTTTTGAAATGTTAGCTTTTATTATAATGAATGCATTTTACTTTCTTTGTGGGAAAACTATAAGATGTACACATTGCAAAACAAACCAAAGCCTGTGTGGGAGGGCGACTGGCTTCTGAGTCCCCCTCCTCCCTCACACTCACACTGTGTCCTCTGGTAGTCCACCTCCTTCCAGGGACCCGAGCCTTTGGTCCCAGGGACCCCGTAACCCTGTGGCCTCCCCTCCGCAGCAGCAGTTAGCAGGAAGGAGCTAGGAGCTGGGTGAGAAGCAGAGTGCAGGGCTACTCTGGCCAGGGCAGTGTCCGTCTGCTGAGGTCATGCACTGAGGGGCGCACTAAAGTGATGGTGCTGGGACACAGGCATCCCGTGATCTGTCACATATGCAGCCAGGCCCCCAGAGTCCTGCATTAACAGGAGGGGCAGGGGAGCAAAGACTGCCAGAGGCCCCCACAGAGATTCTTGCAGCACCTGCTGCTTCTCCGGAGTTGCCTTTGCACAAGTCCTTGCACCCTTGTTTGTTCAGGCTGTAGGTTCATGAGAGCACAGACTGTTCACTGCATCTCTGGCGCTTAGCACCCTGCCTGGAGAAAGCAGGGGTGCAATAAATATTGAATGAATGAGTGGATAAATGGCAGGAGAGAGCCAAGACACACAGCCCTGGGAGCAAGACAGGAAGCAGACGCCTCTTCCTCCTGCTGACCCTGCCTTGATTCCGTCCCCAGCAACCCCAGCCGGAGGCTCACAGGAGTGGGCAGAGGACATCGGCTGGTTGGGGGGGAAGGGGTGGCTGATGAGACGCTAAGGCCTAAGAGGGACACTTTTTTTTTTTTATTGGAATCCACAAATAACCTCACAAGGTCAGTTTATGGGAAGACATAAATTCCTAGTTTAAAAAGTACAGTTAACAATTCTTTTCTTAGACCAGGCAGATCCCAGGGGATTTCAGAGTTCCATTTGAGCCCATTAGGTTGATGAATGGTGTTCATCATTGGAAATGCTAGCGGAGGACATAAATAAAGGATGACTGGGCCGGAAGATCCAGCGGAAGCAGAAATAAGCTGTGAGGCCCCAGGCACTGAGCCGCCAGCTGCTTAGCCATGGCCACAGTGAACTGCGGCCTTCAGGAAACTGCTCCTGGCCACGCACACAGTCCACTCCTACCGGGGCTGGGACCTTCAGCAAGTGACATTTCAGCTTCCTGGGAAACTGAATGGGACAAGTCTCAACACAGCTGCACTTACAGTGTCCTGTTCTGACAGGTGCCCTTCAGCCTAATGGGACCCTTGGGTTCCCCCAGTGGTAATAATTTCATCTTTTGGTGTAAGGCTGCATTATCCCGTGTTGTTTTACAATCACCTTTAAGACCAAAGTTCTCTCAGAACATATATTTTTTAAAATGCTTATGCAACTTCATTTTTTCCTTCCATGCACTGCATCCAACATAAGTTCGCTTTAAAAAAATACTTTAGTATTTATTTCAAACTTTCTCTAAGATCGTCATCACAGTACTGCCCTTAGCCAAGCCAACCTGCTTGCCAGCATTTGATCTACCACTTGCTCATCTGGTCCCTGGATCTTGGCCTCTACCATGCGCACCTCTGCAATGCCCACGCTGCTCAGATTCTCACGTTAGTAGGGAAATGAGATAGACTCTCTGAGCCAGCATTCCAGATAACTATGAAATCCTTTTACTTGCCAACATTACAAAAAAAAAAAAAAGAGTCCATTTGTGTTGAAATGTATTCTAAACTGTACTATTTTAAAAAGCATCCACTTAGCCCCTCTAGGTTTTCCTTGTGGTCTTGTCTTCTTCTATTTGGATCTTGGATCTTATAGTGAAATTATCTTTTATTGACTTGCTCTTGTTTCGTTTTCACAGGATGAACTATGATGAGTGACACTTGCCTTTGAGTTCTAAAGGGTCTGCTGGGCTCATAGGAAGCTCCAGTCGCTGCAGCCAGTTCCTGGGGGCCTTCTGGAGTCCTCCCTCACCCTCTCCACGTCCACTCAATGCCTGCCCTGCAACCTGACCCCATGCAGTTCCTGACCCACCTCTCGTACCCACTCCACACTACAGCCCCTCTTTGCCCCATAGGTCCATAGGTTGGTCACAGCAGCTCCAGCCTCTTCCTTCCACCTCTGCTCCCTGAGTGCACCCTCCTCATGGCTGCCTAGTAACTTATCTGAAGGGCAAATTCATCCATGTCACTCCCCTGTTCAAACACCTTGGGGGACTCTCAGTGACAATGCAGCAGGAATAACAATCAGGTGGGGCACTTAATTAAAAAATGTGAACTTCCTGGACATCTTATGTACAAGGCCAGGAATCTGCATTTTAAAGGAGAACCTCTGGCGATTCTGAGAAGACAGTCATTCTTCATGAGCCGTCTGTGCAGTAGGTAACTGCGTGCCTTTGCTCTTCCTCTCCTTTGCCTGGAATTTCTTTCTGCCTCCTCGCCTGGTCCCAGTAGCAGGCCCAGGTTCCTGCTGGGAAGAGTTAGCACACTCCAGCCACCGGGCTTGGGGGCACTCAGGTCCAGGAAGGGGAGGCAGCTTTGATGATGGGCTCCCTTCCTCACTGGCCCATCCAGCGGGTGGGGTCCCGGGGACAAGGGCTCTGGTGCCCAGCACCGCACACTCTCTTCACTGTTGGCTGGAACCCCAAATGTCTTCAGGAGGGGTGTCCTGCCCCAAACCTCATCTACCAGCCTGGACATGGTACTGTGAAGCAGTCTTAGTCCTTGGGGCTGGATCCTAGGGTTCTGTTAGAAGTGGATGGACTTCATAATGGTGCCCACAAAAGGACTTCCAAGCTGGACCGAGTGCCACTTGGCACCCCAAAAGGACCTTCCCACCCCGCCTGGCAGGGGCCCCTCCACGTATCAACGCTTATTTCACCCACATTGGGGCTTGCTCCGGAGATCAGGCCCTGCATCCTGCACTGGGGTCCTGGACGCTCCTGCCCCTCCCCCCCAGGGCGGACCTTCACCAGCCCTGGCCTCTTCCTCCTCCCCCTGTACTGTCAGGTCCCTGCAGGCCTCTGGCCTGCTTCTGCCTCAGACATGAAACTGCTTCTTTATTCCTCTGCAGATCAAGAACTTGACAATTGCCTCCTCTCTTCGATGTCTAGTTATAATTTTGGAAAGGGTGGAAGAATTGAAATCCTAGGTGGAGTTAATTTTATCACAAAAGTTGAACAAAATATAAATAGAGACTATTCATATTTTATTTTTCCTTTTAAGATACAGCATATTTTATGATACAGCCATGTCTTTAAAATGGTCAATTGAAAAAAGACTTATTGATGTATTTTTACAGCTCTGTCCGTGTGGCCTCTGGCTGTAGAAGGCAGAATTTCCAGAAGCTTCCACAGCATACCCCTTAAGAGGCCATGTGCAAAGGAGAAAAAGGAGATTTGGGTTCTGGCCTCAGCTCTGCAACTAATTATCTGAGGCGTCCTTAGCTAAATCATGCCATCCCTGAGTCTCAGTTTCCTCATCTGTGTAATATGGGGCCGAGCCACATAATCTCAGTCTAGGAAAATTTGGAAGGATGTACCTGGTTCCCTAAATTAACCAAACTTTAAGAATAGTTTTGTAATTGGAAGATCTAGAAAAGGTGGTAATTTTTTTGATTCCAAAATGTGTAAGTTAATAAAAGGCTTTCACTCTGCATTTATCATTTAAAATTTTTCACCTTTCATGAAACTCAGAGGGGGAAGGCCATACTACCTGCTAATTGTGGAGTCTTTGGCAAATGTCCACTTCTCAGGGGCTCAATTTCCTCTTCTGTGAAATGGGGATGATAATACTTGCCTCATAGACCCTTTACTAAGATTACAAATCATGTATGCCAACTATTTTACCTGCCACTCAGCTCTAAAGATTATGTCTTCTTTACTATAGTTTTAAGCATTTTAATTCCTTTTTCCTTTGGCTTACATTTAAAAACACTGTTCCTTGTTATTCCAATAGCTTTTATTTTATTTCATTTTATTATTTTTTTGATGCCTTCTGACCTAGTGGCCTCCCAGAGAGGAAGCTGGTGCACAGACGGGAGGGGGTTTGGCCGGGGCAGGTGCAGCGGAGACCAAGGGGTGGGGGGCGAGTTGCGCAGGGGAAGCTGAAAGAGGGAAGTGAAAACAGTGAGAGAGAGAAATGTGAGTATTTCTCCTGACATTTCAGCACCAAAATGTCAGAGTTGGTTTTTGAAAGAGAAATGTCCTGGTTCTTTGGCTTCCTGTCTGGAAGAACCGCAAGCAGGGCTGGTGCAACGGGGTGAACACAGACAGGAAGGATTCCCACATAGACAGCCTTCATTGTGGAAAAGAAGGAAGAAAGAAGAAAGCTACACAGAGTGAAAATACGTTCCACAAAGACGAACGGGTCATGAATGGAGAAAGACCCCAGTAGCTTTTAAAATAGTGATTTCAGCTAACTCAGAGAAAACAGAAGAAGAAAAATACGGAAATATGAAATGTACTATGTTAGGTCAAAAGAACACAGTTTGGTGGAAAAGCAAATGGTATTATGCAGAATACACCACTGTGGAACTTTTGGCTTATTACAGCTCATCTTACTCTGCTCATGAAACGATGTTACACTATGATATAGAAAGGTCTTTTTCAACAGATTTAAAATTGATTTGGGAACCAATCTTCACACTCTAAGAATACAGATATTAAGGAAAAGGACAGTTCCTTGTGCTGGCTGGAACAGTCCAGTTAGAAGTGGGAGAGACTAGAAGGACTCAGTGTCATTCACCATCAAGGCAGTACTGGAATCCTCCACCCATAGGTGGACCAAGGTAATCAGAGCACAACTTAATGAGCTAGTTCATTTAGATAGGTGGAATGGATGTGGTCTAAGCTAACTATTTTTGCATCACACACTCTTCCTTGTAAGCCTTTTTTAAGCCTTGCAAAAAATTTGAGCCAGAACCAGAAGAGTCAAGCAAGACTTTTTAGCGAGCCTTATAGAACTTGAAAGTGGCAGGTGACCAGACACCACCGTTCTCCCATTCAATGCTCATGTCCAGCTTGAGTCATCGAGGACGCACTCTTTCTGGTTGAGATGGGACATGTGCTTCAGAATTCTCAATACAGCCCTTTAGGAAGCACCGTAGCACTCTGCTCTCCCTGTTGTAAGCACAGCATGTGATGTTGGATGATTGACATCTGAGGCATATATTTTGGTGGCTTTGGGTCATTTACACCACTTCTGAGTTTATGCTGTGTGTCTGATATTGGGTTGGCAGATAAGGAGTTTCCGGAGGAGTCTACATCTATTTTTGCTAATATCCTTATTTACAGGGTTGGCGGGGGGGGGGGGGGGGGGGGGGGGGGGCGGTGTCCTAGTCCTATGGAGCTCTTAAATCCTGAAGTGGATTTAAGACCACACATTTTTTTAAGTCCTTTACTGCGACTCCAAGAGTGTGAATTTAAAGTTTCTATTGCATGAAACTAACGAAAAAGAAGTAGCCACAGTTTTATCCTGAAATGTTAAATTATAATATAAGATGAGGACCAATCTGGTATCTGGTTTAGTTTTCATGAGATGTCAGTAGGCCCTTTTCAGTTAACTACAGCGAAGTATACTGAGCATCTGAGATGCCTGTGGGCAGGATCCTATGCAAGCTGTAAATGTTGCCCTCCAGAAATATCCTTGCGCTTCTTCTGTTTAAACACAGTGTTACTAAAACAAAGTCGTTGAGGTCAAGGGGTTTGGTGCTTTTCAGGGATGTGGAGACCACCACTACAGTGATTTCACAGACAGCCTGGAAAACCTGGGGAGCTCAACCAAATAAAAATATCAGTATCCAGATGGAGTTGAGCTGGCTAATAGACAAGGGCTACTTTTATTTTCATAGCAAAATATATATCATAGTATTGTTTAAACTTAAAATTATAAATAATTCAATTATAGAGATTAATTAGGTAAACTAGTCTATTTCACTGTAAATAATTGCAGTCATTAAAGTGTTTAAAAACAATACATATAAGAAAAATGCTTATATGAGAAAATCAGGGTAAAATTATATATACAATATGATTACAATCCTATTTTTTTAAACTATATTTTACTAATAGACTAGAAGAAAATAGACCAAAAATTTTAACAATGGTTGAGTTTGAGATGGTGGAATTATGGATACTTTTTTTTGTGTCTCAAAATCTTAATTAATGTATATGTGCTACTTGAAAAAAATTCAAAAATTTTTGTCAAGGTAATACATGTACATGTCAAAAAAAAAAAAAAACCCAACAACAAATGTTATAAAAGAGGTCATAATGAAAAGTAACTGTCTCTTCTTCTACCCCCTCTGCCCCTCAGTTGTGTTCCCTGAGGTAAATATCCCCTTTAACTGGATTCTACGTCTTCCTATCGTTTGATTTACTCCCCTGTTTTGCTGGAGCACCTCCTCAAGTAAGTTTTCGCTCTGTTGTTTTCTAGCTTACAATGTTGGTGATTAGGAATTTGTTGCCAGTAATATCCTCAATACTGTGTGTGCGTGTGCTTTAAAATTTCTCTTTAACCTTGGTATTCTGAAATTTCACTACGGTGGACCAAGCACTGTGCTGAATACTTAGTAGGTCCTTTTAATCTGGAGCCTCATGTCTTTCAGGCTTGAGATATTGTTTTGTATTATGTGTGTGCTTAAACAATATTTTCTCTTTTGTTTTCTCTAGTCTTTAATTCTAGATTTCTTTGTAGTTGGATGTTGAACCTTGATTGATCTTTTATGATTCTTGTTTTTTCATCTTTTCTTACTCTTTGTCCTTTTGCTCTTCTTCTAAGAGATTTATTTTATCTTCCATGTCCTTCTATTGAATTTTTTTTATTGTGACTATCATATTTTAATGCCTAAGAATTCTTTCTTGATAACATGACGCTTTCCTTTTTATAGCATCCTGCTCTTTTTAGGGATGTAATATTTTCTCCAATCTCTCTGAGGAATCTAAGTAAAGTTGTCTCTTAAAACTTTCTTCATTTTCCTGGAACTTGTGTCCCTTAGGGTTATTGTCTCCATTTGCTTATTTTAGCCCCTCTCTTTTAAGCTGTATTTCTTTCTTCAAATATCCACGGATCTTTGCTTATTCATTCATATTTAATGAGTCAATAAAAACTGATGGGGAGCCATGCTGATTTCGGCAGGGTTTGTCAACTGGGGGGCTTCATCACCCTGCTGGTGGTTACTTAATGCTCAGACTGGGAGATCTTTTCTCTGAAGGCATTCATATTTTGGGGAAAAGAATCAATTTTTCATCTTGGAGACAGCTGCTTGCTGCTGGGGTTCCCCAGGTAGGCCTAGGGTAAGGGCTTCTCCTCCACCTGGAGATGTCCGGTCCCGCCCTCTACTGGCAGCCTCTTGCCTCACACCTGCCCTGCATCACGTCTGGCTTTTCCGAACAAGCCCACCCTGGGATCAGGCAGACCCGATTCTTATCCAGCTGTATTTTCTCCTCCAAATGCACTCCAGGCTGCAGCTTCCTGCCTTCTCTTTGTCAGTTATCAACATTATATTCCCTCTCCCAAGTATCTGTTCAAGGTTTCAATCTTTTTTGTTCTCCTCACTGTTGTGTCTGACCCTTTGAAATGTCCTTATCATCATCTTAAGGGGGTCTTGGAAGAGCGTTAAATGCTGTGATCCATTTGCCTTCTTAAACTGAAAATTGTTCAATAAGGCCGAGTCCTTCTCCCATTAATAATGTACAGAAGGAGAAACGGAAATGAAATTGATGCCACAGAAAGCTCAACAGCAAACATCTAAGACCTTAGAAATAATCATTTCAAATCCCCGTTACTTCAAGATATAATGGTATCTTATGTTTTGACTCAAATATTAATGCAACATTTTTACATGTTAAAATGTCTATAAATATTAAACATGGTTTGTTTTTTTCAACATAAATTCCTGCCTTTGTGGGAGATTTCCCTTTTTGTCACTCAAGGCTATGGCAAATCAGCAGGAAAATCTCTTCTCATTACATAAGTCAAGTCAGGGACTGTGCAGCAAGGCCCCCTAGACCAGCAGGAACCTTACCGCATCAACAGTTCATCTCCTAACGAAGCCAGGAGGCAAATTTACACAGAAGTCTATGAGTAAGGGCAACACAGGAGGACACAGACTGAGTAAATGCTTTGGGTTCTCACTGCACGTTAGAAAGGGAAATAAAAAATGTAAGAGGACAGTGAGGAAGCACTCAGCCTCTGAGCCTTTCAGGTTTTTCTGCTCCTTAGGGCTGGGGACAGATCAGCATCTCTCTCTGACAGCCAAGAAAAGCCTTCCTGTCTCAAATGGGAAGCCTGGAATGCCATACTGACCACTTTGTAGAATGTTTAAAGAACACCAGTTGAATGCACCCAGTCAGCCATCGTTTTGTGATAGAACCCAGTTAGGAGGAATCAATCATTCACTCCCTCTGCTGGGACTTGAAGTTCCTAACAATCATTCAGAAAAAAGCTGCAGGAAAATACTTAAAAGGACGACTAAAGACAGAAGGTGATAAACAAGCAAACTGTGTCACAACAGGCAATACTGACTCTGTAGTTATGGAACGCGGGAAAGATGAGAGACGGAGGATCGTTCAATGTTTACGGTGTGGGACAAGCGCAAGCAATGCTCCCTGGGAGTGGGCTGCAGGTGGAGGTCCTGGCCAGCTGTTTCCAGTTGGTCACAAGGGATCACGGGCCACAGCAGGGATCCCTTGAGGCCATCCCCTTCAGCTCAGGTTCAGCCAGGCACGATGCAAGGGCGTGAGGACAACAGCCACCCTCAGGCCTGCTCCCCTCTCTCTTCCAGTGTGCCACTTCCCTGGCATGATGGTGCCAGTGGGCACCTTGTCAGTGGGAACACTTCCCTGTTCCGCTGGGGTCCTGCCCCTCCCACAGGCATCTGGGGCTCTCACACTCTCTAGGCCCCTCCCCAGCTCCTACCCATCACAAACAGCTCTCAGCTCGGTGTCTGCAGAAATGATCTTATAAATTGATGCACACACATGAATAAATAAGGGATCGAGCTCAATGTACTTCCCAGAAATATCCCTTAACCCAAAGATAAGAGGTTCTAATGATGAGGAGAGAGGGAGGAAAGGGGGAGAGGGACTAACCTTTTTGAACATCCACCACTTTATCCAGGGAAAGCCTGTGGCATGAATGAGAAGCACACTGAAGACTTCACTTACTTTACTGAATGGGCAAAGTTCAGGGTGAGCTCGGTGAGAGGTGGGGGGATTATCCAAACAGAGAGAATGTGGCTGACAAGGGTGCCACAAATCACACCGCTCAGCTCTTGTGCCCTTTGCCTGCTCAGAAAGCTCCCAGGGGTCACTTTGAACTTGCTGTCAGATCCTGAATTCTTCTCCAGCTTTTGGAACCTTCCTTCCTTGACAGCCTGGGCCACTCAACCCTCTCCAATCCTGTGGCCAAGCCTGGGCCCAGGAAGGAAGAATGTCAGGAGTTCCAGTAAAAGGCAAGTCCAGGCATACAGTAGAACCACGTGCGTGGGAGGCAGATGGGCAGGGCTCCAGGACCCCCTGTCCTACCCTCGTCAGAAGAGCTCTCCTTTGCCCGGTTTTAGGTACTGGGTTTTGTGTAAGACTTTATTTGCTATAAAGGTTCTACAGCAGAGATGCATTGCTCCAGGCCAGAACGCTGAGGCTCAGGGCATTTGATCAGCTCGCACCTGGTCATGTGCCCCCGGTTCTGCTGATTGCATTTCTGCCTTGTTTCCAAGTTTGGGGCCCACTTGGCTCTCCACTGCGGTAACCGAAGCCGTGTTTTGCTGCCTGTGTCTGAGCCTCTGTCCTGGCAGCTTGCTCAGTACCCCTGGTTCATCTAGGTTCTAGAGGAGGGTGCTCTGATTTGCTTTTGCTAGGTACCCCCTCCCAGGGGACAGCCTTGCTCCTGAATATCAAGTCAGACTGCAGGCCCGGTTCTGAGCAGGACTTTGATACTGCCTGCTCCTGGACTCCGGGCTATCCGCTGCGGCACCACTCGCACCTCATCACGTCCCTTCTGCTTCAACCTGCTCACTGCGCCATTCTGAGTTCCGCCTGCCCCCACATGCACGTCAGGCTGTCACACTCCACCCCGTCACACTCCACCCCATCACACTGCTCCTCCCCTTGCCCTAGAGAAGCAGGTGATTCTGATTGCAGGGCCCCGAAAGTCGGATCTCAGTAACTGGGTCATGACTGCCGGCTCCCACAGTTAAAGAGCACCTCGTGGAAAAAACAACAATGCGAGAAAAGCTTTTTCCTCTTCTTGTCCTTCCTGGGATCCAGGGTGGTGACAGTTCTATTCTACTGCCCACCTGCCCGTCCAGGAAAGAGGAGCCATCAAACCCTCGTTAACAAGGGGAAGAGTAGGTTTTGTATGTGTACAACGTTAAGTGTTATGTAGCATCTATTTTCTAAGTCCCAAAAAATCTTTTAAATACCTGGCATCTTCTATTAAAAAGGAATTTCAGTCATTATGATTTTGGTCTATCGTGTCAATATCAAGCATTTCCAGCAGAACATGTCAGTTCCGTGATGATTTTAGTTGTTGTTATCCATTGCGAATGAAGAGAGGCCCCGTGAGTCTATAAAAAGCCAGGACACCAGCCGAGCCTTCAGGAAGGAGCACGGTGCACAGGTGGGTGCTGGGACGGCTCCCCTCCTTCAACTCTCTGAACCCTCCGAAAGCCACACCTGCACAGCTGGTGCCACTCCAGGCCCCAGGGCGGGAAGAGCTGCCAAGTATGCAGAAGGGTGCCAGGTTGAGTGGTTATTTTATTAGGTGGATAAATGTCTACAGATTCTAGTCTAAAACCACCGGGCCCAACCCATTTTTGTACAAACATTTTCAAAGGTAAAAGTGGAATATATTACCAGTCACTAGTTCTCATAATTATAGTGTTTTTGGCTAACAATTATTTTCCTTCTGCATATAATGTCTGGAACCTTAGCACAAAGAATGTCTTTAAGCAGAGGTTAGCCCCAGTGGAAGTTACTTACAAAACTATTGGGTGCCCTACATTTTATACCACGTTGGACATCAAAATAACATCTTTGGCAAAAATTTTTGGGCATAAGTTTTATATAATCATAAATTATAAGGACTGAATTCAGTGATTAGTTGAAGGAATGCTGAGGAAAAAGAGGTGGAAAAGGGCTATGATATCTTTAATGTCATTTATTAGAAATGAGACACAAGATAAACTAGGATTCTTCTAACTTTACATTTTCAACCAGAATTTTCTAATATAGTTTACATTTATGATGCCATAATATGGCCTAATGCAATTTTATTTCAGAGATACTTAATTTTAGGTTGCTCAAAATTATTTGCTCACTGTGTTTAAACAACTCAAGCTGAAATCTTCACCAAACTAATGCCAAGATGCTTTGATTATATCATGAAGTAAGGCTTCTATTATACATAGGCATCATGTTAAGCTCCCTGGCTTCAAGCAGCCAACAAATAATTGTGTAGGTCTTTTTTTATTGATAGTTCATAATATATAACCATGCTAATATTTATACAGAATATCTTCTTGATAGTTGGTTCTCTATTTTTATGTGATGTTCCTTTTTATTAATGCTTTTGTCTTATATTAAAACGTGTCATATCACTATTGCTATACTTTCTTTCAGTTTTTAAATGGTGACTTTCCCCTATCCTGTTATTTTCAGCCTCTACTTTCAATAAACGAATCTCTCTGCTTTTAGCAGAAGAGTTTAATCATTTACTTTTACTAAGATTATGGAAATACTTGGATTTATTTCTGCATCTTACTTTGTGGGGTTTTTTTTTGTTTGTTTGTTTGCTATTCTTTTTTATTTTCTGCCTCTTTTTTCTCTTCATTTCTTCTGTTGGTTTAACAAAGTTTTAAATGATACCCACTCCCTGTCCTCTACTGCTTTAGAAAGTAAAGATTACATTTCTAGTCTTGTCATTGATTGCCCTTACACTTTTTAACATTGTAAGAATTTTTTTTCAAACATATGGTTCTGACAGCTTAAAAAAAATAGAAATAATAACAAAGGAACTTAAAATAATTTCATTACTGAGAGGTTCTGAGGAAGGGCACAGAATTTTTAAAAATTCACTCATAAATAGATGGTGAGAAAGATGAGTAGATGGAAAGTCACTGTAACATTTTTAACATTCAAACCTGACTAAATTTTTTTTCATAAAGTCTGAAGTAATTTTTTTCAATACTCCTCTAAATCTGAGAAGAATTTTAGCAACTTTATCTATAAAATGCCACCCACCTCGTCTTATTAATGTTGCCCAATTTTAATCTTTTTTTTTAACATACAAACAACTTTTAACACTAAATATTTAACTCCTTCTACAAACATATTTTAATCAATGGCTGTGCTTTCTGTTGCTTCTTGCACCCTACACCCGCCTTCATTTCCCTCACGGTTTGTCTTCCAATAGTGTTTTTAGGGAAGTCGGTAAGTAGTAAACTCTATCATTCTGGTCTGAAAAATGTCTGTGGTGTGATTGTTCAGCTGTATATAAAATTTTTGGTTGACAATTATTTTCTCTCAGTACTTTAAAGACAGTGCGCTACTGCTACCTGGTACCTAGCATTGCTGATGAGAAGTTTGCTCTCATCCTGACTGTGGTTCCTTCATTGGTCATCTGCTCTTCCTCCTTTTCCTTGATACCCTGTGGTTTCACTCTAAAATATCTGAGTGTATATTTAACTTTGTTTATTCTGTTCAGTGCTTTTAGTCAGAAGAATCACATCTCCAATTTTAGAATATTCTATCCATTAATTATTTCAAATATTGCTTTTCCACCATTTCTCCATTCTCTTTCTTTGTATCTCCTATTGGATGACACAATCTTTTCCCATTATCTCTTAACTCTTCTATCTATCTATCATCTATGTAATCTTTGTCTTCCTGATTTGCATTCTTGGTGAATTCCTCGAGACTACTTTCTAATTCATAAATTTCCTTTTAACTTCATTCAGTTTAGAGTTTCTTCCATTTCTTAAATTTTTATTTCCATGAGAGTATTTTTTATTTAAATTAATTCCTTCAAGAATATCCTCATGCTCTTGTTTCATGTCTCTTTTTCTTTTATAATTTTCTGCGTTTTAAAAGTGGAAGTTATTCATTCTTTTATCCTTTCAAACATCCTAGGCACACTTAAAGACTTTGTCAGATTATTCCTTGAAGCCATCTGGAGTGAGTTCATGCACCAATAGTAAATTTTGCTGCCTGCCCTTCTTGCTATTAGATTTTTTCATGTGCCTTAGAATGTTTGGTCTGTAGGCTTGTCTTGTAGGAGATTCATATTCATTCTGTTTCTCTCCTGCCTCCCTCCTCTCCCTCCCCGCCTCCCTCAGGCTTCCCCTAGTGGTTTTGCGGTTACTACCATCTGGACTCCTGGGCCTTTAATCCAGAACCAGGTCTTATTTGTACTTCCTACCCTATGGGAACAATGGGAATATTTCACATCTGGTTTCAAAGCAGCAAACGGTTTGGTTCACTTCCTAGTTGTGAGTTTGTGGTTTTGTTATCCTTTCTCTATAGGTCTCCAGCCACTTATGAAGGCATAGTAGCAGTCAGCAGGTAAGCAGCTGCTATGCTCAGCTTCCTTTGCTTAAAAGTGCGGGGATGTAGGGCTCCCCGCCCCAGGCCCTTGTTTGAAGCACTGAGCTTGCTGTGGCCCCACCTTGGCAGGGGCACTTTGAGTCCCCTTTACCTTGCAGGAGCCCAATTCCTGGCTGCCACTACCTGGTTCTGGACCAGAGCCCAGCTGGCCTGTGGGGTCACCACTGCTCCCCACTCTGGTTCCGTCCATGGAGATGTTCTTCTCAGTGCATAGTAGAACTGGTAAATCCTTTGGATTTCCTCTTTTTATACTCTGTTTATCCTTACAACATGTTTGGGACTGAGGGAGTCTGAAACCACTACACCATCTTGATTGGCAGCCCTGCGTGGCTATTCATGTTCTTTGCTACCATGAAATCTGTCCAAAGAAATGCTGAGTGCAGAGGTGCAGGTGACCTGGGGTGTAGGGAGTGCAACTTGCTAAGTCAGAGGAAAGAAGCTTGGTAAAATGTCAAGTGCGTGCCAAATCAAGGTCATATGTCTATTGCAATGTAATCATTTTTGCTCTGTGAGTATGTCAGAGAGTAAAGGGCGATGCACAGTCTAAGTCAGACATCAAACATTGTGATTCCTGAGGATTCTTCTTACAGACCCTGCAAGACATTGTTACATCACAGTAGTGATTTTGTCTTAATGGTGTTGCTTTGGATCTTTTAATTGCTTCAAGTGTGTTGCCAAAAGTTCCACTATTTGAAGTACACCATGAATATAAAAATGTCATAATCTGTGTTCTATATATTATTTATTTGTAGTATATTCTAAACTTCTAGAAGATTCTCCCCTCTGTATTATGGTACTCACCCAGTGCTGGGCAGGTGCTCTATGATAGTTCATAAAAGTGGTCTTCAAAGAGAATGAAATTTTTATTTGAATTGTGCTATACACAATTCAAATCACCATGGGAATCTGAGTGTCTAATAAAACCTTTCAGAGGACCCTACTGTTTTTCAATAAACAACATTATAAAAAATTCACCAGCAAGGTAAGTCCAGAATACAAGTACCCATACATTTTAAGCAAAAAGTACTGACACGACAATGTAAAGATATATCATTGTTGGTATTTTTTCTTAGTACAAGGTATCAACAAGAGCCCCTTCCCTGCTGGGAAAGGTGCATTCCAGATGTGGGCTCCACTTAGAGAAATAATGACTTTGGGATTTTGTGCCTTGGTTGTCTGTGATTCTCATCTCCAAGGCACAGAAGTGTGCGAGTGGATTCCTGTGACTAGCACACTTCTGTGAGTGCTCTAAGTGCTACCTTGGTTCACCGGGCACGTGCTAGCTCCCTGGGCTCCAGTGCTGTGCCGCCTGGTGCAGTGAGACCAGCACGTGGACTGCTGCAGCCTTGGCCTGCGAGGAGCTGTGGTGATTCCATCTGGAAGCGTGCCGTCCACGGGACTATCTGTCCTTCTAATACTGACTCATATCGAGATGCCGATGAAACCCTCCAAATAAGCAGGAGTCAGGTTTATGGAGTGGCCCTCCTACCTAGCACATGGAAAATGGACAGATCATTCTGAGTGCTTTCTGTAGGAGTGGCATGTGATATCATTTGAATGGGTTGCCAGTGCAGCCTACAGCGTTTACAATTTTACTATTCTCAATCTTAATATAACCATGGAAATAGATTTTAACTTTTTTTTCTGCTTTCTATGTAATACCAGAAGGAAAAGGTGCTTATAAAACTTAGAACAAAAACCAGAAAGACCACTGCAGATTTTACTTAATAGTTAAATTAAGAAGCAGAGAGAAAAGAATCATTCTGCTCAAACCTGTTTGTTTCACCTGTTAAAAAAAGCCCAAAGGGTAGGCCAAGTCTCAGCACAGTTTAGTGTTTCCTGGAGGCAGGACTCACCAGAAAACTCAAGCTCAAACAGATCTTCCCAACCAACAGGAAGGTTTGTGACTGTAAGAATGGCAGGAATTCCTGGGAAACCAAGAATGTTCTTTAAGGGTTTTTATACCATAAACGTTATTTATGACCCCTTTGGGCCACACAAGTTTCTAAAAGCCACAGAAACTGTCTTAGCCTCATAGCATTTTGACAATTTTGCCTTCCTAGCTGAAGAGGTTCCGAATTCCTTTTTCTTTCTTTCATATCCAATAGTCTAATAGTTTTGGCTTAAGAACCCAAAACAAACCACAAAAGTCGCACTTTCAACTTCTGGTTATCCAGGGTATAAACACATGTTTGTGGATGTTTCCAGGCTGCCCACAGCCTCTCCGTTCTGTGTTCTACAGTCCCCACTCAGAAGGTCATTAAGGACCTACAATCAGTTTAATAAAGAGATGTTGAAACCAAATAGAATAATTGTTTTAAATTAAGTGGGAATTTCAGTTTCTCAAGATCTTAGTGTCATGAGTGACTAAGAATTGTCCATGTGATGGAGCTTCACTGGACTATTTGCTCTTTTATGAATCTTTGAAATTTTCCATAATGTCCAGTAAAAAGCAAACCAAAGGAATCCCAGAAAAAACACTGACTGTGAGTATAGTAAGGCCCCCAGCCACAGCCTCAATTTCTTTCTACCTTCATTTTTTCCCTTTTTCTGGTTTATTTGTTCATTCATTGTTTATCTTTCTCTCACCACTTTAAAGCTTCTTGGACTATTTTCCAGTAGGTCAGGGACCTTTATGACTCCTCAGACTTCCACCTTTACAATTTTCCACCCTGAGGTGCCTAGAGATCTCGTTTCTGACCACCACTGGCCCCGCTCCCTGGATTCTTTCTGCTCTAGAGTAAAACATGACTACGTGGAATCCAAGAAAAAAAGGTGCAAAATCAAGCCTCTTTATTACACTGGTATTTGAGATTTCTCTCACAGCTTCCTTATAGAATGTTCTCCAACATTTTTATTACATGTAGCTATGTTTTACGGTATATGTTATACAGTTAGTGAACCAACAAAAACCTAAGCTCGTGTTCTTTAAATGCTGTGTTACAATTCCTCTTTTCTTTTATTATCTTTTCCTTTCCCTTATTAATGTTCCCTTCACTTTTTAGATTAACTAGCCATGACCCAGATCAAAGCTCCATAAACAATGAAAACAATTCAAGTCACTACAATAATTTCTACACAGGTAAGTATAGCATCTATGGAAATGAAGAACTACTAAAACAGTTTCCAAGATCTTCTTTCCTCTAAGTCACTCAAATTGAGAACCAAAGCCATGGAAAAGCAAACATTTTATACACTCAATTTAAAATATAGGAGTTGTCCTAATGATGAAGAGAGCAATTCCACAGATTAAGTGTATAACGATGTTTATCGTTTAGACACACGAGAGAAAGAATCTGTAGGAGGAAAAGCAGTCTTCCTGGTGAAAAATTGATTAAACATATTTGGGAAAGGCCTATTTCTCTCTCTCTCTCTCTCTCTCTCTCTCTCTCTCTCTCTCTCTCTCTCTCTCTATCTCTATCTCTTTCTCTGTCTTACCATGAACAGCTTTTAAAGCTACAGAAGGGGGAAGAACCAGTTCTCTGCAATGACTTAGACAAACACTTTCAACACTCAAGGAATAATGCTCAACACAAGCAGCAGTCCTTCAACATGGCTCTTACAGGGCTACGCAGAGTTCACACCCCAGAGCTGAGGCAGCAAACACTCATGCCCACAAGTGCCTGCTGGGCACAAATGGGGCGAAGGCATGAATGGGGCCCCGCGCCTGCACCCCATGGGGTGGAGAATCTGGGGCACACAGGGACAGCATTTCCTCTGTCTCAAGGGGGCAGATGCAGCTTAGTTGCTGCCACAGGTAATTGGTGCCAGGGTTGCTCGATCTGACTTCTTAAGAGAAGCTAGAAATTTGGATTTTTGTGCGAAATCTCCTAATTCTTAAATGTTAGCACTCAAACAAAACAAAACCTGTGAGTGAAATAAAACATGTCTGCAGTTCAAGTATGACCCACAAGTGATCTTTATGCCCCACTGTCGTTAGCCAGAGTCATTTCAAAATTGGGTATCCCTTGAAAAAATATAAGATTTTATAATTTGCTACACTATGTTTCTGACAAGGATACTGCTGGTAATTATGGCCAAGTGGGGTTCATAAGGAGACTGCAATACATAGCAGACATATGTGGCAGAGGGAAGAAAACAGTGGATTTGCAGTCAGATGATCTGGGTTTGGGTCTTGGTTTCTTCCTAACTGGCTGGATCACCATGGGTGAGACATTTCACCTTTTTGAGCGTCCATTTCCTCACCTCTAAAATAAGGACAGTAATACCTTGTTCACGGGATGGCTATGGGATTAAAGAAAATGTATGTAAAAATGCTTTATAAACTACAGAGAGCGCCACGCAGAGGTAAGGGGGGCTAGGTGGTCTGCCTTTGCAACCCATTGAGGAAGGGCTGTGAGGGGTTCAGCAACACTGGATAAGGTGCTCATGGAAATGCCAGGGCTTGACAATTCATCTCTGCCCTCAAAGGAAAACTGCAGAGAAAGGAGCAAGAACAGGCAAAAAGGGAAGCGCCTGGTGGTGAAGACAGAGAGGAGAGCTGTGGTTTTGGGAGAGCGTGGCTTCCTTCCTGAGAAAACTTAACAGGACTATAAAGACCACACTGAATGAAACTCTTGACTAGTGAAGTGGTGAATATCTGCCTGTTGGATTATTTGTGGCAAATTTAAAATTACAGGTTGACTTCCTACTCTTGGAATATTTCCAAGCCACCAACTTACCTCCCCACCCTTGAGTCAAAGAATAAGAATTCATTTCAATATTAGCTCCCCACCTCAGAAAGAAAACCCCATCAGAGGAGATCATGATGCTAGAATACTTTCATTAACTCTAAGACTCAAGAGAGATGATTTTTGCATTGTCAACAGTTTTTAATTATCAACACCAACCCTCTTTTCTATGAAAGTGGATAAATAAATTATTTTTCAATAATTTCAAACATTTTACTAGGAGAGTAGAAAATTTTCCCATGGGGTTGTTATTGGTGTCACCCTTTAGGAAGCCACACAAAAGTCTGTAAATTGTTTGCTTCTTAACTTTGAGCCCTAAGAGCTAGATAGTTTCTCAAAGTATAATAAGCCTAAGGATGCTAGTTTCATTTAAGAAGCAGAAAAATGGAGTGATTGACATAAAACAATTTTTTTTTCAAAAAGAATAGCAAAACTTTTGGGAAGTCCCAGTGGAGAATTCTCAACAGTCCTAGACCATTAGGCAGATGTATTTAGCCAGAGACAGATACCATTCGGTCCTATGGAAGGCTGAGCAGAAACTCATTCTTCCTATTCCACTTTCTTGTCCTGGCCTTGTTAGTCTAAAAATCTATCTTATTGACATTCAGAATTTGGGGATTTAAGGTGTCAATATATATAACCTGAACTTTTGTACCCCCATAATAAGCTGAAATAAGAATAAAAAAAAGATTATAAAAAAAAAAGATGTCAATAGACCTGGAAACAAATGCATTAAAAAACAAATGTCACCTCCCTTGGTATTTCTCCTTGCCTGTGGGGATTGGAAGAAGCAGGTGGTTATTAACCTGGGTGCTGAGCCTTTCAAAGGGGTTGGTGGATAGAATAATAGTATTTCAATGTAATTTGTTTTTTTTTTTTGGTAATCCTAAGTATTTTTTATATGCATTCAAAACTTTCTAAGACGAGGTCTCTAGGCTTCACTAGACTGCTAAAGGGGTTCATGACATAAAAGAGGTCAAGTATCAGATATTTTTCTTCCCGAGCAGGGGTGTCCCTGTGTTCCTGCCGTGTGGAGTGTTTCCTGACCTGCATCCTGGTGCTGGGCCTCTTTTGAGCCATCAAAAAAATGTCCACAGAAGATTACTTTTGACTGAGAGTTTAAAATTTCTCCCTTAAAATCTTGGAGAAAACTTCTATTTCAAAGAGTTGGACAGCAAACTACAACAACCACTAACACAATTTTATGCAGATAGAATCCTCTGGGTGGTCCAAGTGCCTAAAGGAATCTCTATTTGCCACTTAATCTAGCACAGTGGTTCTCCCAGTGTGGTCCACAGACCCCTGGCAAGGACTCTGAGACCTTTTCGAGGGTCCACAAGATCAAAATGATTTTCAAAATAATACTAAGGTGTTCTTTGACCCTTTGACAGTGCTCATATTTGTGCTGATGCTGCAAAGATATGTAGTAAACAGCTGGCTAACAATTGTGAATCTGGACAGTGGACCAAACTGCACTAGATGTCATAGTATTCTTCACCACCACACTCACAACAGTGAAAAGATACCAGTTAATCTTAAGAATGTTCCTGATGGAGTAGTATAAATTATTAATTATAATAAGTCCTAACCATTGAGTACACATCTTTGTTATATTCTGTGAAGAGATATAGGAATTTTGCATAAAGCACATCTGCTATTGACCTTCTGTCAGTCTGGTGACCTTCTGCCAGTTTGCCACTTCTCAGAGTAATGTGCTTAAATGTATAAAATAAAATATATAGGATTACAAAGGGAACCAAATATATTGAATTATTTATCAAAACACTAAAATGTGAGCCAGGGGCAATGACTTGAGCCTGTAGCCCAACTACTTGGGAGACTGTGATGGGAGGATTGCTTGAGCCCAGGAGTTTGGGACCAGCTAGGGTGACATAACAAGACCCTGTCTCTAAAAAAATAAAATAAATAAACACATAAAAAGTTGTGATAAGAAATATTAATATATGTGCTTGTTCAATGTGTTCAGTAACAAGATTTCTCAGTGGGTCTAATATCTACCATAATATTGATCCAAGAATTATGTTAGTATGAATGATTATTTTGAGACATCCCCTGAAATAGTAATTGACATAAAATAGCTATGAATTCTATTGGTGACATTACAGGTACTGTTAATACCCCTGTAGTTTGTTGCCTACATTCAAAAATGAAGAAAATGCTAAATTGATGAAACTATGATGCATGTTTTCCTCTATTGCGTTCAGAACCCCCTGGAATTTACCCATGAACCTTTTGGGGGGACCCATGGACCCCATGTTAAGAACACCTGCCTCAGAACAATCTTTCGATTTTTGACATAAATAGCAACCAGTTACTCCTTGTCCTCTTACCTTGCTGTATTTTTCTTCTTAGCTTTTTGTCACCACCTGACATATTATACATCACTTGCCTGTTTGTTCGTTTACTATCTATCTCAGCTCACTAGGATGTCAGCTCCACAAGAGGCCAGGCTTTGTCTCTCCTGTTCACTCCAGTCCAGGGCTTGGAAGAGTGCCAGCCTGCAGGGAACGCTCAGCCAGTATTTCTTGAGTGAATGAACAGACAGGATCAGCTTCCAGGTCCTACTGTGTCTATGCATCAATTTCCACTTCTAGTTCATGCTCATAATAAAGCATCACTGTGGTTTTCAATATCCATGCCTCTTATAAATATTGTAGTTTGCAGCTAGTCTCATTATTTAATCTCAGTTGTTTTAGAAAGAAGCTGGTGCTTTAAAAGAACTTCTCAATCAATTAATACAAAGCATCCTAGTACTGTCCGCAGAAGGTCTGGAGATTGTCAGTGTCTACTACTGTTTCCTACTGGCTTCCAAAGAGAAAAGGCAAATGACCGAAACACAAGCCAGAATTTTCTGCAAAATCCCTAAAGTAAAGCTTTTGTGGGCTAAGATGGAAAATATGAATCTGAAAGCCTGAATATCTGGGATTGTAATTTTATCCATGAAAACACCCTGATGTCATGTGAAAGAGGTCAAATGGCTAAATGGAAAACTACCATCCACTTAACTTATCACTGAACTGTTTCGTTGGCTTTTCAACGTTAAGACATTGATTTTCTTAACTATTTGAATTTAAAACAAAGAAAGATCTCATTGGCATCAAATCTTAGTCTTTTTTCTCCTCAAATAGTTTTCTGACGAAATCAGTTCATGTTTACCATATAAAATATAGTTGAGCAAAAAGAAGAAAATAAAAAGCAACCATAAACCTGTTGCACAGAATAAATACTTTTAAATGAAAGATGTAAAGAATGTGAAAATATGATAAATATAAAAATCTGCTGGTATAGAGCACATTTCAGTATTTTTTATATGAAAGTCTATTTTTCTTACTGTAGGTTCTTACTATAGTTTCTGCCAAACTCCAAATAAAGTATTAAAAGGAACAAAGGAAGTAAAAGTCTTTGAACTTTTTTACCCTATACACTTAATTTTTTTTTACTTTAACGTCAGATTTCTTCACAAAGAGATCAATGTTTCTTTAGTTGGATTTTCATTGACTTAGACAGTCTTCCATCTAAATTACAAATGAGGAGGGATGGAATTAACAAAATAAAACTCATTTGATTACAAAAAAAAACTCACGCAAGTTTGTTATTTATCATATGAACCAGAAACTTCTCATTAACTCTTTTATTTCAGGAAGAGGCACGAAGATTTGAAAGTGTCAGATCGGAGAGTTCCTTCAGCCTCTCAACTTAGGTGGGCAATGGCATGGGGTGGGCTTTGGCTTCTCGGTTTTACAGGCCACCACCACCCCCTTGCTTCTTGGGAGACTGAATGTGGTTGCCTTAATTTAACAGGTCTCTGGTCACCTGGAAGGTCACACGACAGAGTTGGGAACCTGTTAGCTCCTTTAGTTAATGTTTGCAGTTGGTAGAACAGATACTTCTATCAATGCAATCCAAGTTGTTTTCAGTTTATCTGAACAAGGATAAAGGCCAATCACTTTTGTTTTCCCTTTATTTTGGTAACAGTCTCAAGGGTTAGCTTTTAATTTAATGCCTTAGCCTTCTTTTAAGTCCATTTACACATGTTAGTAACACACTGATGCAGTTTGTAAAAAGTAACAGAAATTCAGGGCTTGCTTAGCTTTCTTTTGGGGTTTGGCCACCTCCTTCAACAAGGAAGGCTGTGAAATTTCTAACCTCTTAATAATTCACTCTCAGTTCTTCCCTCCCTTCACCATCCTAATTCCTTTTAAATATTTTAAGCTTTTTAACCAAGGTTTTTATTTGGGGTTGTGGGGGGCACTTATTTAAGTCAAAGAATTCTACCTTCATGAAGTTCTCACAAGGCCAGAAATAGCTTCTTCAGAGGTCTAGAGGCCTCAAATGATAACAAAAACACGATGAATTATATGCTTCTTGTCTTTTCAAAGCCTTTGAACCTCTATTCTCCGATTTTTATTGGCTAATGGAGGACTGATGAGGTTCCCACATTTCTGGGCAGGGCCTTTCCAGAAGGAGCAGACGTGGGCTGTAAAGCTCATTGCTGCGGTCACTCATTGTTGGGAAAGGAGTGTTGGAACGTGGGTGAGAGGGAGAGACATGCTCTGAGCTGCTACCCAGTTGGGCCAGTGAATTACCAGGAACAGAGGACATGGAGGAGGAAGAGAGAAAGAATTGCATCCTTGGGAACAGGAGGAAGTCTCCTTTGAAGGGTGGATTTGGAAATGGAAAGAGGCCAAGAGGAAATGGTGAGGTGGAGTGGACCGGGCTGTGGGTGGGGGCAAGCAGGGAGCATGGGACAGTATTATCTGTCGAAGGCATCTACAGTACATAGGTGTTTATAGCTTCAGGTCAGAGACCAGGGAAGCACTCTCATCTGCCTTCCTGCTTATCTTTCAGAGAACACACAAGAAAGCTGGTTGTAGTTGTGGGTGTTGCTATTATTATTTTTTAAATAAATGGAATAAATCAGAGAATCGACACATGACGCTGGTTCTGCCTGGCTGTCCCATCTCAGGTCTCAGTGCTTGCTGCTTCCTGCCTCATGCTTTGTACCCCGGCAGCCTTCACTGCCTCTAGTCCCTCCTCTGCATCAAGTATTTCAAATACGCCCTCTCTGCCTGGCGACCTCCTACTCATCCTGCAAGATTCAACTCAGGCGTCACCTCTTCCAGGACGCCTCATGGACATGAACTCCCCACACCTCCACGGATGCTCCTAGGTAACATCCTGATGTTTGAACCCCAGTTACATGCCTGACTCTCCCCTTAGACTGAATTCCTTGAGAGCAGGGTCTGTATCTTGCTTCTGCATCCCTAGCCCCCACCACTGTGCTTGGCACGGAGTAGCTGCCCAGTGCTAGTTTGGCTGAATGAATACATGTTTGATGAATGAATACACACGATGAACAAGGCCAAGAGGTTTGAAGCAAGAGATGAAACTACAACGTCAGCTCCACGGCTATAGTGATTTTTGTTCTATTCACCGATGCTGGAAAAAGTGCCGGTCACAGAGTAGACACTCAAAAAGAATTCCTCAAATAAATTAAGAAGGAAGAAACATTTTTGGAAGTGGTGTAGAAGTGCTGTTTTACAGATTCTTTTGCCCCGTCAAAAGGTTTTAGAGAGCTTTTCTTGAGGGCAAGGGCTGCTTTCACGAGAGACCTGCATTTTCATCACAAAACAAGCTTTGGGGCACAAACAATTCTTCTGCAGCTTGTTCATGTGCAGTAGAAATGTTTTTAATAATTCACAGATTACACAGTTTGAAGTGACCCTAAGACCTAAGTCTTCTGACGTCTCAGGGCCACTTTAGTGGCTGCAGCTCTCAGGCACTGAGACACCGGGGGCCTCTGACTGCTCCCGGGCAGGGTGCATATTTCATTTTCTAGGTTGAGGAGAGCAGAGCGGGGAGGATAAACAATTTCCTAGTGAACTGTGAGTGGCCCGGCTGTGGGTGGGAGTAGGCAGGGAGCATCTGCACCACATTGCTGGGCTGTAATGAATGTCACAGTTCTCTTCCAAGGTCATCTTGAGGTTGAAACACATTTTCCAGTAGTGTCTGCCTTTATAAATGCAAGATTCAGGAACAGATACAACCCTATCCAGCACAACCTTTTATATTATTTCATACATGTTACCAATCCCTAACCACCAATGGGGTCAGGGTGTAGATCGGCATCACCTTCGAATATTTATGGAGCAGTGTGGTGTGCCGGGGCCTGGGAATACAGGAGTGTAAGACAGTTGCTCTCCCTGTCCTTGAGAACTTTCTATCCAGGTAGGGAGACAGGCGCAATGATGACGATGGCAATGCAAGGAAGGGCAAAACACAGGGCATGACAACCTCTGCTATGGGGATTCAGAGGATGGGGCTGGGGATGGCTTAAGAAATTTTTTGCATCAGAAATTCATTAGGAAATCATAAAGACAATTGCATGTAGCATAATAGTTGGAAGGCTGGCTCTGGAGACAGATGACCTGGGTCCAAACCAGTGCTGTGCTGGTAAATGTATAAGAACCACCTTTTCAGAAACAAATAAACAACAAAGAAAGGCCTGATTTGTAGCATATGCAGATTTCCATGGCGTAAATACTCCTATCCAGGCCAAATTCGAGCTACCATCTTAATGTTAACTGACTAGCATAATTCCTAAAAATTAAAAAATTGGCTCAGAACCAGTCTGAGCCAGCTCTAGCACACCACTGGCTAAAATCCAGGGTCTGCTACTTATTTACTAGTTGTGCGAACTTAGGCAAATTTCTTGACCTCTATAATCCTTGGCATCTCATCTGCCAAATGGACATCATAGTATCTATCCTAGGGGATGCTGTAAAAATGAGACAGTGTATGTGTTGCTGCCGTGAATCTCTTCTGCTGCAGGGAGAGCAAGTGACTAAGGATCCTGGCTGTTTCATTCTGATTTTATCACCTCATTGTGCCAAGGCCATGCTTCCCATGGGGTGACATCAGGCAGCGGCTGTTTGGCAAGGAGTCTAAGGCAGGCCCATCTCTGCAGAACATGGGACTCCTCTGAGGAGTGACTTTGGCTTGACAACTCCTCACTGGTCTGAAGCTTTCTTAGAACGGTGCTGCAGTCGAAGGTGCTGCTGACCCAACATCCCTTCCCGCTGTTCTTCACAGGAATCAGACCCACCGTGGGTCCGATGGCTCTCCCACCTCCTGTTCCCCAATAAATCTCTTGCATATCCAATCTCATCTTGGCATCTGCTTCTTGAAGGACCTTGGCATGTAGTCACTTTGGATGTCTACACCTTGAGTGTATATATTATAGCAAGCACTCATTAAGTGTTTATTTTTTAAAAGAAGAGTGATGTGCAATCCCCTCACCCCTTTGTTTCTAAGGGCCTACCTCTTCCCTTGGTAGATGACCCTGAGAGAGAATGTCAACGATGCTTGTCACTCGAATGTGCCCCTGCATACCCCTCCAGGACAATGCGGACCAGACTTCCCCACCACTACCTCCATTTTTCCATGTCTTCCTTGCCGGCCACTCACATCCACCTTGTTCTTACTGTTACCACTAAATGGAAATTGCTCTTGCCAAGATCACTTGCTCTTGTTCAATGGTTACATTTTATACTCTTATTTTATGTCCTTTTTGGAAGTTTCTGACAATAATGAACAATCCCTCCTTCTCAAAATGTTTTTTCTCTGATTCTCTGACACCACATTTCTGTATTTTCTTCTTCTTGGGACTCTTTCTCACCTTCCTTTGCTTCCAACTCCTCAATGAGTGTTAAATGGGCTCTTTTATCCTCATCCTCGAAACACACTCCATGACTTCAACTCAGCAACTTCAGTACATGATTACTGAGCACTAACCTTCTTCCAGACATGATTTCAATCTTCATGGAGTAGATATCTTAGTAGATTAATTACTCGCTCTTCCAAACTGATAACTTCCAATTCCATATATCCAGCCCAGCCCACTCTTCTGCCTGCTGGACGTCCCCATTCACCTGTACTTAGGCACCCGAAACTCAGCATAGCCAAAGCAGAGGTTATTCTCCCTGCCGCTCTGTCCCTTCATTCCCTACCCTCAGCAGTACCATCCGTCAAATTGCTCCAACCAGAATCCTGGCATCATCCTTAAGCTCTTCCCCTTTTAGCTCCACATCCAATCACTCATGAAGCAATTGCTGATTGACCTCATAGGTATGACTTAATCTGTCCATTCCTCTTGGCCTCCTGTACCACGACAATCGTGTTCCACACCGAAATAACTTACCTTGCTCCACTCCAACTATCTTCCCCTTCCACAAGATTTTAAATACAAATCCTATCACATTATCTCCTCTCCCCAACCACAATTCAATGTCTAGGACTTTTCATTGCTTTTTGCATAAAGCCTCAGATATTTAGGATATCTTTCTAAGGCCTTTGATGATTGAGCCCCTGCCTACCTCTCTAGCTTCACACAATAGTCTGTTCTCTGCTTTCTAAACTCCATCCACATGAGATTCTTGCAGTATCTGGGACTCCTGACCGATGTACATATTGTTCCCACAGCCTGACCATCTCTCCTGATTATTTGTTTAATGTCTGTTTTCCCCAATAGATTCTATAGTCTGTGAGGACCAGAATTACATCTGTGTTTTTCATTAATGCATTCTCAGTATCCGCTAAAGGACTGGCTGCAGAGTAGGTGCTGAGCATTTGTTGAAAGAAAGAGTGAAACAGTTGACCATATCAGAATACAAATAGTCTAAACATTTGTGCATATGGTATATATAACCAATTGCAGATGGTTAGGTTCATGAAAAGATGCTGGTAGCAAAATGCCAGACCTACCAGATTTATTTACATTTAAAGGAAAGAACCCAGGAAGAAGGGTTTAACTTTAAACTAACAAACAAAAACAAAAACAAAAACAAAACCCCTCAAATTTGTCACTGGCATCAATGTTAGTGTGTAAGTTTGCGTGCCTGTGTGTGTGGCAGGGTGATGGTGATAGGGGTCCACCTACGGTGATGTGGTCACCATGAGGTCACCATGTCCCCCTTTTCTGGACAGGCACAAGATTAAACAAGGCTGTCTTAGTGAGTAGATTGGTGAACAACAATCGGAAAAGTTTAGGAAACAGCTGTCACTTCCAGGTTTTATAATTTTATTTTAAAACTCAACATATACCCTTTTCAGACCATCTTGTACTTCACAAATTTATTCCTGACATTTTATTTCCTAAATCCTCTTTCCCTGATAAACACTCCATTTGGCTTTGCCTGTGCAGTCAGCGTACCATAACGGGGTTAACTCCACGTGGAACTCCCCACCTTCCTGTTCCAGCCCTAAGTACTCAAAGGAGCATCTGAGATGAGATAAACTCTGCTTCTTTTCTGCCTTGAAGTGCAAAGACTAATGGTACGGTTGTAGTTTTTCCTTTTATCAGCTCCCTGAGATCCCGTATTAAAAGGGCCCTGATGACAAACCCTGTTCTTACATCCGGCTGCCTCTTACTGATCGTTTTTGCTCCTGCCTTGTCTGTAGCCTCCTAATTCGCCAGCCTTGGTCTGCGTGTAAGTCAGGGGCCCACGCAGGGTGACTCCATGCCAGCAGACCCCAGTAAAGATATTTAATTGCTTCTTGCCACAGCTTTGTCATTTGCAAAATGGGACTAATAAGGCTATCTTGGAGAGCAGCACATTTTTGGAAGACTTCAGACTTAATGAGGTGCTTTGAATTTCTTAAAAAAGAAAAGCCCTTTGAAAACTTCATGTTAACTTATTACCCCTTGATGTAAAATCATTTATTTTGACTGAACCTTAACATTCTCCATGCTAAATGTGGCTTTGCAAATCAATTAAATACAGATTGTGCTCTGCAGAAACCTGACTTTTATTAATAACATTTAAAGAGAATTAGATGAAGTATCTTCTATTTAAAACATTAAAATCAACACTGGATGAAAAAGGAAGACCACAGTAGTTTTAGGTACATGGTATGAAACAAATAGGCCTTACCCCAGTTCAGAAGAGCTTTCCCATGAAAAAGAAACATTTTTGAAAATTAACCTTTGAAGATTTGTTGGATTAATGACTTTATTATAATGATTAGTACCTAAAAGCAAGTGCTCATAGACCTCAAGTTTAAAAGTGCTATTTGCTAAGGCTGCTAAGCATAAAGAAAAGTGTCTCTTTTTGTTTTTGGTAATAAAACATTAGTTTAAGTAAATTGGTGTAACTTAATTTCATCAGCTGGAATAGAGAGATGAACTCTGCGACCCGCTGTGCCCTGGGTAGTGCCTGTAAAATCTGCACAAACAACAACCAACTTTTCTGAGGACGCTTAGGCATCCCACCATGGTTTGAACGTGTCCTCTGAAAAATTCAGGTGCTGCCAATGTGACAGTATCAAGCGGTGGTGTCTTTAAGAGGTGATTAGGGCGTGAGGGCTCCTCCCTTTTGAATGGGACTAGGTGCCCTTAAAAAAGGGCTTGATGGAAGGAGTTCACCCCTTTGCCCTTCTACCTTCTGCCATGTGAGGATGCAGCATTCTTCCCCTCTGGAGGAACCACCTCGGAAGAGAGAGCAGCCCCCAGCAGACACCAAACCTGCCAGCACCTTAACCTTGGACTTCCCACTCTCTAGAAGTATGAGAAAATAAACTCTGTTCTTCATAAATTACCCAGTTTCAGATATTTCGTTATAGCAGCACAAACAGAAAAAGACACATCCATTTTATAGACTAGAAAAAAAGCCCAGCTTAATTGTTGGCAGTGGCTTGGAGGCAAGTGAGATACTTGCACAGAAAATATAGATGTGTAAGTTTATATGAATGAAAAACTTGAGAAGGATGCACTGAAATGACTGCATATTTTTCAAACTGTGATCCAATCAAATATTTGTTCAGTCATTTATTCTGCAAATAATCTTTGAGCACTTACTGTGTATTAGACCATGTGTGTGTGTGTGTGTGTGTGTGTGTGTGTATTTAGGTGCTGAACAAACGTTGGTGAATAAGACAGAAAAGCTCCCTGACCACATCCAGTGAATTCTAACACCTTCCTATGTGATAAGCTCCAGGGAGGCAATGGCACGTACACAGAGCAGTGAAGGTGGCACCTGCCCTTCAGGAGCTGACAGTCAGGCTGGAAAAGGACTAAGGAAGCAACAAGAGAGTCACATAGGACAAAAAGAAGCTGTTCAACATAGTGGTTAAGAACATGGCTTCTGAAGCCTGGTGCATCTTTGTTCATCACTCAGTGGATGCAGCTTAACTCCAGGCAAGTTACTTAACCCCCCTAAGCAGCAGGCTTCTCACCCCTAAAATAAGATCATGATGGTACCTTCCTCATAAGACTACTGTGAGGACCAAATTAAGCACTTAATTGCTAAACAGTACCTGGAGCACAGCATGAACTCAAGAGAAAGTGACAGGGCAGAGCAACTGGAATTCCAGAAAAGGGGGGTCGCCCCAAAGGTTGGGGTCAGGAGAGCCTGAAGACAAGAATTTGGAAGATGGATGGGATGTGGGTGGAGAGGGGCCAAGGCCTTTCAGCTTGGGGTGGCAGCGTCAGGAAAAGAATGGAGATGAGGGTAGGCTTTTTCTGGAAAGAGGATGTCAAAAGTTCGGTTGGATTAGTGTTTATTTGGGAAAGCAGTAAGTCAGGGCTGGCAGGATAAATTATTAAGAGCCTTGAAAGGCAGAGAAAGGCCTTTAGAATTCATCACAATAGGCAGGAGTCATCAGGCTTCTTGAGCAATGAATTAAAGGGCAGGATTTGAAGTGCTGCTTGGGAAAACGAACCGGCAGTGCTAGGCCAGGCGGCAGGGAGGGGAGTCTGGAGGCGGAGGAGACCCACTAGGCAGCGCTGCGGGGTTGAAAACAGTTCAAGACTGTGGTGTCGGCAGTAGCCATGGGGAGAGGATGAGGGAATCCGAGAGACATTCTACAGCAGCGGTCCCCAACCTTTTTGGCACCAGGAACCATTTCCATGGACCCGGGAGGGTGGGGGGGAAAGGTCTCTGGATAATCCAAGTGCATTGAATTTATCGTGCACTTTATTTCTATTATTATTACATCATAATATACAATGAAATAATTACACAACTCACCATAGGTTAGGAACCCCTGTTCTAAAGGAAAAATGAAAAGGGTTTCAGCACAGATTGGAGTGACTGGATGAAGAACTTTAAAAAAAAAAATCAGGATCATGGTATATAGGTGATGTATGAATATTATTTAAAAGTTTTAAGTAACCTGATCAGATTGGACAGAAATAGAGTAGGCAGGAAAGTGACAGCACATACTCTTACACGAAACCCAAGAAAGACTGTGGGGCCCGATGGAGCTGTGAAGCCGAAGTACTCGTGGAAGGAAAGAAAGGTCGCGAGGTAGGAGCAGCCAGTCTGTGACGGGCCAGATACAGAACCCACCACTCACACAGAGACAGAACTGCTGAGGCTTTAACACCTGGGCTTTGCAGTTAAGGTAGACGGCACACACTGATTTCTGAAATTAGTAATCTAAATTTAATCAGAGGAACAGCCAGAAATGACAATGTGAAAGTCTCAGATACATATTAAAAGTCAAAACAATTCAAGTGAGGGAGTGTATTCCCTCGCTTCAACTGAGTTTCTGAAAGTGAAGGAAAAATAACAGCCACTGCTTGCTGACCACACAGGGCCCAGAGTGAGCATGACAGGAAGCGGCTGTCACTTTGAAGTTCTCCCACAGAGCTTCTCAAGTCCAAAACTTCAAAGAGAGACATCACCCAACCAAATGTCAACATTCCTCTAGAGGATCTTGGCTTATTTGCCTCCATATTTGTAGTTAAATAGATGGACTTAAAACTGTTCAAAGTGGAGGGTCCTACTCAAAGATTTCTCACCTTTCTAATGTTAGGTGTGCTCAGGGTCATTTCAAAGCCCTTTGCAAAGTCCTTTTGTAGCAGCCCCCACAGGCAGTCAAGGAAGGCTTTGCAACAAAAGACAGGGAGACGTGAGGCCTCCGGGTCAGCAGTGGGTCAGACGTAGTAGCCAAAGACCACCCCAACTTGGAACAACTCATTTTTACATTTTACACTTGCTGTCACAATTAAAAGCAAAGTAAACTGTGTACCTAACTTGACTTTCAGTCTCCAGTTGTTTCTCATATTTCCTTTGTATTGCAAAATTGTGAATGATGAATCTATTCTGCATTTATTACAATGTATTAAATGTGGTCACTGAGGAACTGACTGCCAGGAAAACCACACCCCTGGGAAAAGAAACAAGATAACATCCAGCCCGGAGAACTCAAGAAAGGACACCAACATTGAATTTACTCTGGTGACACAGGCTGAAAAAGCAGCCACTCTGTAGTAGGTGGTTTATCAAAAATAACATCTAAGTTATAGGTGGGGGTGGTTAATGAAATATTCCTTGTCTTTTTCCTTAGGTTTTTCTGTCATTAGATATTGAGATTTGTGCTATTTATATTCTCCCCAAAATGGACTTCCATAAGGTCTGGGTCCTAAACGTTATACTTTAGTAGAAAAAAAGTGGAAATGAGCAAAATTGACAATTAAGAATTTACTTTTTACTTCAGTTATTTCCTATAAGAAACCAATTTTTATCACCTTTATAGTACCTTTATATTTAACATTGTTATGGAGATACAACAAAAACAAATGGATAATATATGGATAAAAATTGGAAAAAAGGATGATAAAATTATCATTATTATTAACAGAGGGTATAATTTTATCTGAGAAACTGAAAAGAATCTTCTGAAAATCTATTGATGAACAGAGAATTCACTAAATTGGCTGAGTTAAAAATAATACGTAGAAATTAATAATAGTAATAATAATGTGCAACATAGCAGCAATGACAAATAAAAATATCTAGAAATCAACAAGAACTGTGCAAGATCTAAAAGAAGAAAACTTTAAAACTCTCTTGAGGGATATAACCCAAGTTCTGAATAAATGGAAAGGCAAAGTACTTTCTCAAATAATAAGACTCAACCAAAAGATGTCAATTCTCCCTACATTAATCTAAAGGTTAATGTAAACTCAGTAAATAAAAATAGGGTTTTCTGGATATGTATGGGGGGTGTTTAACAAGCTGATTTTAAAGTTTCTAAGCAAAAATGAACAAAGACGAAGAGCCAGGTAGGACAATTGGGGGAAAAGCCAAGTAATAAGGAGAGATTGGACCCTGCAAGATAATGAAATGTATATATAAATAGTTATTGTATGCTACATAATAAAATCTGTATTATGTAATTATATAATAGTTTACATTCACATGCACTCACATGCTTCTGTATAATATATAGAATAGTGTTCTTCTATACATAAAGACACACATTAATGGGACAAAATAAAAAGCAAAAAATAGATCTCTCCAAAACTGAGAATTTGTTATATGATAACGGTGACAATTTAGATTAATGAGGAAAAGATAAGTTATTCTATAAATGTTGAGATAATTTCTTAGTCATCTGGGCAAAATGATATTGGATTGATATGTCACATCTGACACAAGAATAAATTTCAGATGGGTTAAAGATTTTAATTAACATTAATTAAATACAAACAAAACTCTGGAAGACACCATGGAGAATATTTTGTACAGTTTTAGAGTTAATAAGGTCTTTCTAAGTGTAACTTTCTAAGTGTAAAACTTAGAAGCTATAATTAAAAAAAGTTGATAAATTTGAATACAAAGAAATAAAAAATTATCCATGGGGAAAAACCCCGCAAAGAAAGTTAAAAGAAATTACTAACTAGGAAAAAAATTCTTGCACTTCATATCACAAATAATGAGCTAATTGCTGTAATTTTTAAAGAGCTTCTAGAAATCATAATATTAGCAAAATGGGCAATGATATGGTGAGCAAGGGAAATACAAATGCCTCAAACATGTGAGAAGATGTTCAACTTCACTCATAAAGAGAGAAATGCAACTTAAAATCCTGTTGATACATCATTTCTCATTCCTTAGAATGGCAAAGACAAAAAATATATGATGACACACTGCATAGGCAAGGAATTGAGCAGTGCACAACATGGAACACTCTCCCAGAATCCTGACAACAGAAATGGATGGACATGTCCATTTTTATGTACCCTTGACTGCAGTGAATGTGAGACAGAGATGTGCTGAGGCCGGCCTGCCACAGCTTATAAAAGACAAATGCACATCTCTTAACTGTGCTGTATTTAGTCATGTCATGTTCATAGTCTGAAATCACCATAGTGAGAGTATTTAGGCCACAGTAACTGGTAAATGTTACAAAACAGCCCTGCCCCACCCCAGAGAAGTGCAGACATTTAGGCACACATCACTAGTTACAGTTTCTGAAATCTGCCAATTTGGTATGTTAAATGTTTTTTACTGACTGCTTTAATTTGCAATTTTAAAAAATTATGGAGGAGGCTGAACATTTTTTAGATTTTCTGGAATTTTGTTTGTAATTTTTCAATTGGGAGATTAGTGATGTTTTTTTAAAAAACTGCTTTATATCTAAAAACTGTTCTTATATCTTAATATCTTAAAGAATTAATCCTTTGTCATAACTGTAGTACATATTGTCTTCATTGTATTTGTCTTTTAACATTGTTTATAATTTTTGTGTGTGTTAAATACACTGTTAATTTATCAAGGGACAAATCTAAAATTCATTTCTGTTGTGATTTCTTCCATTGCTTGTGTGCTTTTGCACCATCCAGCTCAGTTACACATTCTTCCACAGTTTTCTGATTTTTCTTTCACATTTTACATTTTTAATCCATCTAGATTTATCGGATGCATGTGGGATTTCTTAACTATCCAGTTTTCCCTACATTATTTTTTGATTGACCTATCCTTCCTCTATTGGTTATAATTGAGAGTTATTGAGATAATTATGGATTCACAGGCAGTTGTGATGCTTTTTGATCAAATAATAATAACATAATAATGATGATAGCCGACATTGCATTTAAGGAGCAGAAAGACACAGGGAAGTTTTAAGCAGGGGAATGACAGTATCAGATTTGCACGCTAGATGCTCTGACCATGGATTGGGAAGAAGATGAACTGGACTCAGGTTGATGGGCTCTGAGGCTTTTGCAGAGATCCAAGTGAGAAATGATGAGGGCTTTATGATCACTGCTGGGGACTGATCTGAGAGAAGCCACAGAGGAAGCGCCAGGTGTGGAACCTGACTGGACAGTCCTGTGCCATGTCACATCTTCTTGGCCACTTTCACTCTAGCCATTGCCACAGTCACAAGTTTCACAAGGAAGTAAGCTAAGAGCACTATCCCTCTGCAGCTTGGCATGGCGCTTGCTTTTGTCTCTATTCCTGGTGCAAGAACCACAGCTGTGAAGGAGTTAGGGCTTCATGGGCAAACTTGACCAACGGCTGATGGAACTAGTGGATACCTCTATCTTCCCTCAGGCATACAAGTTCAGGGGCACATTCTACACTGCCCTCATGGAGTGCTGGTGGGTGCATCCTCATTTGCCTGTGGCAGTAACCAACTGAAGATGCATTCTGGCACTGGCCTTCTCTCATCCCTGTTTCTCCCTCTCTGGACCACCATCCCTATTTCCTGGGATTACTGCTCAAACGCTAGCACACTTCACGCTAGCCCAGGCCTCTGGCTCTGCCATGCCAGCTGCGCATGGGTCAGGGGGTGGAAGAGAAAATCAGGCAGGAATGACTCCAGAGTTTCTTGTTTGGGTGCTTGAACAGATGGGGGTTCCACTTGCTGATAATGGAATATATGGGGAGGTAAGTTTCTTTATATGTGGTAAGGGCAGGAAATAGGACTACATGCCCATCTTGCCACAGCTATTCCCATGACAGTGCCTGGAATATTACAGATGCTCAGAGTATACTGAAATTGCACACGAAAGTGGACAAAATGTACAAATGTCATTGGTGCTCCACACACTTGTATGTTATTGGGTGTTTCAAAGGAAGTTATGGTGAGTACTGAGATTGAAAAAGGAGATCATATCCTATCATCAAGTTACACTGTAGTTAAAAATGTAAGACTTATACAGATACTATAGGAAAGTTTATATGAAATAATTTGAAAAGTTTAAGAAGCAATATATGAGCAAGTAAAAAAGAAATGTAATCCACACTGAGTAATAATTACCCAGAGAAATGAAGATTAGCAGTAATAAAAGTTGGTTTTGGCTAATCTTACTGCCTTGGTTTAGGTCATTTTCCTTAACCTCATAGGGTTTTCAGTAACAGTAGTCAGACATAGAATGCCATCGACTATATCTGAGATTTACTGTCATTAAAATTTCCTCCATTTCTTGTTGAACTTGACTTTCTTTTATTCATCTGCTGATTCTTTCTATAAGTCTCACCCAAGAGGTTAGTTAATTTCAAAGACTGAGAATACGTGCTTAAATCTCTGCAAGTAGCAAAGGGACAGTCATCTTATCACAGAAGTTGTACTGACGTTGCTGTTTTCCTTAACCCCAAAGGAGATGAGTACAGAAATGTTTAGCTCAACATTGATACAACTCCATTATATTTTTACTTTGTAATATAAAACATAGAGCCATTTTTTTTAGGAGGCCAATGCCTTATCCATTAGGTGACTGGGACATCTTGCAGAGCCGTTTCTTAAAAGCTTTGCTTGCCATAAAATTGAGCAGACTTTGGTTAAAATTCTTTCATTCAACCATGAATATCTACATGGGTCTAGGGTCAGAGAAAAAGGGGTCTGTTCCTAGAAGCTGCATGATTCTGTTGCTAGTCAAGCCCCCACCTGTTTCGTTCACTCCTGGCTGCTTTCCCAGAAGATGAATGAAAATGTCACATGGGATGAAATTAAACTTCTTAATAAATTCCTACCAAACCACATTTACTGGTATTATTTCTACTCTGTGACATTCACTAGTCAATCATAAAACGGAACAAAAGTGGTTTGTTCAATGTACTTCACAAATCTTAATGATTATGAACCAAAACCATCACGATGTCCAGGCTTGATTATTTATTCTACAACTTTTCCAAGCACTTAAATTTTCTAAGATGATAAGACAAGTCTGACCTTTCAACTGCATTTCCAGATCAGGTATCTAATCTATTAGTATAATACCTGTTTCCATTCCAGAACGTGCTGAAGCTCTAAGGCATTTAGCAAGACTGGCTCCCTGCCCTCCAGTCCCCATAATAGTCAAGGAGCTGTGTCCTTTTAATAATAAGCTCATGCTAACATCAACATCGTGCCCCATACTTTGAAAAGAGGCCCTGAAAAAAGTGACAAATGGTCATTTATTCCCTCTTATTTTCTATCCTCCTTGTAGTCAAAAGTATTTTAGTCTTGTTCTTCAATTTCTAGCCATTAGAGGGCAAGGCTGCTGCAGCTAACAGATACTGAGACTTGTTTTGAGAGAGGCTGAGCGAGGTAAATATTTTTCCAATTACACACTATCTAATTCAATTTACATTTATTAGAAAAACTGCCAGCTACCTCATGTTAATATTAACATTTTCATAAGTACTTGCAATTATAATTCAAGCTGAGATTCCAATAAATCTCTTAGATGTTTTACACTTACTTTTCCTGTCTTCAGACTTTACAAAATATTTTTAAGAACACATTTGGAGGTCATTCAGCCTTAGGGGAATTTATACTGTGTATGTAAAACAGTTGGGCAGAGAAAAAATATTACAAATGGCAAAGCAATTGAGGACAACTATAGAGGTATGCCAATTTCTGCAAAACAAGTGTAGGGTATGAAATTCGAAATTTTAACACAGATAAATGTAGCCAATAGTTTTTCACTTGATAGAAAACTTCGCCCGATAGCTTCTTTCAATAGCAAGCTCCTTGACTGCATTTAAAGAACATTTCCTGAGTGCATTTAAAGTATAGTTCTGTTCACCCACATCTTTTTATTTAGCATTTATACGTCTGTATATGAATTGGCCTGCATTTAAAGAATGTCACACGTCTCTTTGAAGCAATGGCAATGAATTCCAAGTGCCCTGTCAACCTAAATAAAAAGATGTCCATATGCTAAAATATTTTATTCATCAAAGTGCTCACTGTTTTATTGCGTAAAGCATGGCTTCCTAAAATGAATTCTGAAATATAGGGTATAATATACCCTCCGTTTCTGGATAATAAATATTATCCACTTCAACTTTAGATGTCTGGCTTAAGACATATACAGAGGATTCATAAATAAAACAAATATTGCACAAAATTCTAAGGGGAAAGCAAATACAGCTTTCTCCATATGGGCAGAGGATAAGAAGGTAAGCTTCTATAAAATATTCAGGGGGCGCTTCTCTCGGTGAAAACAGTTCTTGCTTATAGAGTCAAAAATGGATGTGTTGTTAATTTCTCGGTATTTCTCAAACTTAGCTGCATGTTGGCATCACTTCTGGAACTTTAAAAAAAAAATCTCAAAACTCAGGCTGCACCCCAGACCAATTAAACCAGAATCCTCAGGAGTGGGACCCAGGTGTCAGTAGTTTATAAAGCCCTCCAGGTGGCTGCCACGTGTGGCGAATGGAGGAGGCTGAGCACCACCGCCTTAGTAAATGGGAGCCACCTGCCCCAGCAGGGGCGCTGTGCTGAGCCCCGCAGGGACACAGCTGCAGCTGTCCCGCTGACTCATGGTGGTGTAGGGGGGGGACGCGGGGGCGCAGAGGATGAGCTCAGCTGACAGGTGGCCGCAGGGTGCACCTGGCTGTGCTCTGGCAGCCCCAGTGGTGGACGCTCCGGATGGGATCTTACATGGAGCGAGCAGGTCAGGCAAACCTGCCTGGGCAGCCATCGGAGCAGTGCTGCTTCCTCCCACACCCGCTCCTACAGGGACATCTGGAGAAACGCTTCACTGTCCCCAAGCTCCTCACCTCCCTCCACTCTCTGCTCCTGCCAAATGGGCGGTTCACCAGAGAGTAAGCCTGGTGCTCTCAAGCTTTTGCACATTTTTTAAAGTGTCACTCATCTGAAACAGTGCCTGAGGGTCACCCTGTCCTGTCTGCATCCTCCTTGAAAGACTCAGTGCCCACTTCTCTCTTCTGGGAAGTTGGTCCAACAACCCCAACTCTCCCTGACTTCGTTCCTCGCCTCATTTCTCAGACTGAAGTGTCTACATCATTCTTTTCCTAATTAAACAGGACTTAGCCAGTGATAACTCCTGTCTTGCTGCACTGAGCTATTATCTCTCCCCTTGCTGATGTTAAGTGCTTCACGTTTGGGTCTTCTGTTGCTAACCAGGCAGCAAGCAACTGGAAGGATAGTGATGTGTCTCACCGTCTTAGTAAACGCTCCCTGCAGCTGCCCCTGCCCCTGCCCCCACCTGGAGCTGCTCCTTGCCCGTGGTTGATGTTTCATACATATTTGCTCCTTGGTTTATCTCGCACTTGGATTATTGCCATAGCCTCTGATTAACTGGTCTATCTATATCTACTTGAAATCCTTCTCTACTCTGTATGTTGTAGTCAAAGTGGATTTTTTCCTGCAAATATAACAATTTCAGGATCCCCTGTACACAAATCTTAGTCCTTCAGTGCCTCCTAGGGATGTTTAGGGGGCCTGGGAGGTGCTATGGGGCCCATCTCCCATCTGCCCACATTATTGGACTCAGCTCTTCCCTCCTCAGCTCACCCTGTTGCAGCCTCCCTGGTTCTTCCCCCACTTACTGTGCTCCCTCCTGCCACAGGGCCTTTGCACCTGCTGTTTCCTGTCTGAATGTTCTTCCTTCTCCTCTTTCCCTTCAGATCTCAGTCCAACCTTCCCTTCTCTCACCTCCAGACTTATCAACTGCCTCATTCTATGCCCGGACAGTGGCCCCATCTCTCTGCATTGTAGGATGCAACGCAGTTGCTATTTCACATACATTTGTGTGGCTCAAGACTTAATGTCTGTCCCCCTTGTAGGACGGTGAGCTCTGTGAGGACAGACAGTATCTATTTTTGCTCAACATTTTCTCTAGTTCCTACTGTAGTGCCAATCACATAGAAGCTACTAAATCAATATTTACAGAGTGACTGAATGATGAATGAATGGATGGGTGGATGGATGAGTCACTAGTAGAAGGAGAGTAAACAAAATGTATGACTGGCCACTAGGATCTGCAGACCAGGGGCAGGAAAACCATAGCTTGGTGCCACCGCATGGCAGCTTGCACAGTGCCAAGGAGCTGTGGGCTCCCCGCCTGTGGGTGGGATAAGCCATGGGTCAGAATGCCCGTCATGCCCACAGCCCCCACAGTCCCCTGCTGAGCAAGCAGTCCTTGGTGACATTGTGGTAAACAAAATAATGGACCCCCAAAATGTCCATGTGCTAATCCCTGGGACCTGTGAATGTGTTATCTTATATGGCAAAAGAGCCTTTGCAGATGTGACTAAGGTTACAGACCTCGCGAGGGGGAGATTATGCTGGATTGTCTGGGTGGGCCCAATCTAACGACATAGTCCTTACAAGTGGAGAGCCCTTCCCAGCTGGGTCAGGGCAATGGCATGGAGAAGGAGAGGTCTGAAGCCTGAGAGGGACTCAACCCACTGCTGGTGGCTTTGAAGATGGAGGCAGTGGCCATGGTCTAAGGCATGTGGCTTCTAGAGACTGGGAATGGCCCTCGGCTGATGGCCGGCAAGGACATGGGATCTCAATCCTATAAGCACAAGGAAATGGATTCTGTCTGCCACCCGAGTGAGCAAGGACAGGGATCTTCCCTTAGAGACTCCACAAAGGAACATAACCCTGCCAACACCCTGATTTTAGCCCAGTGAGGCCCGCGTCGGATTTCTGGCCTGCGGGATGGGAGATAATACATTTCTGTTGGTTAAGCCACTGGGCATGTGATAAATCATCGCAGCGGCAATGGGGAACTAACACGGGCACTTTGCATACAAGTGGCCACATCCTGTCTCATCCATCTCCCCCACCCTCCTGACCACAGCAGGGAGGCCACGCATCTCAGTGGCAGACACACATCATCTGTGAGGTACAGGACAGAGTGACCTACCGGGAGCAGGCAGCTGACGGGGAAAGCCAGTGACAGAGGGGAGGGGACAGTCGGCAGCTGAGGGAGCTGGAAGCCCTGGGCAGCCCAAGCCACCAACACACCTGCTGGCTGGAACTGGCTCCAATTCTCGACAGCTTCTAGCTTTCCCACCATGTGGCTTATGTGCCTCCCATGGGCCTGGCTCTGCCTAGCATTTCCTGGTCTTTTTTGTCCGCTGTTGTCCTTTTGTGCCATTCCCATATTCCTCCTGATAATTACCCTTGCATTTCTCCTTGCTGAGTTTGGTCTTAAGCCCCACTCGGCCTCTCTGAGCTCACAGTCCCAGTCCTTAAGGGGGGGTGGTGCTAATCCCTACCCCAGGGGTGCTGTGAGGATGGACGCCTAATACAAGGGAAAGCACTAACCATTGACACACCACACACATGCTGTTTCTCTACCGTGGCAGTCAGGTGCACGTGGCAGCTGGTGGCATTCTGTCCTCTCTCCAAAATCCCTTTCTTGTTCCCTCCTCTCCTCCCTGGCCCCCCACCTCACCGATCTTCTTCAATTGGCCCCTAGGGATACCTGCAGGTCTTGCTAATCCCCAGAGGTGACCTTTAGTCTTAAACCACCTCTGACTCCTGCTTCAGATACACCCCAGGACAAAGGGACTCCAAAGACAGTCTCTGAAGTGGGGGCTCCTTTGCCCTCCGCGCCTCTGGGGGGCTCACATTAGCCTGGCAGAGCACTGGGCTCAGCACGTCCTTCCCCCAACTTTTGGAGGGGACTCTGTGCGCTTAGATGACTTTACAACCTGGGGCCTACACAAGCTTAGGTTTCCAAGTAAATAAACACAGGACAAATGTATGCCAGCAGGCTGTGATCAAAACGCATCTCCAGCTGTTGGGAATACAGAGAGAAGCAGTTTCCTTAGAAACGAGTTCCCCGGGGGAAACAGTCGAGCAAGGCAATTTGAGACCTCAGCAGAGGGAGACCTGAAGGTTCAGGGCCCAGCGTGTCCTGAGCTCCATGCAAACAGCAGCCCCTGCTGACTCCCTGAGCAGAGACGTTTCACGTCTGTAGGAAAAATGGTCCCTTTAGGTCACGTGGAGCCACTCACCGAGCCAAGGGCATGAAAGCATCAATACCAAAATGGGTTCTAGAGATTTAGACCTTCCAAAGCACTTCTGTGTAGAATGTCTAACTGACTCCCCCAGCAACCCTGTGATGCAGGCCCGGCAGGTAATACGGTCCCATTGTACAGATGAAACAAGAAAGGTCTACAGAGTTGGACTCACTAGATGAGTCACCCAGCTAGGGCAGCTAAGAAAAAAGCATAAGTACACCATGTCCTAAGCCCCTAGCTCACCCTGCAATTAGACGCTACATTTGAACTAGTTGGAGACAAAAAGCATTACTTTATTACCTTCAAAGATTTGGAAAACATAGATATTTACTGAAACACTTAAAATGCAGACAATCCAAATCCATTATTCCTTTTCTTTCTTTAAGAAAAATGATGCTTTAGGAATGGTGGTGATGGCTGAGGTTTCATTCACAGGACATCCTCGGCTGGTCGGGACAGAGTGGAAATTTCCACACACCGGAATTTCATATGTATACTTCCAAAGTTAAAGGACATTCAGAGTCCAAAACTTTCAAGCAGATTAAAATGCATAGCTTTCTGGAAACCTTTGCTGACTCTGGCCAGTGTTCAGGCTTTTCCAGAATTCAACAGGGCCAACATGATTCACTGAATTCTTTATGAATTAAGAAGCTGTAAATTACGCATCTTTCTTTTAAGCATGCATTGCTTTCCATGCTTTACAGCCAAGCCACATAAACAGTGTCACAGAGGCAGTGTTCTCGCTGGGAACATTTCCTCCCCTCTCTTCCTGCTCTTCGAGTGGAGGATGGCCTAGGGAGGCTGCAGGAATGGCTGGGGAAGGAGCCCAACTTGACATTTTTTTGGAGTTTGAAAGTACAAAGTGGTATCTATGCAGAATATTTCCCCATGAGAGTTTCTAAGGCCAGGTTTTAAGCAAAGCACAAGACTGAGTCACATGTGTAGCTGGCAGAGTGAAAATGACAGCACAAGAAATCCACTTGCATGGAAGCCCGGAAGTAGAAAAGGGAGTGGCTTCAGCGGGAGTGAGATTGCCTCCCTCACTTGGAAATTACAGCAGTTGCTTTTCCTTAGAAGTCGCTCAGTCTCATTAAATACGTTCTGTGTGCCAGGTATTCCCCTGCCCTGGAAATAAAGGAACCTGGACTCCAGCTGAGGAAGAGTCTCAGGTGCTGGGATGTGTCCAGGTGTGCGTGGGCTCAGAGGACTCTCACACCAAAAAAGGAGGCAGCCACCTCCCCACTGGGGAGCCGAGTGTCTGCCTCTGGACAAAGAGAAATGAGCCTAAGACAACTGCCTTTTCATGGCATGGCTGCTATAAGCTGAACCTGTCTCTACGCTAGCTCTAATTTATTTAAAAATTATTATCCAGTAAATGCAAACGAAGACTAGTTTGGAAAGAAACAGAGAGTTCTAGAAGAGCTAGTTGTTTCCAGAAAATACGGAGAATAGCTAAAAAAAAAAGTGCTTGAATATTTGAAAACAAATTGCTATGCCAGCAATGTCTTTGTAAAGATGGACAGATGACATTCATAAAATGATTTTGCTTAAAAAGCACAAAACATGGCCCATCTTTTTCTCCCTTTACCATTCAGGAAGTAAAACCCAAGGTCCAAGTGGGCAAAAGGGTCCCCTGGAGAGTCGGGGGGCTTGGCTTCTCCCACTGGGGGGGCCCTTAGCCCACTCGTAGACCCAGGCCTGTTCCCGCACGCGTAAAGAGATGTGTCCTCACCCTCTCCAGGGACCCTGCAAATCCCAGGGTCACTTTACCCTTTCCATTTTCTCCCACACCACCCGGCAGCACAAGATGATATTATTTCACCCTCGGAGGAGGCCTCCTCTCAGCTGTATGCTAAGCAGCTCTGCAAGGCTCGGGGCCAGGAGCAGAACTGCCCGTTTTTGGCAACTGGATAAAGCAAGGGGTTTGGGAGCACTGAGATCTAGAATGATGTGGTAAATCAGTAGATCCGTTTCAGGCCGGCCGCTGAGCCCCTGTGTGCGTGCAGAGTGCAGGGAGGGGCCTCGGTGCACGGTCCCCCAAGGGGGTGGCCTGTGCGGCCTGGGTCAGCACCCCTCGTGGGGCCTGGCCCACTGGCGTCCTTGCTCAGGGGACTGTGGTCTCCTCACAGCTGCCTGTGCCCCGCTGAGACACAAACAACACCCTCTTTTGAGTAAACAACTGACCACCCGGGCTTGCCAAAATGAGGACAGGCTCTTCTGAAAGGGGCAATTTTATCTCAAGATCTAACGGGACCAAGGAGATAGAATAAAAAGTTTCAACTATTAAAAAAAAAAAAGCAATAGACCATCTTCTTCCAAATAAACAAACTATCCTTTGAACAAGAAAACAGCCTTCTAACTGGGTCAGGCTGGGGCCAGATGATGAAAGAGTCATGGCCCCTCCACCCCCCACCCCTAGGATCTTCTTGCCTCAATCCCAGCTCCCCAGTTTTCTGCCCTGCTGCCTTGGGGAGTCCGGTGCTTCCCTGCTGGGGCCTTGCCAAGCATCGATCTGATGAGCTCATCTGACATAGAGCCTTCCAGAACATGGTGCTTACATTTGGAAAGGGGCCCCTACTAATCTCTAAGGGTAGAATTCCAGGCAGGGAAATTTCCCTAGAATTTCTCGAGTCACATCATAAAGGCAGTTATCAGGTCTTCAAAAATATAGGACTTGCCCCCACTACAAGCTTTCAACATTTTATGAGCTTTTAATAAACCTTTAAACCATGAGTTTTTTTTTCTTTCATGTGTGCAACTTTCTCTCTCATGATTAGGGCTTATAATTTGTGTGAATGTGTGAAGACTGTATTATAAGGAACAATTTATAGGATGGCAAAAAACATAAAACAAAATAAAAAAGATTGACAGAGTAGAAAAACCTGGAGAATTCCCCTCAACTCTCACACTAATATTTGAAGAGCACTATTCCTAAGACTCCTTTCCGTATTGTTGGTTTTTCAACATTTTCTGCTATCATTTGGTTCTAACTTTCTTAGTATTAGGGTTGAAGCAGAATTTTGAAATATTATCTTGATTAAATGGAATGTACTGATTTTAAAAGAACATATAAATATATTAAAAAGATTCAAAACAAATAGTAAAGATAAGTTGAGGAGAAATCATTCCTCTATTAAGTGAGTCTATACTCTGAACACATACTTGTCACTGGATAAAAACCACACAGCTATATTCATAATATATACTTTAAAGAAAAAGATTAGGGTTTTTGCCATCAAGAGCTGGGAAAAAAAGGTAAAAGCCACTTTAAATATAGATGCCATCAAAATATTTCACCGGAGCCTTAGGGAGCTGAACAAACGCTGAACATTGAGTGGAAAGGCCTGGTCTGGGCTTGGCCCGCCTACAAACTAGTTGTGCGGTGCTGGGCGAGACAGGTGGCTTCTCTGTATCTATTTTCTCAGCTCTAGTCATGGATTTTCAGACATGACAATGACATTGAAGTGATAACATACCAAAATGCTCCCAGCCTCTAAACATATGCCTTCATTAAATTTAAAAAAAATGACATGAGGAAACAGCAGTTTGGGCACAGTCCTGAGACCACCCGATGCTTTTCTTCGGCTACGAGGCTGACGCTGAGGACCCGTCAGCAGTGGGCACAGGTGCGGTGTCACTTCCCAGCAGTGGGACATGTCTGACTCATCCTCGATCCTTTCTTTTTTTGCTGCTTGTGCCGGACAACAGCCCAGGATGGGGCTGGGTGACCCTGATGGGCCCTCCCAGACACAGAGACCAGGGTCGCAGCCTCCCAGACCCCGGGCTGTCAGCTGCTCAGTCCACTTTTGTCGGCATAGGCCACAAAGGGATGAGACCTGTACCTTTTATTCTCGAAGGAAGACGCATAACTCTGCCCTCTGCTTTTGTTAACAACTTCCGTGCTGCAGAAACAACTCCTGGGTTCAAGACTAACATCCTTTATGGAGCTGAGGGTCCCCAGTGAAGGTCCAGAGAAAGCAAACAATGATTGCCGCGGTGGCAGGGCTCTGTCGTGCTGTGGTGGAAAGAACCTGGGCCTTGGAGGCAGAGGACCCGCAAACCCTCAGTCAGTCACGGCTGTGCCCTTACCAAACAGTGACTCTGGCATGTCCCACATGCTTTTGGAACCTCAGCGTCCTCATTGGAAAACACCTCTCCCTTGCAGGGTTGCCATGGGAATTGAATGAGAAGGGGCTTTGCAGCCGTCTAAGAGAGATTCCCCTTTTCTCCTTAACCGTGATAGTGCTGGCCAGGACTCCTTAGGAAAGACTTTCTCTCCTCTGGGACCCAAAACCTAGCACTAAAGCAAACTGAGCCAAGCAGAATTAGAAAATCACTTGAGAAAGTAAGTGTCTGTTAGGATCTGGGTCATCTGGAACAAGTGTTCACTGGTCCAAACTTCCTCCCTGAGGAAGCCCCCTCTCCACGCCGAGCTCCCTGGAGGTGCCACGGGGAGGTGCCACAGGGAAGGCCACGGACTGGGAGGGGGAGCTTCCCAGCCCGGGGGAGCCACTCCCAGGGCGGCCGAGAGAATGCCTCTTGCATGCAACGGGACTTACCAGGTAGCGCTCCTCCTGCCGCATGCTGGGGGTGCGGATCATGTGATTCTGTTCCCCTCTCCAGTCTCCAAAGCGGCGGAAAAAATAGTTAGATAAAAACCGGTTGACGGGGTCTCTAATGATGTTGATGTAGACAGGCTGGTCTCCTCCAAACCTAACACACACACGCACACAAACATGGAGCTCGTTACAACCCATCACTTCTGGAGGGAAATAGGGCCAACTTAGACAATGTTCCCCTCTAGGTTAACTTTATTATCAAAAGATGACCTCATCGGCTAAGTGCCAATGAACTCTTTAATAAGCAAGTGGTGTTTCCTGATAGGCATCTTATTTATCATCATGCAGGAAGTGGAGATGATACCTGCTCCAGGTACCTGATACAAGCCACGCTATTTGTCAATGTTCAGGTAGAGATGTTGTCTGGTTTCTCAATAGGCAGTAAGTTTTTTTTTTTTTTTTTTTTTTTTTAAGAGACAGAGTCTTGCCCTGCTGCCCAGGCTGGAGTGCAGTGGCACGATCACAGCTCACTGCAGCCTTGAAATCCTGAGCTCAGGCTGGTCTCAAACTCCTGGCCTCAAACTATCCTCCTACCTCGGCCTCCCAAAGTACTGGTATGACAGTGTGAGCCACTGCACCCAGCCTGCCTGTAGGTTCCTTGAGGACAGGGCCATGCTGTATTGGACTTTGTATTCCCCGTGGCTAGCACAGAACCTATTGGCACACAGTTGGCCTTCAGTGCTGCTTCACTTGACTGGTGAGTTCTGACTGCCTTGTTGGTGAAATGGTACATCTTATACACTGTAATTCTTTAGTGAGTGCTTGCTGTTTACCTTTTTAAAAATACTTTATGTAACCAACTTGCTGAAGCCCCACAACTACTCCTGAATGGAGTAGTAACTATAATAATCCCCATCTACACCTGGGGAAACTGAGGCAGAGAGAGGGTGAATAACTTGCGACTGAGTCAGGATATGAACCCAGGTAGTCTGGCTCTAGAACTTGTGCTCTTAATCATGGAAAGGTGATGTCCAGAGTTGAGAAAAATAATAAAAAGTAATAATGTGCAGGATATTTAAGAACAAAACAAAATTCAATATAATTATCCTCAAGTGACAGCATGTTCCATTTTAATTTCTTCCACAAAAAGATTAGACAGATGTACTATATGCTGGCCCCAGAGCAAGGACTTCCCAAGGCAAAGTGATGAGGTTGGCTACGTTTTTCTCAACAATTCCTCCCCTTTCTCTTTGCACTGCTGGAAAGCAGTGGCCCTGAGGAGTCTGGGGAGGGCATCCCAATCTCTGGGCAGAGGCCATGCTCTAGCGACCTCCTGAGGTACCCCCAGGCTTCGCTAGCCCTATGACCCTGTGATCTTCTGATGGGGGTGTCCAGGCATTCTGTCCAGGAGCAGAAAGAGCTCAGAGAAAACACACTGGCGGACCGCCTCTCCCCAGCTGAACTCACCTGGAGTCACAACTGCATCCTGCGGCCATTAACACCTAACCTGGTGTCCATCCCTCCCTCCTCTGTGCTCCAGGCCCTCCCTCCCATACTGTGTTGACATTTCTGTCTCTCCCATCCGCAGCCAGGTACGACATCGCATAGCACAGTGTGTGACACACAGTAGGTGTTTAACAAATGCTAACTGAATGAAGATATGAACATCTAGGTGTATGCTTCTCAGTTGTTATGTTTCTGCTGATATTACAGGGCTCTGTTGTCAGAGGAAAGGAGACCTAACAAGTCACCAATCCTTTTTGTGTATTAATTCATATAGTGTCCCCGTTAATTTGCATTTTTAAAGAGACTCCTCAGAGAGAAGAACCCAAAGAAACAAAAAGGAATGACAGTCATGCCTAGTGGAATTTCAGGCACCAGGATGTGTGAATTATGTTCTGAATTCGATTCCCTGAATATGAGGACATTGGAAAACACACTCCTGAAGAGGAAGTCTGGCCCTGCCAGTGTGATTCTTATCAGTTCACAGACGTACACGAGGTGGCATTCATGCAACTGGATGAACAGCTAGCTGTAGCCCCAGGAGCTATCTGTGCCAACCACCAGTGAACCACCATATACACCCTAGACTTATCGTGCACTTTTAATTAAATTTGGTTGCATATCTATGATAAACAGCAACTAAAGTAATAATGCCAGGGACTAGGAAGATAAAGCACACATACCAAATAAGAATCTAATTAGCCCTTCAAAAATTTCATCATGCTTTTAAAAACCTCAAATGTACTTCTATGTGCATGTGAGGACTGACTACTAGTGCTAGTTAGCAGAACTGCCCAATCATGCGAGTGAACACACAGCATCCGGCTAGGAGACGGTTCTCAGCCCGTCCACTGCCGTCTGCCATCGATAGCTGCAGACGGATGTAAGGACTGACGAGGCTTACTGAGTATGGGTGACTTGCTCCTGTTTGTGTACTGTAACCCAATGCGGAATTTCCAGATTAATTTTCCCAAACAGAAGCGTTAGATCGCTTAAGAACTTACTGCCATGTTTCAGATAATATAATAGACTCTAGAAATTTCTAACTATGAGAGAGAGGAGTTTGATATATATCTACCCCTTTCCAGAAGGCAGCAATAATAATGGTTTCAGGCTGCCAGCCCTCATTCTTTCTGTACACACAGCTCCCACCCAAACTGGGACAATCTTGGGTGACACGCCAGTTATACAAAAGGGGCCAGACTATCACCATGGTACCGCTAGAGTACACCACGTGTGCTGGTGCCTGGGAAGGAGAACGAATTTCCCCACCCTTGTTCCATCTTCTTTCAGGATCAGCTTCTCCTCTCTCAGTATTTTTTAACTCTGTTCTGAATTCTTGGTCACCTAAACCTACCGCTTACTGATGACTCCATTATTGGGGTGAGAATATATCGTATCCCACTATTCCATGCAGCAAAACAGTCTGGCTTATTTTTAAAACCCTTGAGAGAAGATTCTACAACCTCCCTGTGAATCCATCCTATTGGTTGACCTAACAGTTGAGGAGTCTTTGTTATACCCAGCCAATATTTTTCATCTTCCTTTTAGGTACATTTCCTTTTGTTTGAGCCATTTGACACAAAGGATTAGCTTCTCGTGTGCTTTTACAACTTTTAACCTTTTCAGCTTCAATTTTAGTTCCTTTAACTTTTTTTAATTTCTTTTAAAAATTCCTTTGACTTTTGTCATAAGATTTATTGCCCTTCATTTTATAATCTATGGCTCTAATTTGGTCTCCATTGAGCACTAAAAAATTGTGGTGACTACAGCTGATCATGGGTTCCAAGTTGTGCATACCCTAGAGAGTGGAGAGTCAGGCCACACTTTGTTTTTTTCACTTAACAACACACCCTTTTGTCCCTTCGTCACCACAACTGCAACTGCATATTTGAAGCTCTCGTTTAAGTCATCCTAAAATAGCAGGTATTACCAATTTCTGTGACATTGTTCACAGGTCATATTTACCGACTCTGTAATCACCTCTGTGGGTATTCGGACCCTCTGCAAACTTATCATATTCTTATAATTTTTGCTTTTATTGATTTTTTTTTGATGAGAAGATAAGGACCCAAAGCAGGATATAATTCTCTAGAAATAATAAGTACATGGTTCTCATTTTGGGGAGGCATTTCTAAATATCTCATTCTGAGCACTTTCATCAACATCTGCCCCATGCTGTTCCCTCATTCAATTAACCAACCCATCAATAGTGTTAGGCACCTCTTCAATAGCCACACAAAGCACCTGGGTAAAAATTCTAGGAACACTTTCATCAGAATGCTAAAGATATTCTTCCTGTAACAAAAAATGTTGCATCTATTAAATCAAGACTTAAGACCAGAACTATTCTGGAGAATTAAGGCTGTTTTGTTCTCCTACCATAGTAGAGTTTTCTATGACTGGCAACAGTTTTTGAAAGTATACTTCTTCTTTTTTAGAATCGTGGTAAAATATTTATAACATAAAATCTACCCTTTTCACCATTTTTAGATGCACAAGTCAGTGGCATTAAGGACATTCGCAATGTTGTGCAACCATCACGACTATCCACCTCTAGACCTTTTTCAGCACCCCAAACTGAACCTCTGTACCCATTACACAAAAGAATCCCTTTCCCCTCCCACCCCAACCACCATTCTGCTGAAAGTCTGTCTTATTTTTAACCTCTGGCCTGGACACAGAGGTTATCTTTGTGCTGCTACCTACATTAAAAGATGAAAAGTACCCCAGGCCAGAGGCCCATGGCTTTGATCTTTGTCCACGAGAGAGGAAGATACTTTGAAGTGCGAGAAGGGCCATCTTGGAAAAGGATGTGACTTTTCGGGGGGCAGCAGGAGGAGCTGCGGAGCAAGAGAAGGGCAGACACGGTTGTTTAAGGGTCCTTTGCTGGACGCCCCTGCCTGGCAGTAAGGACAGCCCTGGCAGTTATGGGGTCGGCATGGGGGGAGGTCTGCCCTTCATCCTCATGTCCTATGCAGGGGGCACTTCTATCTTCTCTGCCCAGGACAGGACCCCCATCACAAAACATAAGCATAAGAGACAGCTGTGTCTGCTCTCTGCCAGGTCCTTTGGCAAGAGGTGGAAACGTTAGCCGGGAGAAGCCCAGACAAGCGGGGCAGAGAGGGATGGCTGGCTGAGGGCTGGGGCTTGGAGCGGAGCATGAACCACAAGGCATGAAATAAAGCAAGGAATAAACAGGTGAGGTGGCCACGGGAAAGTCCACATTATACTTGCCCCCGAGGGCCCAACACGGCTGGTGGGCTCGTGCCGTGGCAGCGACCCCCTCACCATGGAGGGAAAAGCAGAAGCAAGGGGACAGAGCTCCACGTGAGGAGGACGAGGCCGGCAGGGTTCAAGCGGGGTAAACTGAGAGAAAACTCTCACTGGCAAACGGAGCTCCTGTGCTGTGTGCAAGCAGGTGGGCACGGCGCTAACCGCCCACATCAATTCTTACTGTGGTGCTCTCTTCAAAGCTCGAGGCTCCTGCCACATTATGAAAGATTCGAAGGGCATGGAATTAAAATGGATCACACTTTGCTAATGAGAATAAAAAACAAAGTCAACATTTATGACTAAGATGTGGAAAACAAAGTGAGTTATGAAATTATTAAGACCTGATTTGTTTTGTTAAAGAATGCCATCCAAAGGGCAGATTTTGTTCACAAAATTCTGATGTGAAAAACACTATTCACATCAGGAATTAAGATCTCACTTGCGGGGAAGAGAGAGAGTGTCCAAAATGCTTCCTTTCCACGTGCAACCCACTTGCTTCTCCGGTGACTGATTTATTTTTAATCTTTTGTTTTTGCAAGTTAGTGCCAGCATTGGAGCCACCCTCTGAGATACATGAGAAAATAGAAATGGAAGCAAAGGAAGGTGAGGGGGTTACCAGTGAGAAAAACAGAAGGACATGAAAAAGGTTAAGAGAAGTGGTGGTTTGAAGTTACTTAGCATGTTGATATCTCTCATAACGCACTTGGACTATTTTGATAGCATCGGGCTCTGAGGCAAAACTTCTTAAGGTTTTTTCCGCAAGAGGCCATTTGGCGGGGGGTGAGGGGATGGGGGTGAGGGGAATTGTAGATTGGAAAAACAATTACTTCCCATCCCCCCAAAAAAGCTTAGAGAACAAACACAAAATGGGGGCAGAGGGCAGACAAATTGAGTTGTGGTCTGTCATAAGTCTTTCCGACTATGGATCTAAGAGATATCTGAAGGGATACTGTTAATATTAGAAAGGTGATCTTTTTCAAAAATTGTATCCTAAAGTTACTTTGAAAACTGGAAAAAGACACATGCAGTCACAGTAACCAAATGTTAAAAACCTACTGAAACATCATGGCAAAGAGTGGCAGCAAAGGTGGCTTTGACTCAATTCTCTAGGTGGTCCAAGTAAAAAACATTTGTCTGGCCTGAATTTCCAGGGAGTTCAAACATTGCATGGAAGAGTGACCCAGCATAAAACACTGTGAACCCAACTGCAGCCTGAGCTCTCGGTGGAGCTAGTTGTGCCTATGTCCTCTGGCAGGAAACCTTCCCCGAGGCAACTACAAAACACCCCATTGGTCTGATTCTATTGCTTCCTTGGATTAACAAAACTGGATTTGGCCAAATGGTTCCTCCTGACTCTAAAAAAGGAAAAAGAAGGAACAGAACAAGAAGGCTAGATGATGAAAATATGAAGTAAACCAGCTGTCGGAGCACCAAAAGCTCACAGGATAGCATTTTACATCACTCACAGTGTCTAAATTTCAAAGTAAAAATGCTATCTTTAATGGAAAAAAAGAAGGAAAGGGCAATTAGTTTTGGTATAATGCCAAACTTTCATAAGTTTGGAACATTTGTGTGCAATAGAAGGTGTGTGGAGAGAGGCTGGCCCCTGGACTTCTATTTTTAGAGTCTGCTCTGTGTCTCACTGCATGTTAACAACGTGTGGAAGATGACAACTATCAACAAAGAATATTAGGTCGCAGTATCAACCCTTCTCGTAGTAACCTCACTGTCCTGAAACAAGCATGCCTGTCGGCAGTTATAAGGGTAAGTTTCTTAAGAGCAACTTAATTATCTTTTATCATGCCTTATAATTCAAAATATGTCTTGAACTCATTTTTTAAAGTATGTTAAATCCCTCTCAACAAGTCCCAACTTAGTTGTTTTTCTCTGTCAATTGTATATTTGGGGACTTTCTTTGTAGGCACACAGTTTGCCATTTATGCCTAAGAAGTTTTCCTTAAATAAACTGTTCCCTTAAAAAAGGAAAAGCTGATCTGTAACTTCCCACGTTGTGTGAGTGTAACAATGGTCTTGCCAGTGTTCAAGTTCAGCTTATCTTTCTATTCATTTTTATGGAAGTCCCTGCAATGTGGGGTGGGAAGAGAGCGGGGAGATTGCTCCCATACAGTCAGGTGGGCTCTTTAAAGGAGCAACGCTGGTCAGGGCAGCCTCTAGGTATTCCTGCGTAAAACTCTGCCGGCCACTCCATCCCAGCTGTGCTCTCCTCGGGGCTGCACTGCCTGCATCCCTTGCAGTTCCCCTCTGGGTCCAGCTTTTGCTTCTCCTGGACCCTGTACTGGGCACACCCTTCCCCTTCATTTGTCTGAAGCTGACACACCCCTCACCTCCTGGCAGACTTCCTCTTCTGGGCAGGGAGGGTCCTGCCTGCCACCTCCCCTGGGGAAGTCCCATGGCCCCCTCTCCTTACCTTCCTGACTCCTTTCATGGAAGAAGAACTCAGTTTCCCGAAAGCAAGGGGAACATTTAATGTTCACTGCAGAAGCCCCAGTTCTAGTGCAGAGTAAAGAAGATAAAGGGTGCTCCACAAACATGCATTTAATTGAACAAAACGGAACTGCAGGAGGGGAAACAGAGCCCGGCCCTGCCCTCCAGGTGCTGCCACAGAAACATAGCCCAGGAGCTGAACTGTGGGCTCAGAATGAGACTTCTACAGAAATGCCTTTTTAAATGCCCCTTTGAATATATATTACATCCTTCTCTCAGAAGGCCTTTCCTCCACATGTTCAGAGGATCCCTACGAGGTAGGGGTGAGCAGGGACTGTCCCTATTTTACAGACAGAAAACCAGAGGCCCCCAAGAGGTGGAATGACTTGCCTAGCATGGTCCTGGGTGCAAAGGCAAGCTCCGACACCCAGAGAGCCTGACAGCCAGGCCAACACGGCTTTCTGCAGACATGGTGTCTTCTAAAACGCATTTACCATTATTTTTTTTTTTTTTCTGTTCAGAATTAAAGCAATCAGGATTAAACTCCTGTGCGTGTATTTGATGGTAGAGGCCTGGTAGAATACAGCCACCATGTCGTGCTCTGCTGATCCCATTAAGACACTGGCTTTGACTTCCCATTAGTGTTTTACACTGTTCTGAGACAATTACTAAAATTTGTTGCATTGCAATTTGTTTGGCTGTAAAGATTTGACCTCTGAAGGAAGATGCACTAATGAATGAGGTTTGAGGACATCAGGGGTGACAGAGAAGGAAGCTCACTAGAACAGCAAGGATCAGAGAAGCCATGCTCTTCTCTGTACAAGTCATAAAACACAGTGCTTGAAAGAGCCAACACGTCCTCCTTAGCTAATTATGTCTAATGATATGTTTCTTGGCTTTCTGGAAGTAAGAGGCAGGGCACGCACCTGAACCATCCAGTAACGAGCCGCTCTATAAATGTGGTTGGAAACACACTCCAAGCTGCCCAGGGCCTGGCCCTGGGTCACTGTGGATAATTTGCAGGTGTCCTATTCACCCTCCAAGGGACCTCTGGTTATTAGGGAGGCTGAGGAGACATCATGGGAAGCTCACTTTTAAATATAAGGCAGCAACTCCTCTTCTCTGCTTAATAACTTGCTTTGCTGAATCTCATTCTTTGCACTTAATTTGCACAGGGCCTGCAACCCAGCAGGGAAATCCTTTGAAGGCTACAACCTTCTCCAAGCAGGGTAGGTTGTCAGGCATCCCGGGCCAGGGCAGAAGCAGGGACTGCTCCAGTCAGAGCCCTGTCCTTCCGCCAGAGCCAGCCTCCCTGGGTGCCTGGCCTCAGGTGCCACTAGGTCAACACTTCCTAGCAGGTGCCGCTGCTGCTCTGGTGTGCTAGCTCGCTAGCTCGAGTGGGCCTGTGAGCACTGTTACCCTCGGGTTAGAACGAGGGCGGTGCTAGTCAGATGGCTGATGGCCAGAGGTCTCCAGGCTGGTCAGATCTGCCCCTGCAACCACCGACCTGTCAGCCGACAGATTCCAACTGTGAGCACAGACCTAGCCCAGCCAGAGGACAGCAGGAATCTAAGGACCATCGGTTTGGGAGTGGGGCACAGTGACAGGAACACTACGCGAATGGACCACTGGGGAAGAGAATTCACAGAACTTGAAGCTAGCAATTTAACAAAGAGGATCTAAAAACACCAGTTTGAAGATTTGCCTTATTATCAGAAGGCTGCAGCCGCGGAATTAAAAACAGAATTCTAAAATACCTCATCAATATCAAACATGCAAGGCTTAGAATAATCAACTGGAGTGCAGTCATGCGTTAACGATGGGGATATATTCTGAGAAATGTGTCATCAGGCGATTTTGTCATTGTGTGAACAACACAGTGTACATATGCAAACCTAGATGACATAGCCTACTGCACCTAGGCTATATAGGACAGTATACTCTATTTCTCCCAGGCTATAAACCTATATGGCATGTTACTGTACTGAATACTATAAGCAACTGTAACATAATGGGAAGTATTTGTGTATCTACACATAGAAAAGGTACAGTAAAAATATGGTATTATAATCTTATAGGACCACTGTTATATATAGGTCTGTCATTGACCAAAACATTGTTATGCAGTGCATGACTCTATTAAAAAGGTAGACAGAGAGGCTAATACTAGCTCTTTGAATCCTATGCATTATTCTACCACTAAGTTATTCCCAGAGTCCTGTGCAGGTTCAAATTGTACAAAAATGTGCAATAAAATATTTATGTTAAAATACCCATCTCTTGCCTTCTTATTTGTTTCAATACAAAATCTGATTTTTCTTTCTTTTTTTTTTAAAAGAACTGTCAGGACAAATGGCATCTCATTTAAAAATAATTCCAAGTTTTCATAAGATTTAAGGTGGTATTGGGAAGAAATGAAGTTTCTGTCCAAACATTTCAAATTTTTATTCCTCTGTAGCAAAAATAAATGTATTAAAAATGTCTTTTCAAGGACAGTTGTACTACCTTATAAATAAAGGTAGACTTCTAAACTAATTGTTCATTAGAAGAAAATGAAAGAAGCATTAAACTGGAAAATGTCTTACCTTGAAAAGTTGAGGAAATGAACATGTCGGGTGAATAAATAGGGCTGTTCGGCAGTACTTATATTTTTAATCAGTTCCATCTATTAAAAAAAGTACAAAATTAGCATATATAGGATCTAATTTACCAAGCCATATTAAGCTTAAGGTTATCCATCCAACTCCTTCCAACCCACTTATTACCTCTGGACTAGGGCCGAACAGCTGTGCTTTGTGCAACATTTATGAACTTTTACATAAGGCTTCTTAGTGAATAAAACGGTGCTATCCAAATTTATAGTCCTGTATCTAATTTAGTTAATTGTTACCATGAAAACCATGTGACAGATTAAGTCATTTCAACTGGGGAAATCAGTGTATTGCTGTATCAAAATGCAAAAAAAGAGAACACTTTCAATCCCCTCCTTAAAGTCAAATCGAGGAAAGAGGTTAATGATTATCTTGTATTTCTATAATGATATTGTTCAGATACACAGAAATATTAAAACTACTGCTCCAGCATTTTAAAAGGGGAATAAAATGAGGTACCACCTCATTAGTTTTCTCTTTGATTATAAAAATTTATAACACACAAACCCCCAAATGCCTTGGTTTTTTGGTGGGTGGTCGATTGAATTATTTATTTGCAGTTATCAGCAAGGCAAAAAGTAGTTTATATTCGTATAAACTAACTTTTACGGTCTTCTGGAACATGTCACGATACAGAAAATGTTTAATAAAATCTGTTAGAAATTCCACGCATTCTTATGACTCCCTGACTTCCTGAATTCCACTTTCCCCAGATTTTCTAATTGGCCCCACCAAAATGGACACGCTGTGGAATTTCTTGAAAAAGCATGGTTGAAGATTGCTACTTTGGATGAAGATCAGAAGTGCAGCATTTCATATTTTATGTAATAGTTCAAGTTGAAAACTAGAAACAAAGCCCGTCATTCATGTGTTAACCACAGTAGCAACAACAACAATGAAATAAGAGTCTGGAACTCCAGGTTTGTCTCAAACATGACAGAATACCTGGGTCTGCCTTGTTCCCTCATGTCTAACACAGAGACTGACACATACATAAGTGCTCGACAAATATTTGTTCAACGAATTAACTCCAACTAGCACATGCTTTATAGATTGCTACACGAGGATCTCAGTGCCTAAACCCTTTAATTAGATATTCATGCTCACAATGATTGGAGAAATTAAATTGAATTTTAAACGTAAATGACTTGCAGTTCATAAACCCTGTGCTTCTGTTAGTCAGCGGCAGGCACAGTGAATAATGGTCTGCCTGTCCCCAAGCTTGCGTATAAAAGGAAATTCAATCCTGCCTCTTTATCTACTATTTTTCCTCTACACACCCCCTGCATGTGCTTATTTTTGGTAGTAAAACATCCTGCTTGGTCACATTGTTAATTTTGATTTTTGATGGATTTACCAATGGAATTACAGATTTGGAAGCACAACCATAGGTAATTTATCTTTAAGGATGTCTGCCTAGAGGAATAACTCTTGACTGTATGTATGTTTGATCTAAAGGCCATTAGTGCTTTAATCTTTAGATTATTTTTATTCAGACATTTCTTTGCACACATACAATAAGGCCCCCTAGTACTGTGCAAAAAAACCTGGAAGAGCAGGCCAGAAGGAAAACCACTTCTTTACGTATTCAACATTATATTATATTCTCTAAACACACGTCAATGTGTTAAATTTAATGGAAGAACAGTAGTAGTTAGATGTTGAGAAAAGTGTCATAATAGTCATAAAGCTGTCTATTTCACAAGAAAAAATGGATTAGCAGTGACAATGTATAACTCTCGCTAGACGTATCTTTAAACACAGAATGAAGGTATTAACGCTCATGTTTATTGCATTAGCTCAGTGAGCGCAGAGAGTATATTTCAGCTCTCAGCCTGGCTGATCTTCACGAATGCTAAGACTTTCCCCATTTCCAGTGACAAGCAGTGGGCTCCTGAGCTCCTACTGCCATCACCTGGGGTCCCTTGCCTGTCCTCCTGCCATGGCCAAGGCCCCCTTTTCTCTTGCCTTAAGCATATTTGCATGAGTGGCATCGTGGGTGCCAATGGCACTACTGAAAATCACCACTGAGACCAGCACTTCTCTTTCTGGCTCATGCAGGACTACTCCTGGCCTTTACTCTGATTCCACTGCATACATTCATCCATCATTCATCGAGCACTTATTAGGCACTGAAGATAAAAACATGAGTAAGGTGGGTGGGAAGACCCGTAAAGAAGACAGTGGAATGTGTCCTAATGGTGCCCCCAAATCCACCATGGCTGCACCCACGCTCTTGATTCTCACCCACTTCATTCTTTATCCTGCCTAATCCATCTCTGGTGAGGGGCACCCTCTGTATTCCCACCTGCAGTCCAGGTCTTCCCTGGACTCCCACCTTCAGTCACTTGCTGAGTCATGTTAACTGTACCTGTGTCATCTCCCCCAACTGGCTGGTGTGGCCAGACAGACTCGACCCCTCCGTGCTACTTCCTCACACCAAAGCCTTAACAAGTCCGAGCTCAGATTTAAGTTTCCTCTCCTGGAATGTTCTTCTGCTTCTCTTTGCATGTCCAATCCTAACCTCTCTTTACCTCTGGCTAAAATGCCTATATCCTCCAGGTAGTCTTTCTGGATCTTTCATTCAACACCCATGATCTCCACTCTAGGTCAGGCAAGTTACTGCCTGGGACTGTGGCTATAGAGAGAACAGATTTGGTTCTTGCTGTTAGGAAGTTCAGAGTCTTGTGGGTGAGGTGGACTAGGAGGCAGGTACAATCATGTGATAACTACCACAGGGGGAGCAGAATGCACGTAGGTGAGGTACCTATCCCTACTGCCAAGGAAGAGGTACTGCTTCCCCAAGGAGGTGCTCCTGAGTGGTTTGGAAGGGCCCATATGAGTTAGTCAGTAAAGAAAGGGATTCGCAGCATTGCAGACAGAGTGAACAGCAGATGCGAAGGACAGAACAAATGAAACTGCAGGAGTCCAGTGTGCCGGAGGTCGGGAATGGGTCATCAAGGTAGCAGGTGAGATTAGAGAGTTAGGCAGGTGCACTGCAGGTCACGGGAGGGATTCTGACATTCATCCCGTGGGCAATCGACAGCCAGAAATTTTTTCCCCCGGATCTGAGGGCAGGGTGGGGAGTGTGAGAAGAAGGGTAAGGATTAGGGACAGAAGCTCAGCTAGGAAGACTAGAAACAATCCCAAGAGCAAGTGACAAGGGCATGACCTAAGGTAGCAGTTCTCAGAGTGGTCCCCAGACCAGGAGCAGCAGCATCACCCGGGACTGGTTTAGAAAGGGCTTGGTTTTGAACATCTTTGGCCAGAAATGAGGCAGCCTTCTTTGACCTCCTCCAGCACTGTGTCTGGAAATTTTTCAGGATATGCACTTTCTACTGTACATTGTACTGGAGTTTGTGCCCTAGGTTTGAGCTAGATGGTAAACTGTGTGAGGGTTGGAGCCATGCTTTATTTATCCTCTAGAAAGCCTATCACAGGTACCTGCACAGAATATATGCCCATACATATGGAGTGAAGATATCACCTTTAGAAATCGTTTTTCTGCAGTCAAGAAATGTATAGCTAACTGAAGACAGAATTCTCTAGTACTCAGGCAATGATTTTAGCCTTCCTGGGACAAACCTGTATGTTCATTATCCTAGTGTCACACAGAACAAACAGTTTTACCATTATATTAATAATATCCAGGACATAATAACACCAAACAAACTCCCCTTTCCTGAGTGCTTCCTGGGGGCTATGCAATGCACCAAGATGCTCTTATACACATGCTGTCATTTCATCCTCACAAGGATGAAATGTATAGGTTAAGACACTGCAGCACAGAAGGCTGCAGGGATCGCTTAAAGTTTCACTGTTATAAGAAAGAGGAGCCAGGATTGAAATCCAAGTCTTTCAAATCCCCCAACCCTGCTCTGTATCACTAGCTGCATCTACTTACCACTCCCACTGATGTTTGATCTATACATAAACTTTTAAGATGGGAGAAGAGGGTTAGTCAGCACAATACCTCTGGGGAATAGAGACGGTTTATGGGATATAAAGTTTCTACCTTTCCTGTGATGTGGTGAAAAGTGGAAAGGAAGTTCTGACAAGTGGGAAAGTATTGAGAAATAATACAAAAGTAAAAGCTTTAAAATATCAGAGAGAATATTCTTTAAAAGTTCTAGATGGGAAAATAGAGTATATCCTAACAAGAAAAGGAAATGAATTTTAAACACTAAAAAAAAGATAACTATGTAATGGAATGCGTCTAGAAGAAGAAGTTAAATCACAGTGTGTCAGGAAGGAGTTTCTAATCTTTTGCTTTCAGCCTAACTGGCTGGGACGGCCGAGCAGAAAACCTTTACCTGCAGTTCTGCTGACACAGTCAGACTTTGCTCCTGACTTCTTTAGCAAATGCTTGTCAGCAGAGATGGTTTCTAACCCTACTTAGGTCTGAATTGTGTCACTAATGAAGTAAGATGTCCTATAATTTTGCAAAGCATCTTATATGAAAAAGAGGGCATGTTTTTAATGCATCAAAGCAAATTAAGGAGTGTCTCAGAGGAGGACTCCATGGCCCTTTAACCTCAGAGGCTGAGAGGATGGCTGCAGGCTGGGGTTACCTCTCCCTCTCCCTGGAGCATGGGGAGCCCTTCTAAGCGGGAGGTAGGATGGTCTGTGGGAAGTCCTGCGTGCAACCCATGCCTGCAATGAAGAAGAGGCCCACCAGGGGGAGCAATGACACGAGCAAGGCAAAGCTGCTGGGTCTGCATCACAGAGAAAACCAGCCTCACGGAGAAACATGTTTTATCATCTCAGGCCTTGTTGCTTCCTCCTCGTTTTTTTCCTTTTCTTTCCACCAAGTTCTCATGAGCGGACTCAGTTTTTGTCCACAGGACTCCAAGACAAGACCCTGCTGGCAGAGCTGGGTGAACGCAGCCCGCGGCGTGGAGGGGACGGGGCTCAGCCTCTTGGTTTGACTCTGGGTCCCGCGCATGCGGACGCGTCCCTGCTCCTTTAAAGTCAGACTGCGCTGAGGGTCTTCCTAAAAGAGGCTGTTCCAAAGCGTTTCAAGCAAGGGCGAGATTTCCTGGGATAAAAGTACAGGCTCCTGAGGCGACAGCACTTAAAACTTCAGGGAGGGAGACATGGCGTCTTGAGAGGTTTGAGAGATTCTCAGGCGACAGAGGAATTTTCCTTGCTTAGTGGAGGATTCACTTTAATAAATGGAAACCTTTCTAGTACTTAGAGCCTTTCAAGCAATGATTCTTCACTAGAGAGAGTCGTGCAGGAGGATCTCCTTGGGAGTTTTTCCCCCAAAGATACAAAGACCCAGGCTCTGTTCTTACGAACACAACTCTGTATTCTGCAGTAGGACCTAAATACTGCAGAAAAGCTCCCCAGCAGATTTTGATACCCATCATGGTTAAGAACCATTTTTTAATGGCTTCCCACTGTCTATTGAATAAAATTCCAATTTTAAGCGTAGCATTCAAAGTTCTCCAGCACTTCACACCAGTTCACTTTCAAGTCCTATTTTTCCACATTATTCTTATTTTTTTTATTTTATATTTTTATACAGGGCCTCTCTCTGTTGCCCAGGCTAAAGTGCAATGGCATGATCATAGCTCACTGCAACCCAAACTCCTGGGCTCAAGTGATCCTCCTGCCTCAGTCTCCCAAGTAGCTGGGACTATAGGCACGTATCACTGGGCCTGGCTAATTTTTATATTTTTTGTAGAGACAAGGTCTTGTTCAGGCTGGTCTCAAACTCCCGACCTCAAGCCATCCTCCTGCCTTGGCCTCCCAAAGTGCTATGATTACAGGGGTTAGCCACCATGCCTGGCCCTCATTATTTCTAATCAGTTTTCTGTACACACTTATTCTTCCCTTTAAAGTGGGATGGTAATATTAATACTTTGAGGATTAGACATAAGGTGCACAAACATGCAGTGTGGTGTCTGATGTTCGGTATACACATTAATAGTAGTTCCTTAATAAATATTCAATCAGGTAAATGAATAAACAATGAAAAATCTGCTTCACAAATGAATGAGTGACCTTTCTCGATTAAACAGAATCCAGACGACCATGCCTTAGGGAAACCTCGAAGGAATCCCTGTGGTCTCTAGACCTTTTCCAAATCTAACACGGTTTCTCTAGATGAATTTCTTTTTTGTAAGTCTCGTTGCTTTGTAGTCACCATTCAGACTTGGAACTTGCAGTGGGCAAAAGCAATGGGAGATAGAAGTTTAAAATATTATAAAGAAATACTGTTTTGACCAAGAGGCTAGAGCAACCCAGAGCACCCGGGCACAGGCTCTCTGTCTCCTCCACCCTTGGAATACTCTTCAAGGTTTTCATCATTTGAATAGCTGCTGAATAGAGTCAGAGCAGATGTGAAGTTTATAGTGAAATAGTAGCCTTTACTGGTATGACTAGGGGAAGGCTAGTCCCATATTTCGCAAACCGTGAACTGGAATTCTGTGGGATGCAAATGAGTCACAAGCACTCATAATGAGTCCCCTGACCAAAGAAGACCAGAATACACTAGGTGAAACCCAGTTAAACAGATTTTTTGGTTTTGTTTTTAATTCTCAAAGTCTTTGAAATGTAAATAATCATTGTGAATTGATTCATTCCGGACAAGGCATGTAGCGTTTCCCAAATTTATTAAACCATGGTATTTTCTGTCTTTCGTTGTCTTAGGGGAGCAGGATTCTCAGGAACACTGCTGATAGGATGGTTCTGACAGGGCTTCTTAACCTTGGTTGCATCATAGAATCTCCTGTGGCACTTGATTAAAAAAAAAAAAAAAAAGCTTTCCGGGCTCTACCCCAGAATCTCCAGGAGAAGGGCCATTGCAACTCGAGGTTTTAAAAGGCTCTGCTGCACTGCTGCTGTACAGCCGGAGCAGCCACCCACTGCTTTGTGAGAATGGCTTTTGGATGCAGGAGAGCCTAAGTTTAAGGACAGGTGCCACAGGCGGTCATTATATTATATTATATTATATTATATTATATTATATTATATTATATTATATTTGGAAAGTGACTTAATCTGGTTGTATTAGTTGTCTCATCCATAAAATAGGGAATCATATTCACTCACTGGTCTATTTCTAGGTGCAAAAGACTTAAAGGAAATAATGAAGTAAAACAATTAGCATGTACTAGGTGCTATAGCCGATTTGTAACCTTCAGTTTCAATAGAAATAGAAATAGTAAAATTATTTGCTGTCTCAATAGTTTTAGCTTTTCTCCAACAAGAATGAAATAATTGTGAATTCTTATATTCTGTGATACACCTGTGGCACTCTGACCTTTATTGTACTTACAGCAATGTTCTGAAGATAGTATCAGACCATTAACAAAAATGGTTATAAGTTTTTCTTAGCAATCACATTCCAGGTCTTCTGAAAAAAAAAAAAAATTCCCTATCTTTCAAAAACTGTACATAATCTTCATTTTCCAAGAGATCATTTAAGCCAGCCCAAGAAACTGAAATCTGGCTTTAGAGCATAAATGAAATGATGTCATTGTGGGTTTTTGCATTATATGCTGTGCAAAGGTCCAACATTTGGCCAGCAGCAGTTGTCCATGCTCTGCTGCTAAGGCAGAGTTTTCCAAAATATAAACTTCAAAGGTGTTTCTATTTCTATAAGGACAGATGTAATGGGATTTTTATAGGCATTCTAACATTTGGTGTCTTCACGCTCCCTTCCCCTTTTAATAATCCCTTCAGTATCTTGTTCTATTAAATAGACTTTAACAATTTAGCTATGAGAGTGTGAGTGTGTGTGTGAGAGAGAGAGAGAGAAAGAGAGAGAGAGAGATATGACAGCTACTCTCCAGAGAGGAATGCATGTGTGAATTTGACCCTGGCTCAGAGAGGTGCCTTTGTGTATGAATGAAATGATACAGATAATTCCAGTCTTAAAAACAGATACTATTCTAAAGTTCATTTTTAAGTCAGTAGTTTGGAACTTGGAATACATTTTCTCATAAAAGAAACGCTCTACATAGTGGATAGAGTCCCAGACCAGCCCATAAGAGCCTGTTTAACTCATGCTGCACCTGAAGCAGAACTGTTATTGACTCTAGAGAACAATGATTCCATGGGAACAAATTTTCAGAGTTCGTCTGTTTATGGGTGAGAACCACTGACTGTAAAATGTTCACTAGTCTCCTAAATCAATTCCCCCTGATTCCTCTAATAAATTACTAAGAAGAGGAGCCAGTCATGCCACAAATTATTTCTTGAATCTATAAAGTTAAAATAATATTTTTTCTCTGCTGTTTTATGCACTCTGAAACTTTAGTAAAAGGGATACACCGAACAAGGAAAAGAGTTTCCCTAAACATTATCGAATGACTTCAGACTTGATTTCTGGTCATTTCATTTTCTGGCGACCCTCTTTGCACCCCAGAGCCAGATGAGCTGGCTGCACACAGGCAATCATCACTGTTGTTATGTTTGTTTTTACGTCAAAATTATATATTTGTTTTTTCTACCTTTTACTGTGACCTTTGCCTTAGGTCTTTAAAACTTGTCTTATAATTTTATAGGAATACTGAATAATTAAATAATGAAACATATTCTAGGTCACACTGACCACAGGAATCAGAAATGTTTCAACTACACAATACACAGATTATGCTAGAAGTTATATAAATATATCACAAAATCACAGGGCTGGAAAGAACCTTACAAAATTGTCTAGTCTATTCCCTGGCTTCCAGACAAGCCAACCATTCCAAACAGATGAGAGCTAACCTATATTTTAGAGGAGAAGGATGACTTTGTCTTTAACCCCTTCTGGATCTAACAATCTATACACTGTAAATTATCATTGATTTTCAATCCAAATGATTCCATTCACAGTCACAATTGAATTTTACTTTTTTATGTTTGCTCCTTATAGGAAACAAAGTATTAATAGTTCATCCATGCAAAATCTCATGGCATATTTAAATATTATATTTTGTGTTCTCTCCTCCAGGACATTCCTGAACATCCTAACGTCTAATCCGTTAGTTACTAATGTCTTGCTTTCTCTCAGTTGTTGGCACCCTCTCCAGCAGTGGGAACTTGAATCTAGCAACTGTGTTTTATGAGGCATCTGAGAACTGAGCATAATTTCCACATCTATGAATATTTAAGTATAATCTGATAAGCAGGCCTTAAAAGTTAGATTCAAAAGAAAATCAAATTTAATAATTCTCATAAAACTGCAATAACATGGGCTGTTTATTTATCTGTAACTTTCTTTCAGGTAGTTAAAAGGGCATCACCAGCCTAATCATATTTGCTCTTCAGTCAAGCAGGGAAACCAAAGAGAACTTGTCCTTATTAAACAAAGTTACGCATAGAATGCAATAACCTTAAATGCCACCAGAGATAATTTTTTCTACAGAGAGCCTGCTACAGAACCTACAAGGGGTAACCTCAAAATAATTTTTGCTGATTGGTAAAAACTATTTAACTATTGGTACTGGTAATGACTATTTAAACTTGGTACTTAGAGACTCTTTAATGGCAGTTTCAGGGGAACAGGCATTTTGATCTTTATGTAATGGAAGACACTAAATATACTGACACTGACTTTAGAGCAAGTCCTGTCAACTTTGTTACTGTCTTACAATAGTCCCACTTTCTCCCCAAGATAAAGGAGAGATATGGGATTGGAAAATTAGGAGTGAGAGTCCCTCGGTTTATGAGGTTCTGAATGTCTTAAAGGTGAGGATTATGTCCAGAAGAAATAGGCATGGGTGGAAATTTTCATAATTATGATCTCAACCTGATGTGAACCCTGTGCCCTGTTTATTCCCCACACTCATGTACGATTCATTGGGTTGCTGCTCATCCTAAGTATCTAAGGGCACAGAAGCAAGTTTTTGAGACCAGGCTGACAAACTTGACCTTGCAAAATGACAGTGAGGACCCTATGCCTAACCTTTCTGCATTAGCAAAGCACCTCCATGGAGACTGTCACCCTACCTTGTATAGGTGTACAAAGTAAAATCAGCCTTCATGGCTTCCTAGTATAGGACAGCACTCCTGACCAGCCATCAGCATGTCCACTGTATGGCTCAGGTACATTAGGGGAAAATTGTTCCTGCAAAGTGGAGTAATTCTTTTCTTAGAACTGAACACTCCAAATGCTGCTCTGGAAGCCAAAGATCCTCTGAGTTTACCGTAACAGGTAAACTCGTATCTCCCATCAACCAACCAGATTCCTGGCCCAAAGAACACTTTCTCTTCACTATAACCATAAAAATTTAGGACACTAGTGAGAAAATGCAGAGGAAAAAAATATTAAAAGAAAATTTTCTCATTTTGACTGAGAAGGTGCTGGCATTATTTATAGCTCAGTGGTGTAACTATTTGAGATGTATGTATTGATAATTTTAGCTAAATAGACAATGACAAGTACACACTGTCCTGCGTCGGTCCTAATAAAAGTATCTCTTCAGTGAGACTTCCTGGTTTATAGTCCCTGCAGAAGCCTTAACTTCAATTTACTTCCATGGTTTGGCAAAAATACAGCATGAAATTGAAACTCTGATCTTCATTTGCAGTAGTTTGAAGGATGTCCAGTGAAGCATCCACTAATTACACAAATGAGTTGAAGCAACATACAATTTAACAATGGGAAGAGTCAACTTACTTGTTCATTTTTAGTAAGCCTGGTTTTGTTGTGAATGTCTGATGTGACCAAATTGAATCCGTGCTTCTCTGACAAGATTCTCAGAAGCAAGACCACAGTACGGCTCCCGCATTTGCCTACTCTGTTATACACCACCTGGCTTGGGAAAGGTAGTACCTGGGAAAAGAACAAGAAAACAAGCATGAAACGTCCGTGTGAAAATATTTATGATGCTTCCCTCAATTTCAGAACAATAAACACTCGATAAATTTAAATGAAAAGGGTCTATATTGGGTTAATGAAAGGACAGAAGTGATGAACCAGTGTTAATCTTTATGGTATAACTGGAGAAAAATGCTGGTCTTGTTGTCTGTCTGCACTGGTACCTAACACAGACAGTATTTCGTGCAATCTATAAGATCAATTATGAAGCTTCTTTTGTTTCTTCTTAGGAACAAAATATATAAATATGTGCTTTAATGACAATGGTTTTTGCCAAGTTATATTATGCTTTATCAGAACAACTTAATTTGTAGAGTGATCAAGGAAAAATACAATAATTAAAAACACTGGGATATAATTCACATGCTATAAAATTCACTCTTTTAAAACATACAATTCAATGGTTTTTAGTATATTCATAAAGTTTGCAACCACCACCACTATCTAATTCCAGAACATTTTCATCACCTCAAAAGAAACCCTGTGCCCATTAGGAGTCACTTCCCATTTCCACCATCATCCCGGCCCTGGAAACCATGTATTTACTTTGTGTCTCTGTGATTTTGCCTGTAGGATTCTGGGCATTTCATATGAATGAAATCACAGTGTGTGGCCTTTGTATCTGGCCTTTTTTACTCAGCATAATGTTTTCCAGGTTCATCCATGTTGTAGTATGAATCCATACTTCATTCCTTCATATGGCTCCATATTACATTGTATAGATACACCACGTTTTGTTTATGCTTTCCTCAGTTGATGATCATGGATTAAGTGGATTATTTCCACTTTTTGGCCACTATGAATAATGCTGCTGTGAACATTCATACACAAGTTTTTGTGTGGACATGCTTTTGATTCTCTCAGGTATATACCTAAGTGTGAAATTGCTGGATCGTATGGTGGCTCTATGTTTAATTTTTGAAAGAACTGCCAAACTGCTTTCAATACAGCTGCACTATTTTATATTCCTACCAGCAATGTATAGGGTTCCCATTTCTCCACATCCTTGCCAATATGTGTTATTGCCTTTTTTTGTTTATCATAGCCATCCTAGTGGGTGTGAAGTGGTATTCACTGTGGTTTTGATTTGCATTTCTCTTATGACTAATGATGTTGAACATTTCTTCATGTGCTTATTGGCCATTTGTATATTTTCTTTGGAGAAATTTCCATTTGAATCCATCGCTCATTTTAAAATTGCTTTTCTATTGCTGGGTTTTAAGAGTTCTATATATATTCTGGATTTGCAAATACATGATTTGCAAGTATTTTTTCCCATTCTGTAGGTCGTCTTTCACTTTTTTGATAGTGTCTTTTGAAGGACAAAAGTTTTTAATTTTGGGCTGGGTGTGGTGGCTCATACCTGTAATCCTAGCACTTTGAGAGGCTTAGGCAGGAGATTTGGTTGAGGCCAGGAGTTTGAGATCAGCCTAAGCAACACAGTGAGACCCCCGTCTCTACAAAAACTAGAAGAAAATTAGCCGGGTATGTTAGTACATGCCTGTAGTCCCAGCTACTTGGTAGGCTGAGGCAGGAGGATCACTTTAGCTCAGGAGTTTGAGTTTGCAGTGAGCTATGATGATGCAGTGCACTCTAGCCCAGGCAACAGAGCGAAACCCTGTCTGAAAAAAAAAGTGTGTTTAATTTTAATGTACTCCAATTTATCTAATTTTTCTTTGGTTAATTGTATTTTTTGTGTCACAGCTGAGAAACTATTAACTAATCCAAGATCATGAAGATATACACTTATGTGTTCTCCTAAGAGTTTTATACTTTTAGTTCTAATATTTAGGTCTTTGATCCATTTTGAGTTAATTTCAGGTATGGTATAAGCTAATGGTCTAACTTCATTCTTTTGCATGTAGATATCCAATTGTCCCAGCACCATTTGTTGAAAAGATTATTCTTTCCCCATTTAACTGTTTGGTACTGTTGTAAAAAACCCACTAATCATAAATGTATTTGTGGTTATTATTATTTCTGGATTCACAATTCTGTAGTACTGATCGATTTATACTTAGTATAAATTCTAAGTATAGTTTATCCTTATGCAACTACCATACAGTCTTGATTATTATGGCTTTATTATAAGTTTTGACATTGTGAAGGGTGAGTCCCTCCAACTTTGTTCTTTTTCAAGACTGTTTTGGTTATTCTGGGTTCTTTGCATTTCTATATGAATTTTAGGATCAGCTTGCCAATATCTGTAAAAAAAAAAAAAAGCAATGGAGACTTTGATAAAAATTGAACTGAATCTGTAGATCAATTTGAAGACTATTGTCACTTTAATAATATTAAGTCTTCCAATCTATGAACATAGAATGTCTTTCTCCTTAATTAGTTCTCCTTTAATTTGTTTCATTGATGTTTTATAGTTTTCAATGTCCAAGCCTTATACTCCTTTGTTGAATTTATTCTTTATGATGTTACATTATTTTCTTAATTTCATTTTTGGACTGATTGGTAGAAATACAATTGATTTTTCTATATTACTCTTATATTCTTCAATCTTGCTGAGCTCATTTATTAGCTCTAATAATTTCTGTGTGTGGATTCCTTAGGATTTTCTATTAATAAGATCATGTCATCTGCAAACAGATGGTTTTACTTTATCCTTTCCAGTATGGATGCCTTTTCTTTTTCTTTTCTAATTGCCTAGTGATAATGATTTTGATATACTAAGAAGCTATTATGAAAAGCATCTATGATTAAATATTTATATCCTCAATAAAGATGTTATTTCCATTTGCAATGCTCAGCATTGACTGGCTAGCAAATGATAACCAAAGGATTCCTTCATTAAGCACAATACCCATAACAGAAAGTCATAAAAAAGCTCAAAACTAAAGAATAAAGTACAGCATAAAACTATACCCCAAACCTGCCTTAAGGAATGCCATTTGAATTTTTACCTTTGTAATTATAGGTGAACTTCTTTTCCTGAAATATTTTATATGCAGGGTAGCATTTTATAAGTTTAGAGCTTAAAGGGTAATTGTCATTGGAGTAAAACATAATGTCAATATCACTCATGTAGCAACCAGTCTTGTGCCATTTTGATATAATTCTTCCACTCTGTATTCTTTCCTTCTAAGTAATACCCTGTTCCTTTAGGCCCAGTCAGTATCTTCCATTTTGTGTCCTCACGGTGCCTAGATGGTGCTTTGTCCATAGAGGGCCTCAGCAGACATTGAGTGATTCTTGACTGCTCTGAGGGGTTTAATGTGCTATTTAACACTAATGAACATAACGATCTGGATAAAATGGGAAACCAAGAGAATCTTCAATACAGCTGATCTTTCTAGCCAAGTGCTAATAAAAGTCATCAGGGTAAATAAAAAGATAGCCATTATAATAGGTCACTTTTACTTATGGTCTAATCTGTGAGAACTCCAAAAGTCTATTCTCTGCCCACTACTGCAGTTCGGATAGTCAGAGATGTTCTTAGCTATTTAATATAAGGTTATGATCCAAAAAGATTGAACTAGGCTTCATGTTTAATCTAATGATATGAATAACATTTGTAAGTTGGACTTTCCATTACAACCAGGCTGGGGTATGGACTATGGTTGTGACAAAGCTGCCAACATGAAGTTTAAGTCCTCCATAGAAACAAACTGTTCAACAACTGGGATGGATGCGTTTTTCCTGTATTTTACTGGAAGAGTGCAGGTACATCTTAGAAGGTTTAAATGAATACCTGAGGCAATTGACTCAAAAACTTAGGTGAAATCACTTAATTTCTCCTGAATTGCTTGGGTAATTGACACAGTAGCAGGCTTAGTATCTATCTTACTCTTTTTACTAATAACTGAAGATGTTATTTACCTTTGGGTTATTGATTAATTCATTTTTTATAAGATGTTAATTACAGTTTTTTGATTAGTCTTGTGGGAAGCTCTCAACTAGTGGTTATAAATATTGATTACTTAAAAAGAACACTTAGATAAGAACAAAAATTCCTGCATTATTCCTGCAGCTATACTTACAATAATAATTTATGGAAAAGGAGAGTGTGACATCCCCACCATGATTCCATTTCTATCATTTCTCTAAACACCAATCTGCACCTACATGCTATGAACATAGAGCTGGGAAATGCGTTTTCACATAAAGTTTCTGGAGTCAGTCTTTTAAAGACACATCATACACCACCACAAACAAACCTCTCTCAAATTTAGGGTGGGGCTCTGAAGTCATTTTCTAAAAGAATTTATGTAATGCACTGAAAATTGGCAAATTAGGCTGGCCAAATCATCACAGTGGTCCAATCATCACGTTGGATACGGTTTTAAATTGAACAACAGAAGCTGATTCATTCTGCCCTTGGTAGAACTACAGATTTGCTTCTCAAGGTCTGCTTTAAAAATCATTGTTACCTTTTATTTGAAGTGTACTTTCTGGAAGGATGGAGAAAAAAGGGACTGATGCTTATGAAGGGCTGACCCGGTGCTGTGTAAACCCTCTTAATCCTTGCTAACAATGTAGAATCAAATAGTTGTCTTTTACTCTAGCTGTGCATTTCTCTAAGAGTTTGAATTATCAAATGGCTTAAATAAGCATCACTAGTAGCATCCAAGTGACTTCCCTGTTGCCTCCGTCTTCATAACATCACAGTTTCACAGAATGGGGTTTGAGGTCCAGAGGCAATTTAGAATAATCCATCCATTCAAATCCCCCCATCTCTCTCTGTCACCCCCACCTCCTGCCCGAACTGTGTTCGACTTGGCTAGAACTTTCCTTTATATTGTCACTTCGTCCTCTCAAACTCCCTGTGAGGTAGATGTTATAATTATTTTAGATGAGTACACTGAGGCCCAGAGAGATGATCTGACATTTTCAAGGTCACAAAGCCAAAAAAAGTAGCACATGATGCTAGCCCAGCTCTCAGCTCTCCTGATCCCTAAAATGACATTCCCTTTAACATACAACAGCAAATGGTGAAAAGAATTTTTAGTTTGACTTCTGTGACAGAGATATTATTTCCTTTTTTACGTCTTGCATGTATCCAACTTCGTTAAATACGCCATTTTTCAACAGTTAACTATCACAACCAGTATCGTCAGCCATTACTCAGCCGTTACTCAAACCCCGGCAATGCTTGAGTGGAACCGACAGGAGTGGATTAGCCTCTCTCTGCTTCCTGAGGACTCAATCCAGCAAGCCGATGGAAGCCTGAGTGTCAGCGCAGCTAATGGGAGAAAAAGGCAGCAAGACGGACTTTTCCCTCCCCTCCTCCCCCTAATATATCATAGAGCAGTCATAGCAGACAGCTGCCTCAGATACTGTGAACTGCTTCCACCAGGAAAGGGAAAAAACAGGAAGCAGTAAATTACAGGAAAATTTACATGAAATCCTAAATGCACTTGGAATGTCTATCAAGACAAGCAAATATCCACAAATGATAAACTTAATGACTGTGAAAAGACTTTTAAAGGCCTCGGAAGATCAACTTCAAAATCCTCATTTTCCTCAAGAGATATCTTTCAATTGTTAGGCAGAGAACTCCATCCTCCACTTTCATGTTCCTATTATCATTTGCACACAGATCCTGAACACTTACTTTTCCTTCGGGTTCCCTGTAGAGAAGAATACACCAACCCCCCAACACCAGCCCCCAAGTGGTTCTTCATTCTGATAACGATGGTTATATGAATGTTATGTCTGTGGTTTCTATTTTATGGCCAATTTGTAAAAGTGAAGGGGCCTCCAAAATATTTCACTGTATGAATTATATATTTTTATGCTGCTTGCCTTGTAAGTTCTGCAAATGCCACAAATCCCCGGAGACTGACAGGCTTGTGCAGAGCATGCCAAATAAACAGAAGTCTTTCCAAAATCTTGAGCACAACAGTAACCACTAGCAGATGACATACACGCGTCCAATGGCTTATCTCTCATTTGAAATGGGAGGGGAGAAAGAAGACTTTCTAGGTAAAAAAACAAACTTGGTCTGGAGCAAGACTTTCATAGTCTATGAAACGCTGAGTCTAGAGGACTCTTCTGGGGATTGGGACTGTTGGAGCAATTAACATCAATGCTGCTTTTAAGTCTTTGCAAAATGGTATTTATAATAACACAGTATTTTACAAGGTATGGTTCCCAAATGGCTGTATATTCAAATTCCCCATGGGACTTTTAAAAATACAGATTTCTGGGCCCCACTCTAAGACCAACTGAATCAGAAAAGCCACAGTAAGGGCCAGGAGTCTAGCTCTAAAAAGCTCCCCAGGGGCCTCGGCCTCCATGATGCATTTGAGGAAGTGCTGTGGTACAGACTCCCAGCTTTCCATGTTAAGCGGCTGAACGGGTCCTTGCAGCCTTCGGAAGGATTAAGGTGGGGGAGAGGGCTGCCTGCACGATCCTGGAGGGGAGTCTGTGCATGGGGCACTGTTGTGTCTTCCTTGGGTCTCATCAGCATGTGAATGGCCTTCCCCTACATTTAACAGTAACGATTAACCTGATGAATATGCTCATGCCACAGTAAACGCCCACTCACCCAGACTGGTTAGAGAACCGGAGTGCTGGCTGACCAAATGTGTAGGTTAACTGAAATGTACACTGAACATTGTCAAAGCATCAGACCCTTAGCACTAATATTCTATGGAATACAAACTAACTTTCCTTGATGAATAAAATTGCATTTGGTGACTTCACAGTACCTCTGTTTCATGGTTCATCACACCAGCGGTGGGAGGAGTCACAGCCAGGCCTAAAATAAAGGACAGTTCTGCCACTCACTGTCCACATGGCTGTGAGCAGTTCAAATCCATTCAGCTAATCCCCTTTTAAAGTTTCCTAGCACACTGTGGTGCTAAGAGCCAGCCACTCCACACCCTTGAGCCTCAGTATCCACATCCGTAAAAGAGGACGGTTAGGGTATAACCCAATAAATGATGTTCCCTTCTGAAGCTATTAAATTATTAATTTTAATCTACTACACTGTTACCAAGACATAATGTGGAAATGCCTTAAAAACTAAAACTAGATTTTACCATGTCTCCTTGTGAAATATATTCATAAAACAAAAAGAAAAAAATAAAAGTTCCAGTAATTTGTGCTAATAACATGGGGTTTCCAGCTACTTGGGCATTCCTGGTTCTGTTTTGGAACGCTCGCATTTCTGTAGCTGCCCTATTTTTGTTTGGCCTTGTCACATAATAAATCTGCCTTTATCTTCCTTTTATATTTCTCTTCCTTTCCACAGTTTTAATCACTTTGAGCTCCCTGCTCTCAGGACTGTCACCAGAGCCTCCCGGAAGTCACTGGCCTTTGCCCATCAAGCCATCTGAGGTCCTCTGCCAGATGGACCTGTTTTCTAATCACCATCATCTCCCCTGCCCCCTGGGTGCCTTTCCTCCATTCTAGAGGAGACACACAAGACCCGTTTAAGAATCCTACTTCCCCTCATTGCAATCCCCCTGAATAGAGGGCTCTTCCCATCTACAACTCTCCAAAGACACTCCTGCATGTTTCTAATTATTCATACCCATCTCTTCAAGGGGCCACAGCAAATCTGAACCTTCTGCTTTCTCCTTTTCCTTTGCTCCTACTTGAAGCTGGTCCACATCTAATGCCATCTACAGAAAGATAAATATGGCCATAAATCCGTTCTAGGTCCAGCTGGGCCTATCTGTTATGTGCACAGTGGATATTAATAAAAAATATATGTCTATTAATAGACAGACTATTGGGATGAAAATACTATTAAATGTTGTAGAACCAATGCTGTCCCATTTATTATTATAAAGGATGCACTTTCATTTGTCTCCTAAAACTATAAGGGAAGTTTATCAATTTTTTCTTAACACTAACTATGTTTTGAAACATCTCATTTGCCGTTACATGAGAAAAAGTATGGCGAAGTAGGTGCCCTGGACTAAAAATCAGGAAACTCTGGCCTTCCCCTTTGGCTTTATCACTCTGAGTAGCTGAATGACCTTAAACAAATGACCTTGAACAACTTCTCTGGGTCAAAGTTTCCCCAAATATAAAATGAGGGTACTGAACCCAGTGACTCGACTCTAAAGCTGCCTTCCTGTCTGCATCTCATGATGTTAAGAAAGGGCTGCACAATACCTGTAGGCATTCGGGGGTTATCTGAATGGCATCCCGCACTTCTAAATATTCATTCCATTCTGTGTATGTAATGTCCTTTCATCTCCGTATTGTACAACATCATTATGCTATTCCCAGGAACATAATACTCTGCATACTGTATCAGATTCCTCATACAAAGAAGCAATTTTCACAGGGAGCCAGAAATAATTTTTTGGATGTGATGATTAAACTACCATAGTTGGAACTCTAAAGTATTCTTCAGGGGGGAAAAAACAAACAAACCAACCTTCCGATTTGATTAAAAATTCCTATTTCAGGTGACATTGGGTGAATGCTATCAATGACATGGGCAAAAAGATGGATGTTTTCAAGTTTCAAATTAACAAATGCAAATAGAATACACATATTCAGAAAGGCAGACTCACTTTTAATTCTGCAACACTCTTTATGCTTCTTTCTCTGATCAGTACACAAATCACGGACAAAAAGCAGTCCATAAACTGGGTATCTCATTACCCCAGAATGTTATGTTTTCTAAAATTCAAACCTCAATTCAGTCCATAGGAAACTGAGTCCATGGAATACTTGAATGTTTGACAGGAAAGAGAAATGAAGTTCATGGACCTCATGCTCAGTGAAACACGAGCAGCACAGGGAGAGCGGAAGTTTGAGAGGCCAACCCATCCTGAAGGAACATTTCCAAGTGTTCGCCTGGGACTTAGTCTTGCTTTTGCATACATATGGTGGCCTCATTGCACTCATGCTTTGCAGCTTCTGTCCATGTTTCTAAGAGCCCTTTAAACGTCTCTATGGTTTTTATAATCAAAATTAAATGGAGAAACCCATATGGGTTTGACAGTCCTGTTTAATGTCATCTTCCTGTGTACGTGTGTGTATACATGTGTATGTGCCTTGTATGTTTTATTGAGCACAAAGACATTATAAGTAATATTGTTCAAGTCAAATCTGAATTCTAACCATTTCTGGCACTTTCTTATATGCTAGGTATTCAGTGATCCAAAAGTCCTTATTAAACAAAACTCTGGGACAAGAGTTATAGGGTTCTCTAATTAGTTCTAGAGCCAGGTTGTTCCATTTTTAGTATTGATCAATTCAACTGGCTTTTTACACTAACATTTAGACCAGAATATGGAATTATGAAAATGTACTTGGATACATAATCTTCCCACCAGTTAGTTTTACTCTCCATTCAGATCTATAACACATCTCCTCTTAATCACATACAATTTCAAGTGCATAGACACTTTAGTTTATATAGACTTTTAAGATGTAAGAGTCTAAAGTTAAATTTTATCTCCTTATATTTATCCTCTTTGTTTTAGTTAAGAATTTACACTCTTATCCCAATCTAAAAACCCATTTTTATCATGCAAATGGAAGCGAAGTGTTGATTATTGATTAGAGGTTTCATGATTTATAGCAGGTATTGTTAGCATGAGCCAATGATTCAATTTAGAACAGTCTCCTCTGGATGTTAGGGGGGAAAGAGTCAATTATTCTCCTTATGAACCTCAGAAGAAAAACTTGCCCTCATTGTAAATAGTATAAAAGCTGGGGAACAGGCACACTTGGCTGCCAATACTCCTCTCTCCCATCAAAGTACTGTGTAAAGATTTTAAGACCAAGAGCTTAGATACACTGTTCCTTGTGAATCATATCATTATTTTCCATTTGAAACATCTGAATCAAATTTTAGTTTCCTGCGTGTGAATTTGTAGCAAGAAACTTATTCTTGGACTCAAATGATCATTGTTTGAATTCCTTAGCTGAGTTTAAGGCTTTTATAACATAACCCACAATTTAAAATGGTGTGGCAGACTAGCACAGTAATAGCCCCCAACCAATCACACCTCTCTGCATCCCTGCACAGTGTAACCTCCTTCCACACAGACCGCCAGACTGGCCACGTCACTTGCTTTGGCTAAGAAGACCTTAAGTGCAACGCAAGCAGAAGCTTGAAAACAGTGTGCACACCGGGACTTGACCTTTCTCTTTGTCAAAGTACATCTACTAAATTCTTATTGATTTACATTAATAAGGAATTTTCTAGTCCTCCATGTTTGATTTGGCTGTGCAGAATTGGCTTCTTAGAATTTTTCACATTCATGTGTGTGTGTGTGTGTGTGTGTGTGTGTGTGTGTGTGTGTGTGTTTGTGCGCTATGTGTGATATGCAAAGAAAATGCACCACGTAAAATTCATCAACTCTCTAGGCTAGTGTTGCCCTTCATATACACTGGGCACAGAAAGATGGAAGAAAAATTGAGGAGTTGCAGCATCAAAAAACAACTGGTTTGAACATGATTAAAGGACTCACATGACTGCTTTATGTCATATCTCCATACATTAATCAGAGGATGCTTTTGCCTGTAGGTAACAGCAAATCCAACCCAATTCAAACAATAAAGAAAATATATTTTCTAACAGATAAAGGAACATATTCTAAATAAAAGGAATATATTCTCTTACAAAACAGAAGTCCTTCGGTATGGAGGTTTTAGGGTTCGTTCCATATTTTTGTTCCATCTTGCTCTGCCATCCTAGTATGTCAGCATTATCCTCAGACTAGCTTTCCTCGTGTTTCATGATGGCTGCTGTGATTCCAGCCATCCCATGCAGAATGACAAAGTCCAGGGGAAGAAGAGACTGTCTTTCCCGGGTGCTTCCTTTAAGATCTGAAAATCTTACCTAAAAGGTCCTGAGAAAGTTTCCCATGTTCGCTTGGCCCAGTCTAAACTACCAACGCACATCTCAACTAACCAGTAGCAAAGGAAATGAGACAACCAAGACAGACTAAGCAGAATTTGCCTGTGAGCTGGGGATGGGATTGGCTTCCCCTTAGGAAAAACTTGAACAAAGTCAGATTTCTGCTACAGAGAAGGAGGCTGTGGAGGACAGATATGGGGTGAACAATGAATAGGATCTGCCGTACTGCACCACTCAAAGGCCTTCTTCACGATTCTTCCAATACCCATTTACCTTCCTTCCTCATCTATAGAAAACGGAGTAAGAGCAGCAGACACCATTCTCAGCACGTGACAAGGGTCTATTTGCTGGCTGTTTCCTAGCTGTATTCCCACAGCTTCTCCCTGCTTTAGGCATAGATTTGCTGAAAGCTGGAGAAGAGGAGAGATGAAAAACATTCCCCTTCTACATAAAATGACATCTCCTCCCACACAGAGGAATGAGATGGAGAATAAGAAACAAGGTGAACTTGAGCTGGAAGATTAACTTCACACAAGACTCCAGAATTCATAAAGTATTTTTAGCTAGCGATGGTAATAAGACATTTAAATTGCTCTCAGATGAAACTGTGTCATACTGCCTGCATGTTGGGGGCCTGTTTCAAGTACACCCTTTTCATAAAGGAATTAATTTTGAACAAACGTGGCGTGGAATCCAGACCCCATCCATCTGCATGGATCTGACTGTGGAAAGCCCTTTTTCCACGGTATCTGTAAGGCTGGGTTTTGTTTTTACTTGTTCCTTGGTCCCGAGTAGACAGCTTTTTTGGAAATCTCCACCAAGATGGATGAAGGACTCCATTTCCCTTAGGGAACTGTGTTCACATTTGGGCTATCACACAGTGGCAGATAAAAGAAATCATCGTTCAAAAAATATTTTTATGAAACAGATATAAATATTTGCCATACCTCAGGATTTTGCTATCTAATAGAAAGAGGAAAAGAGAGTGCGGTTGTGTGTGGGTCGTGTATCTGCGGATCCGCCGCTGTGACTGCGGACGGTTTGCTAAGCCCATTAGTGCCCTCGGCCAAGACTCAACACCACTGTCATGTCCCGCTACCTGTGCCCCCACCCCAACATGTCTCTGTCAGGAACGTGGTGGATGACATCCTACCTGAAGCTTTCTGGTGTGAATGTGGTCGTTATGGTCCTAGAGCTGAAGTGTATGTTCCACTTGATTTCTACGTTCGCTGTTCAAGAGGATTTGCTTATGTTCAGTGTCCTTTCGTCAGATGGCTGATTAGGGAGCGGGGGTGAAGTTTGAAATTCAAGTTTATAGAATGTAAAGCTGTACAGTTACAGTGACTCCAAAGAGAAAGCATAAAAGAACTTTTTGGCAAGCAGACAAACCAAAGACCTCTTAATGATCCGGCTTGAAGAGAAGGGAATTTGGGAAAAGAAAAAATAAAGAAAGGCTGGAGGAAGGACAAGCCTAATAGGAAACAAAGCCTCACTTTATCTACAAAGGGGGGCGAAGGTTGTTTTACAAAGTCACAGATATAGCCACCTGTCACATTTGGCCAAGCATCTCACGACAAGTCCTTCTGACAAGCGTTTAAAGAGTTAAAGGTCAAGATGAAACTGAATGATAGCTAAGATTCAAGGAGCCATACCTCATGTATCCTACAGAATAACTATTTTCCTTTTTTTCTTTTAATGTTTTGTAAGCAGTTAATTTTCGAAATTATTCTGGGTTTGTCTAGTGACAAAACCTGTAACTTGATTTGTGTGGGCCTTTGATGTTGTGATTGTAGTCTTGTAAAAATGCACTCTCTCTTAGATCATCAAGCTAAAGTGTAACAGGATGTAATATTGTTACGATTCCATTTGGCATATTTTGGTTTTGAACCAGATGGTCAGATACCACAGAGCAGCAGGCAGTGCTTTTTGGGGTAGCATGCGTTTCTGGGGTCAAGCCACAAAGCCCTGCTTAAAGGAGAGACAGGTGCATACACACCTGTCGCTCACACACACAGGGGACTACTTAGAAATAGCTCCGGTGGTCTTGTAGGGTCAGATCCATTAGAAATACTGTTTATTTATAGATTTTAAAGTGGCTCCTGGAGACACGTACAAACCCTTAACTTCTGGAACTTAGCTCTGTGAAGCCTGCTGGCTCTGCACTGCTTTAGCACACACGACCAGTTGGCCCTGAATGGGCTGCAGCAGGCCTTCTCCCTGGGTACCTAACGGGTATGTTATCAGGATCTATGGGAAATTGGTCCCTGACCTAGAGTTTCAGGTGACCTTCCTCCGTTCCTCCCTTCAGTGAGACCATCCCCCTGCAACAGCAGAGGTTTGGGCTGTGGACCTCAAGCTGGGAGAAATTCTCACTGCTTAAATTCAGGGGGTCTCTTGAAACGTAAATTAGCGGAGTCCTAGTGTGACTTATGGGGAAAGGCCAAAAGCTACTCCTGCAGGGCCACTGATTAAGGACAGTTGTGGGAATTGGTTGCAAAGCTCTGTTACAGAGAGGATAATAATTATGTCTGGCTTGGTAAATAAAGGTGGCTGTGCATTCTGGCTTATTAAAAAAAAGGAAGGAAGAGGAAAAGAGAAAGACAATTTACAGAACAACAATCATCTTTATAGCTAGACCCATTGGATGGATGAAAAACTTCTGATTTCCCATATCAATGTCAAAAAGTTGGACCTGACTAAGCAATAAGAAAATCCTTGTTAGGAGAGTTTAGTTAAGAGAGGTAAATGTGATAAAGGAAACTACAGTTTAAAATGAGGAGAAGATCCATAAGCTGTAAGGGTCTACTGCTGGCTGCCATTGTGCTGGGGTAGTGGAGTTAAAAGAGAGAAAAAATCCTAGTAACAGGGAGGCTACCCACTTGGGCCAGAATCCGAATGAGGCCGCTGTCCAACCTACATCACTGATGGATATGGGATCATCCTCCACCAGTGACACAAATCAGTCCCCTCCAGGCCTTCACCAGGGACTACATCCTCGAATGGGGAGCCACCAAGTCTGTCAAAGGGCTGGCTGAAGGACAGGATGAGTAAGGAAGATTGTTTGAGGACACAGAATCCATCCCTTTCTCTGTATATTCTAGATTTTTTTTAGTCTTGGACTAGGTTGGGCCACCAAAAAGCTGCCTATTGGGGCATAATTTCTTGGCTCCACCTAGAGCTGCTTTAATTGAGTGATATTTTGGCATTATGTCCTCGGTGGCCATGTAGGGACACTATAAGATAGAGCATCACACAATCCAGTTGTTTTGGGATGGGGATGTCATTGAGCTCACTGTTTTCTAACTTTCTCATTTTTTTCTCCTCTCAGGGTACTTATGTGTGGTGCTTTATATACAATATCTCCATTAATTTATAAAATGACCCCTAAACTATGAGTACAAGTATTCACATATTAAAGATGAAAAGGCTGAAAATTAGAGGGATTAAAGAACTTGTCCAAAGTCAACTGTAGAGCTAGTACTCAAGCCCAAACTCACGCTCTCCAATCCATTGTGCTATCAGAAAAACTAGTATACTTCTGCTTCACAGAAAATGAGAACTGCATAGCCACTTACAGCCCCATTTTTCCTCAGCTACCAGAAAATTCAGAGTAAAAGTTGTTCAGTTACAGCAATTGGTGGTATGATTGTTTCTATGATTCTTGAACTGATCTTGTGACCGATTATGCTAACCTGCTGCACTCATTAGCCTGTAAGGCTTTGGGCAAGCTGAGACCTCAGCGTATTTCTTTGATTTTACCCCCTTCCCTCCCTCCCTCCCTATCTCTCTCTCTACCCTTCTCTTCCCTCCCCCTCCTTCCTTCTTCCTTCTCTATCTCTCTTTTTTTTTCTCTCTCTCTCTCTTTCTTTTTTTTTTTTTTTTTGCCACAATACCTAGCCCAATACACAGCAGGGGTGTAATAACGATTGATTGATGGATCAATTATTACTGTGCTCCAGCATTAATGTCTTAAGTGAATAGTTTACTCTGAAGGTAAATATACACTAATTTTGTATTGTTGGTTGCTTTTTTTCATCCCCGCAGTCTCCCCACCTTTAATACAGACAATCATTATTTTGTTTGTTTGTTTTTGTTTTTGTTTTGAGACAGTCTTGCTCTGTTGCCTGGGCAAGAGTACTGTGATGTCAGCCTAGCTCACAGCAACCTCAAACTCCTGGGCTCAAGCAATCCTCCTGCCTCAGCCTCCTGAGTAGCTGGGACTACAGGCATGCACCCCCATGCCCGGCTAATTTTTTCTATCTTTTTTAGTTGCCCAGCTAATTTTTTTTCTATTTTTAGTAGAGATGTGGTCTCACTCTTGCTCAGGCTGGTCTCAAACTCCTGAGCTCAAGCAATCCTCCCGCCTTGGCCTCCCAGAATGCTAGGATTACAGGCGTCAGCCATCGGGCTGAAAGTCATTTTTTTCAAACCTGTTATGAACTATATAAAATATTTTGAAATGAATCTATGATTTATTTCAAAATGAAAATCTGTGGCAGATTCTGTTTGGTGTCTACCTAATATCTATTTTTCCTGTCTTCCTAATGGAATCGTGGCTTCATTCTAGGTGACAATATGCCTATCTAAAAATATTCACCTTCTTAGACTCACTTGAAGTTGGAGGTGACAGAGTAATCAAGTTTGGGCCATTCATTCAACAAATGAGTGAGATATAAATGGACATTGTTGAGTTGGTCTCTTGGACAATCTTTTAACAATGGACAGTGACCTCTGGCACCCTTTTTCAGTCCCTTGCCTCGACTTTCCATTTCTTTTTCCTTCCTGGAACACAGACGCAATGCCTTGAGGTGCAGAAGCCATCTTGTGACCAGGAGGCAGCAGGCATAGGATCATTCTGCAAGCCAAGACCCACAGGCCAATGAGGACAGAGAAAAAAGAAAAGCGAGAGATCCCCAATGACATTATTGTGCCACTATACCAGAGCTGGACTGCTTATTGCATGAAATTAATAGGCCTCTCTGTCTATTTAGGTCAACAGTCCAGTTTTCTGTTGCTTTCAGTCCAATGCAACTCCAAAGATGGAGATCCTTCCCTTTGTAATTTGCTGGTGATTTTGTTTATTTTAAAAAATTATTAGTCTCTGAGAAAATCAAGTACATTCATGATGAAAAGAGTTCTAGATCTCAAATCATTCCTTTTGGTCCTGTGGTATACTGACATTGCAGTAGCAGCGTTATTAGCTTAAAAATTCTAGATCTGTGATCAAAATATGTCACTGGAAAGGGTCTTATAAAGTATACCCGCTTTCTTCCTTCAAGTACTTTAAAAGTCCGTCATTAAACATTTCTGGGGAAGTTCATGAAATATTTATGGTTGGAATTCAAAGGTAGCTGGATAAGGAGAAATGTTTGTTATAAACATACCGCTGCACTCACAACCCATTTAACTCACTGTAGTGTTTATACTTTCCTCAGTCATAGTAAAACTCTTCTCAGGATGTATATGGTCTACTATAAAAAACCCACTAATTTGCTCAGATGTAAAACTAAAGAATCCTTCATCCCTGTGTCCTTCCCACCCAATTGTAGTGTAAGTGGATTAAATGCAAACTCTACATGCCTTGTCCCTGGAAATTATGTGGTCAATAAACAACTTTTGACCTAGTTGTGTGAGTTGCTCTCAAGGCCAAACTACGTACTTCACTCTGTCATGGGGAGTGATCTCATTCAGAGGGTCACTTGTATCTAAGAGTGGAGATGCAATTTTATTTTTCGGGTATTTATAAACATTTGCTTTGAAGTTTTGGAAGAGTAAAACTTGGTAAGCTTTGACATCAATTGTTTAGAATTATAACTTGGAAACATTCCCTCATTCCCTCCACTGGGCAATATGTTTGCAAACAACCCACACATTGGACATCTTTGGAGAAAATCTACTATAAATTGTAATTTCTTTTTGCTTTTTCTTCTTCCTTTTTTTTAATAGAGAGTTTAAACATCATCGTGAGTTGCAAATCCTTCATTTGCATCTGTCACTTTCTTTTTTTAATTTTTTCTTGTCTGTTGAAAAAGTCTGTGCCTGTTTGGGCCCAAGAATTATAAATTACTCAAACTCAGATTGCTGGAAGCACCTTAAACATCTGCTCCCCTTACACATTCGCTGTCCTGCTTTCATCTGTAGGTTCTTCTGAACTTTCTTTGGGGGTTTGGGGTGGGGACAAGTATTCAGGCCACAAATCAGCCTCTTTCTTTCTTGCTCATATACACAGAGCTCAAGTTCATAGAAATCAGTTGTAAAAATCCGGTTTAGTACATAAGGAACCAAAAAACGAAGGCATATCATGTCAACATATTTTGCACAGCTAATTCCATCAAACATCAGTGAAAGCTCCAGGGTAAAAGCAATGCATCAGTTTCTGCATGAGGAATTCAACATAAACATGATGATCAAAAAATAAGTGGAGACAAGAAATTCTTTGAAAATGCCCCAAAGTAATAGAATCGAGCAGGCACGGTCACGCCTGGCCCTCTTATTTAGACACTCATGCAGTCACGACACCTTCTCTCAGTCCAGCCCCATCCAAGGGGGTACAAACCCTGAGTTCACGCAGCCTGGCTGAGAGAAAGGGGCCCCCACTAGATCGCAGGCCCTGACCCAAAGCCGGGTGCCCTCTCTGGAAGGCAGCTGTGAATTACCCGGAAATGTGCTCCCCAGAAGTCCACCCCATACACGATGGCCCGGGGGAAACGCCGGCTGTTACCCCACATTAACATATTTGGGGAGAAAACTGGGGCAAGGATGTCGCTCAGCTCCGATGCAATGCACAGGAGGGCAGCCAAATTTAAGTGTCACTCTTTTCTCCCCTCACGAGTCAGACAAAACTGTGAAGTTGGCAAGACTGTTCTTGAGTGTCCTCCCCTCCCCTGCCTCATTCCCCAAACTAATACCTACAAACTTCCCACTATGCACCAGAGGATCCAGGGGTAGGCAAGGTGCGGAGGGCCTGCCTTGTAGGGATTTCCGTGTGGAAGGGGCTATGGTAGAGACAGGTACAAGGTGATACGGGGTCAACGAGCAGGAACATCTGGCCCTGAAGTGGGGTAGGCAGGACAGGGGAAGGGCGGGCCATCCCAGAAGGGTCTATACCAGGATCCAGTAAACTTTTACTCTAAAGGGCCAGATAGGAAATATTTTAGGCCTTAGAAGTGACATTTTATGTCATGTATTCTTCTTTGGTTTGATCACAATCCTTTAAAAAATGTAAAAACAAGGCAGGGCATGGTGGCTCATGCCTGTAATCCCAGCACTCTGGGAGGCCGAGGCGGGTGGACCGTTTGAGCTCAGGAGTTTGAGACCAGCCTGAGCAAGAGCGAGACCCCGTCTCTACTAAAAAAAGAGAAAGAAATTATCTGGACAACTAAAAATATGTAAACAAAATTAGCCAGGCATGGTGGTGCATGCCTGTAGTCCCAGCTACTCTGGAGGCTGAGGCAGTAGGATCGCTTAAGCCCAGGAGTTTGAGGTTGCTGTGAACTAGGCTGATGCCATGGCACTCTAACCTGGGCAACAGAGCAAGACTCTGTTTCAAAAAAAAAAAAAAAAACAATTCTTAGCTTGTGGGAGGTACAATACCAGGCTGATTTGGCCTGTGGGCCACAGATTGCTGACCCATCTTCTAGAGGAAATAATACCCATGCCAAGTACCTAAGGATGAGACACAAAATTAACTATTGTTTAATAAGCACTTGGATTTGTCAGGTCTTTTACCAGTTGTGTTATAAAATTCATTTCATTTAATCATTATAATACTATAAAAGAGTTATGGTTATAAGAGGGAAATATTATTATGAATATTATTTACTGATGAGGAAACCAGGGACATTAAATCACTTGTCCAAACTCAGAGCCTAGGGCCCAGCTGAAACAAGAACCCAGGTCCTTCTGGCTTCAACGTGGCCAAGTGCAGGCCAAATACAGCTGCGGAGGTCATGCCCTGACAAAGGTACCTGCAGAGGAGCTGTGAGGGCTAAAGTCCAGACCACGCACCACCAGCCAAGCCCTGACCCTGGGTGAGGAGCTGCACCCAGCCTAAGGATGGAAAGGTGGCCTTCTCCTTGGCACAGAGGTACCACAAACTGACCAAGCCATGTACTTATGAGGCTGTGTCACCTGGGAAAGGAACGGAACCTCTTCCTAACTCATCCAAAGACTATTCTTAGAATTGTAACTATGAATATCTAGGAAGGAACACTAGGGTTCTGCTTAGATCCCTGAAACAAAGAACATGCCAACCCTTCAAATACTGATTTAAAAAATATTGTGTAATCACAGTGAGATACCACCGTACACCCACAGGATGACTGTGATCAAAAAGATGGAGAACAGCAAAGCTGGCGAGGACACAAATGCACTGGAGCCCTCCTGCGTCGTGGGTGGAGTGTAAAGTGGTGCAGCCGCTCTGGAAAACAGTTGGCAGTTCCTCCAAAAATTAAACATAGAGTTACTATAGGACCGCAAAATTCCATTCTAGGTATATACCCAAGATTAGGTCCCACAAAAATCTTGTACACAAATGCTCATAACACCATTATTCATAACAGCCAAAAAGTGGAAACAACACAAATGTCCATGGAATGATGAGCAGATGATTAACATGTGGTATAACCACACAACGGAATAGTATTCTGGCACGTAAAGGAACGACTGATAGCTGGTACGACACGGGTGAACCTTGAAAACAATACACCAAGTAGAAGTCAGATACAAAAGGCTACAAATTGTGTGACTCCATTTATACGAAACACCCCGAATCCTACATGCGAAACCACAGAGACAGAAAGTAGAGCAGCGGTTGCCAGAGGTCGGGGGTCTCGGGGGAAGAGGGAGTGACTGTCAGCGGCACAGAGTGTCTTTCTGGAAAGATGAAAATGCTCTGAAATTGGACAGTGGTGAGAGTTACACAATGTTATGAACACACTAAAAACCACTGAATTGTATACTTTAAAAGGGAGTATTTACTGGTATGTGAATAAAATACCAATTAAAAATCATCGTATACATTTTATCTCTCTTCCCCCACCGTGAGGCTTTCCAGTGGTCTCTGCTCCACTTTCCGTTCATGGCTTTCCTGATGTGAGGTTGCGTTTCTTGTGGCAGGTGTCCTCTGTGCCAGCCCTGGCTGTGATGACACTGGGTGAGGAGGAGGGGGAGGGCGCTGGGCCGTGCTCTGGGCAGAGGTGGCAGCCACACCACTGGAGCACGGGGAGGAGGAGTGGGGCTTGGGTGGGGCAGTGGGGACAGCGAGGTGGAGGGAGACGGGGCTGCAGAAGGCTCCAGACCATGAGGACGGCACTCCACAACTGGGACTGGATGCTGAAGTTCCTCTGTCCCCCTTCTGTGCTCCCACGAGCCACAAGGCTGTCCCAGGCCCGTCCTGCTCAGAGGAAGCTTTTCCACAGCCATCCACCTGGAGTGCTGAAGGCTCGGCGGGGGTCCCTCCTCCCAGGGGTGGGTGGGTTCCAAAAGAGGACCCAAGAGAGGACAATGCTTAACAACAACACCATCCCTTGTTCCTGGTAGGCTGCTAGGCACTGGGGGTCCCTGGAGAGGGAGAACTTCTGTGGTGAGGTCTCAGCTTGGACACCCCATAGGGCTTGAATGCTTTTCACAACAACCCCATAAAACAAAGCACGTACTATACAATGCACAAAATCACTTCGGAAAAGCAAGTTCTGATTTGTGTTGGACCCAAAGATTCACATCTTCTGCAGCTCTGGGGATTTTCCTGCTCACCCATTGGACTTACAATCATTAGTACAGAGCTGGGCACTAAATTATTCTCAACTCCGTAATCTACAAGTATTTAATCTTCCCACAGAGACCGCGTTCCTCCAAGGCAGTAGCTCCATCTTCCTGGATCTTCTCCCTCTCAGGGCAAACGAGGCTGCTCAGCCTCGAGCTCCCGATTGCCAGCCTGGTTGCCACCAGCAATGGGCCATTAATTGGTGTTATTTAAAACTTCCTTGTTAGAACTAATTAATAGACTCATTTTGTGCACTACCAAAAAAAAAAAAATGCCTCTGAGACTTCTGCAAGTAAATGCATCTAATTAACTCTCCAGCCATCTATTTTAGGTGCCAGAAATGCCTAACGAGGAGAGCTTACAAAGTGGTCTGTAACACCTGCTGGTGTGGGCTCACCCAGTGGCTGTTTGTCCTTCTGATACCCCTGATAGGAACATGGCCAAGGCACAAAGGAAGACTTATTAAAAATAACCCAAATGAGTGCTTCCAATCACCATCTCTTAAAGAGTTTTAGTCTCGATTTTAAAACAGCAGGTGAGAAATTACAATGAATTATTTAAAAAAACTAAAGCATACAGAAAAAGCTCAGGAGGGTGGGAAGGGGAGTGAAGAGTGGGCTCCCTCCGACCTGAGGACATCAGAAGAAAGAGGTTGAAGCAGCAGGTGCCCAGAGCACACCTGTGGCCAGAGAGACCACACTGGTGGGAGTGTGGAGGATGGATCAGAGGGGACAAGGAGATCTGCATGATCTCTCTCAAGATGTAACAGCAACTAGAACCAAGAGGCACATGATGTTAACGTGTCCTCTAAAGATCAACATCCAGCATAAGAACCCTAAAAACCGAACAGGATTCACAATGTATTTTAAGCATTTGATGTTCTTCACTCTAATGTGTGAGGAGGTCAGGGTGTGTGGGGGGAACCCCTGTGGCTCCTCTCAGAGTGGCGTGAAACCTCGTGCCATCTGCTTAGCATTTGGCAGGTGGCAGGGCTGAGCTATGGGCCACCCTCCTGACCTCACTTACCAGTCACACCAGCAATATGGGGTGGGCTATCATTGCCCTCAACTGTGGGTGCGGAAACCCTGAAGAGGTTAATAACTAGCCAAGTTCCCCTTGTTAAATTAAATGTGCAGGAGCCCACTGGACTGAGGTTGTCTCTGCACTGAGTTCCCATGTAACAAGCTGCAACCTAACTTAGTATGGATATGAACCCAAACCTCCCTTAGGAATCTAATGTTTGTAGGGGGCTCCTCCCCCTCCCTCCTTGTTAATTTTTTAAATTAACAATAACAAGCATAAAAGCCAATCACAAGCTGCTCTGAGCTTCTGCCACTGCCAGGCTGCCAACTGACCAGAGCATGTCCAGATAAGGAAAGGCTGGGTTATAAGAAATCAGGCCGTTTCCACTCTACTTCCTAGTCTGTAAATACTCATTGACCATGCTTCAGAGCACCTCTCTGAACCTCTGCTGGTTCTGAGGGCTGCCCAATCCATGAATCATTCCTTGCTCAAATAAACTGTTAAATTTAATTTGTTGAAAGTTTTTCTTTTAACAATGTTATGCTAGTAAAAGCAGGTCTTTCAACCTACATCCTCCTAACTCTAGTCCTCTGACTCAAGCTAAACCATTTGAATTCATGACAGTGGTCAAAAATCACCTGGGAACACCCTAGAAAGTCTAAAAGGTTTAACTGACACTCCAGACATAAAAACTAAAGCAAACGTTTAAAAAATAATGACCATAGATTACTTGTCTCATCAAACGAGATAAAATGTTTAGAAGAAAAACACTAAGAAAAAATTGGCACTGAATAACTGTCTTCAAAAGACAAACTATTTTGAAAACTTAGGGGTCCTACACTTTGCCATGAGTACTACGGTACTTTCAGGACAATATTATTAGCCTGATTTCTTCATCATGTAGAAAAACCTTATTTATACCTTCTCCCTGCTGGGCTGTGAACTCACCATGGTGATGAAAGCAGGTATTCATTGTCTCCTATTTGTAGCCCCTGCCACCAGATGTGTCCACACACACATACATGCGCATACACACACACACACACACACACACAAGCGCCTACACTACACACACCATGGAGAGTGAGGGGGGCTCTCACAGCCCTGAGCTGACTCTGACATTTCCCTTGGCTAGGCCAGAGTGGTCTAGGGGAGCAGGAGCTATTACAGTGGTGACCTGGCAAGACCTTTGGTGGCAGCAGCCATGCTGGAAGATGCTCAGCTGCAGAGAGGAGGCTGCGGGACCCCTGACAGCGCTGTTGGAGAGGAGGTGGGGGTAGCCCCTGTGGTGGAGGTATCTGGAGGAGAAAGACACATCCTAATTGGGTGGGAAGAGGTATTTGTATGTAGGGGATGTTGGTTGAATTGGAGACTGAGTATTAAGGAGGCTCAATTTCATTTTTCTGTGGGGAAATCAGAGTA